>NC_047056.1:10706217-11078717 GCF_000738735.6 Corvus cornix cornix | reverse complement strand
TTGCTGGATGCAAAGCTTTCTATTTGCCTTGGCTGGAAGAAGGCTGGATTGAGTACAGTTTATAATAATACACTATACCCTAGGTACTTTGTATAAACAGAGGCAGCAAGAAAAAAAAGGGGAAATGCAAGTGGCTATGAATCATCACTTTTACACCAGGCATCCTTCTTGTCCTACCAGAACAAGCTGGGAGAGGACATTTTGCAGCAAGTAATGTGCTGATTTTAGCAGCTCCTAATTGAAAAGGACTTTTTGTTCATTTTCCATTTATTGTACTTTCACATTTGAGTGCCGTTTCTGCCGCTTGCTTCAGCCTTCGGGGCTTGGGTCCATAGTTTTCGATGGGGCATTTCTTTTAAACTCCTGTAGCCAGAGTGGACATCAGCTTCATTCACTCATATGTATTTGGGAAAGTACTTACACGAAGATCACAAATATGCGCAGCACAGCTATCTAGTTCTGCAAGTTTAATCCCAGCCCCAGAAAGTTTCATTGTGGCCCTATGCAAATGTATTTACATAGGAATGGGTCTTGGGTCCTTTAAAGAAGGCAACAAAGTTGGAAGACTGAGGCCAACAAATAAATGAAAGTTTCTCTAAATCCATTGGATAATAGAGGCAGTGTTAAGGCTAACCACAGTGTTGAACTAAACAGAGGGATTACTCCTGGGTTTTGCATCAGTTGTTTTCTGCCGGGTGGCCTCACTTGTCAAAAAAAAAAAAAAAAAAAAAAAAAAAAAAAAAAAAAAGTTTAACGGGCAAACATTCACATGGCACATTGAGAAAAGAAGTATGCTTAATTCCATCAAAGCTCAGAAATCAGTCATTAATTTATTCTAACCTCCAATTGTTGGTCATTTGTGAAACATCTGGCCTTTAAGTCATAAGAACCTAAACATAAATACAATGTGAGTTCTCCTGAGGATGGAAGTGGGTGTAGTGGGGGTGCCGTGTCAGTCTGTGTACGTGAGCATGAGTGCACATATGTGTGTGTATTGCAGAGCCTGCAACTGCCACTTCATTTTGGAGACTTTGAAAGATATTAAAATGAATCCTTCAGTTAATTTACTCTCAAAATTAGATTATTGTTCATTTGCATCTTGGAAAAGTTCTGCCATTCAAAAGAGTCTCTTCATGGTGGGTTAACAGTTAGATATTTAGCAATCTTGCAGCTTGCTAGTCAGAAATAGTTTCTAATGAAGTTGAAATTTGAGATAGAAAATATATAAAAGCTTTCAGGAAAGACGTACCCTATTTTCCATATGGCTAAGTAATTGTTATGATATTTGTTTTAAAGCTGGACTTAGACACTCCTGACTGCCCTCTAATTTGATATGGCTGGTCCCGGCGATTCTTCTGGAGGAAACTTTCGTGGTAGAATGCAGTGAAGGAGATAAATAATTTTGCAGCTATAAGCACATGGCAAAGTATAGGAAATAATTCGGTTGCCCTTACTGTCGTGCAGATAACAGTCTCCAGGTTATTTGCCTCTGCTGGGAGTTGGAACTCAAGTGAAAAGGAACTGAGTGTTTAAATGGAGATTTGAAATAAAGGTAGCATCTTGGAGCTGACAAAATTCTGTCTTTTGTTAGGTTAAGAGTAAAACTGCTATTTGATTCTCAGGGTTAGGGTGTTGTTTTTATTTGGGGAGGGATTATAGTTCCTCGTGTAACTCAAATGTAGCAACATCTCCTGTGATGAAATTTCTTGTATTTCACATGAGTGAAATGAGAGGCATAGAGTGAAATTAGATTATAAATATGATGGAAAAATTTAGATCTGTCAATCCACATGGGAATCTCAGAGCTTTCTGTTTTCAGGCAGTTACCTTCTTGTACTTTTTTTTTGTTTGTTTTCTTAAAGACCTCTTTGGCCTGACCATTTGCTTTTCTTGCTCAGCAGAGGCTGCCTGCAGCTCCCAGGCTGTTTTGACGGCAGAGATAATGATGCTGTCCAAATGCATAACAAAAAGAAAGAATTTTGAAAGTTTTCTGTAAAGCAGCTCTTTCCCTTAATATTTATCCTTTCCCCCTTGCTAAGTAAAGAAATCTTGAGTCCACACTCCATTGTGAAATTTACTGTATTCGAAACCTAGATCCGTTGTATCTCCTTCCAAGCTGGGTTTTATTCTTTCCTGCTAAAAGGATATCTGTGATTTGCCAGCCTGGCACACATTATATTAATTTATTTTAAAAAATTATATTATGTTAAAATTCATTATATTAAAAGAAAACAAATCTGATGGGTACATTAGGGGTGGCTTGATATATATTTAGTCTTAGTATGTTCTTGTCCCTGCTGTAGCATGGCTAGAATTTGGTGATGTGGATGGGAAGCATGTGGGAACCCGTGGGCACTCACATGTTGCACAGTGCGTGTACGAGCGTGCGTGTATGCCCGACCCACCAACACAATACGTAAAAAGTCACGATTCAACTTTGTTAAAGCACTCATTTCCAAGGCACTGATGTCCAAAGTATTGGTAGGATAGTGGAGATGAGAGGGAAAAAAAAAATCTCTTTAAACGGCTTGTGAAATGTAATGTTTGAAACGGTTCTTTGAGAACGTGCAGATTATGGCTTGTGTAGTGACTCTTCCCAGCTCTCTGGGAAATGAGCTGTTGACATTCTTTTGGGTCATCATCCGAGATAGGAGGGCAACCACAAGGATTTAGCAGATAAATTCATCCAAAAAGACCTTTATCCATTTCATTGCAACTTGGAAACGTTCATGTCGAATAGCAGCATTAATGTAGCCCTTTTAGCCCTTCAAAGTGAGCCTTATGTTTAAAAAAAAAAAAAAAAAAGAAAAGAAAAAATGACCAGAGTAATAACTTCTATAGGTCTTCTAAGAGGTAATTCATTATTTACATAATTCTGGAGCATAAACCCATTTTTCCTTCAAGAGGCTCTGAAATAGAATTGAGGCTCTTATACAGAGTCTCCTTTGAATTCTAATCAACTGGATCTGTCTCGAATTCATTTCTAGTTTATTGTAAACAGTGGAATTTAAATTAATTTCTTCTTATCTTGTCTTTTGAAGAAAACTAGGAGCATGTTTAAAAGGTTTTATTTTTAAATACAGCTCAGACTTTATTTTATTCTGCGATTTTGGGGGGCTTTGGGGGTTTTTTAACTTTATAAACCAGGTGTTGGGCAGGATGGACTTTGACAGCCAGATGACAATTATGCATTAGCATAGGTGATTATGAAATAAATAGGAAAAAAAATTACTTTTTTTTTTTTTTTACTTGAACTCAAATGATACTATATAGGCTGAATGTGAGGCAAGGTTCCCACAATGCACTGTGAAAACCTAGGCTAACAACCACCCCGCTGCGTTGAAAACCCCAAAAAAAGACAAAAGCACAATGAAATAGAAAGCTTACCACCGGTAGCTTTCAAAACGACAAACTAGGCAAACTATACATCTCCACCACTCCAATTTTGTCAGAATGCTAATGAGCTTGCTCTGATCTTTACTCGGCTTCCCGTGTTTTCTACATCTTCAAGGACCACATGGCGCTAGCAAAATAAAGACAACTAAATGAGAATTTCGAATGCTTTTTGTGTTGGGACCTGGTGCCTTTCAGTTGACGCACTCGTTGAATATTCTCAACTTAAAAGCGTACAACAGGGGGCTGGGTATGAACTTTTTACCAGGGGGAAATTTGTACAAAAGTAAATGAGTGTGATGAGGAAAATATGAGAAAAATTTCTGATTAATTTCCGCTCTATAATATCAATGACACCTTCAGCCCCTCTCGTACTCCTCTAACAAGAGATGCTGATAAAAGATGAATGATTCTGTGTTGTTCACAGTGAATGTTTAGTGGTTTTTTAATAGCGGCATTCTACATAAAAGACACCAGGAAGTACTCCGCATTAGCAGTTGAGATCACTAGTTAATAGGATGATGTCTTTTAGCTTTTGTCACAAGATTATTAGAAAGGATGGGTTTCTGTTCTCATCCCGACATACTTTAGAGTGCTTGTTGAGCACAAGTGCTAAAATACAGGTTTCTCGGTATTGTTTCGCATGCAAAGTAAAAGCCCTTTTAATGCAACACCTTTTACTTTTTTTTTACCAGGTGATTTTTGTCATTGATCTCTTATTTGCCCCCTTTAGCTGTATTAATCACTTGGAGTGGTCTGCTTCTCAATGGGGGCTTGATGATGTATATGTGTATAGATTCACTATCAAAAATAAATCCCTTATATACTCTGCACCTTCACAACCCTGATTGTCGAGCTGTATTTACCAGCCTGTATTATACCATCTTGAATGCTCTTTACTGGAGTCGCCCAGTCTGCAAGAGAAATCCGCACTAGAGTAGGGAGGGGTGAGCTAGGAGGAGGCATCCTATTCCCTAAGCCAAATTTCATCTTTCAAAAACAATTGAATTCACAATTCTCTTTGGAATTCCCAAAAGTAAATGCAGATTTGTATTCACCAGTGTCAGGGCTTGGGGAAGAAAATGATGAATGTTCAGTTTGCCTGAGAGATGAATTTAAAAATTAGTTTTGTTACCTCTTCAAGCTTGCAAGCAGACAGTATGAAAAATATCTGTGCGTGTACATAAGGAGAAAAAAAAAAATCATGGTTTTTTCATATATTTTATATCTTGCCTAAATGAGGAAGGATGAATCAGTAACACCATAAGTTTTATGGCAGTTTGTCAGCCTTGCTTTCCTGCACTGTTGTTGTGCTTGGCTCGGCATGATTAATCTCAGGTGAACCGAGAACTTGCCAAACCACGAGATGGTAATGAGTTGACCAACCATGTCGTGAAAGACAAAGATGCACATCCCAAAGCAGAGCAAGAGGAAGGACAGTATAACAACAGCCTTCCTGGCAAGATAGAAAATTTAAAAGTATCACTGTAAACAACATTTTTGATGCTTGTCTTTTTACATTTAGCAGAAGAAGTGAGTGAAAGCATTTCAAAGAAATTCTAGATACGTGAATGATACATATGTGATACTGGTTTGGGTCCCTGCTGGTTTGTGAACTTTCTCTGTTGGAAATGCCTAACAATTAGGAGGCTGGAAGGACATTACTCATAGCAGTTTGTGTTGGGTGGAAGGAAAGATTTTTGACATGAGCAAAAGATTTTTATTCTAACATGATAACAGTTCACAAAACTATGCCTTGGTAGTTACTGCTTGTTTTGAAAGCAAAGTGATACTCTAAAGCATTTGTTGAGATGTGTCTCTCTCCATTGTGTAGAAACGTTAACTTGCTGCCAGGGCTGTGGTAATGGGAGTTTTGACAACTACCAAAGCCCTGGGTGAAAGAAGTGCAATGACACTATGATCGAGGTCTCGTTCACAATATGGCAATTGTGCTTCTCTGTTGCATCCAAGTGTGACTTGGGTGACCTGGGGCCCGCAGAGCTCTGGTGAGATGCCTGCTAAGACATACAGTGCAAAGTCATTCATGAGAGTTTGTTAATGCACATAAACTGGCACACCAGCAAGCTGATTTTCGGACAGGAGTCTTCAGGGCCCAGATCACAAACACATACATGAATTTTTGCCCAGTTACGCATTTTGTAGTTGCCAGAGCATTTTATGAGCAACTGAGAACATCTAGAGTTCTTGAGGCTTGTCAACCTCTCTCCAGTTTCCCTTCTGTCATGTTGTCTCCACAGTCTCTTAGTGGCAAACTCTTTCCAATACCCATCCATCTCTTGCTATTAAGCTTCTGCAAAGCAGACTTGCTTTCGGTAAAGGAAGACTGTCTGACCATACTTTTCCAATTACCCAGTGTTTCTACAGCTGAGAAGCTTCCACAAAACAAGCCTCGGAGTTTGTCCCTAATTCACCACATCTCTTCAGTCTTAGGTCTGTGCACTGGTAGGCAAAAGTTCACGGGAGGTGACCTTTCCAAGACCAAACGTGGGCAGCGTGCATGTTCAGCCTTCCCAGGCCAAATTCATTAAATCATTAGAGCGGCTCAGCAGCAGCAGTGACCATATTTATTTTTTTCTCAAAGTAACACAGAATCCCGTTGGCTGGAGGTACTGAGCAATAAGTCAACCTCCTCTCCATGCACTTCCCTGGCTTTTGTAGCCTCATCATTGCTTTCAAAGAACCTGTCAACAGGTTGAAGCCAGCTTGAAGAAGAGAGTCCAAGTAGAGCACTGCCCGCATAGCAGGAGACTACTCTGGGAGAGCCCTAGGCACTATGAATAGACTTGCAAGCCTTCCAAAAGTCTTACAAGACCCAACAGACATTTGCTTCTTTTAACTGATTTCCATCTTTCTTTGTAGTGTTGCAGTATAAATGCTCTTTCATGTGGTGGGCATAGTCGTTGGCTTTCTGCCTGGAGTTAGCTTTCTCTACAATCAGTGTCCGCTGCAAAGGGAAGGCGAGGAGAAAGACCCTTTGGTCACCCCGAGGCTCCTGGCCCAGAGTGCCACTGCTGTCTGCAGAGACCACTGTTATTTTTTCTTAGTTTTCTCCCATTTACCACCAAAACCACCTTTTCTGTCAAAACTGGAAGTTGTGGGGCATTGGGACACCTCAGCCCAGCTGAACTCACCCAGTTAGCCCTGGGAAGCTTTGGATCCCGGAAGTACAAACCTGCTAACTCCCAGTAAGAGAACACGTTTTCATTAACACGGATACAAGGTCACGTTCATTGCCAACCATCATCTCACTTCAGGCTTGGATTAAATCCAGCCCTGTCCATCAAAGAAGTAACTTTATAATGTCCACCACCCTTTTCCAGCTCCAGGAGAGTATGTTCTGAAGGAAGTAAGGCAACATTTGGTAAAAATGGAGTAATATGCTACCTAGTACAACACACTCCAGTGACTTTTAGGTAGATGGCCTTTCACTTCAGTATCTCACCCAGCCATCACTTGCCACATAAACAGGCAGTTAACTGTTCTGAGGAGTAGTTACAAGCTGCAGAGAAATTACTATCACTTATAACAAAGCATCCAACTCTGCTTGTAAATCTGCAAGTGAAATAATTCATCTGCCAGACCATCATCCCCTTCTTGGTGGATTTCCAAGTATGAGCTACCATTTTTTCCATTGTTTCAAAAATTTGAGTGTATCAGTTAATAGTGCGTGTTTTGTTGTGCTGAAATTTCTTCTGAAATCGTGCTACATGAGAAAATTTGGGTGCAAAGAGTACCAGCATTGGTTTTACTCAGTGCTAGGATTCCCTGCAGACACTTGTCCTCGAGGCATCACTTTCTTAGAGGAATCTCCAGGTGTTTCAGTTGAATCTCACCTCTTGTTGCTTGAATTTTGGGGAACAAAGTTTCTTGGTCTGGACTGATGGTCCCATATTTAAAATATATTCATAATCTTTATCCAGCCCAGGCATTCTATTTTGGTTGATTTTCTGTTATTTTCTACTGGGCGCTGTGTTGACTCATCATGTAGAGAAAATCAGTGGTCTTTCAGATTTTGTCTTCCACAATTTGTCTTTTGTGGAAGTTCCAGTCCTGTGATAATTTTAGGCTGCCCAGATTGCAGGCCACAAATGTTTGTGCTCCTGTGAGTCAGTCCCACTGCAGGTAAACAAATCCCCGCACGTGCCAAGATGTGATCAGAACCCTGACCTTCTGTTTACACAGCTCTCAAAATTTTAAATAGCCTCTCTGATTTTTTTATGTTTCAGAAACCAAAGAAATTACAAGTTTCCTGCTTGATATTAAAACTAACTTGATGTGTGCTTGTGATAAAGGCATTTCCGTGGTGGCAGCTCTGTTTCATTAGGGTTACAGTACTTTTGGGGGCTGCAGTAGAGTCGGACAATGCGCTGCAATGTAACTCTGCCTGGCAGATTCTTGGCAGTCGATTCCTACCTTTATGAGACTCCATTGTGTGGACATCAATGTCTCCTTCTCAACTGCTCTCAGACAGCAAGTTAGTGGCCATGAATTTGCCTTTCTAATGTTCTTAGGCGTTTTCCCATCCAGCTTGGACTCAAAACCTTGTGCTGGGGTTTCATCTGCTAGCTACCAGTTCTGAAGTATCATCTAAACAACAGTTCCACTTGCTTATCTGTTGCTGGCTCTTCTTGTTCATTTTCAGTGTTTTTTAATAACTGAGGAGGTCCTCCTGCTCTGAAAGGAGGAAGTATTCTGGAAGAAAGCTGGGCGTGGTAATCTCAAATGGGAAGCCTGAAGCTCAAGGTGGAACAGCCCATCCATTCATGCTGTGAGGTGTCTGTTGTGGGTTCTGTTTTGACACTGATTACTTGGAAAAAATATTTTATCCAAAATTCTGAGGTTTTCCACCAAAGGTAGCCCTCTGAAAGCAGAGGAGGGTGATTTTTCAAAAAAACCACATCCGTTTTGGGATGACTGACTTTTCACTCAGTGAAAAATTGTGGACCACTGGTCATTTAAAAATTTTCACTGTAGCTTTCAGTTGTGTCAGAGGCATTTTGCAGTAGGTCTCGTGTAACTCCCCTTTACAAAAAATATCTGTTGTGAGTATAGGCTTTTCTGCTTAAGTATTTGTTAAATTCAGTAACTCACGTTAAAAACAAGAGCTCATCTGTGCATAAGCGTTCACAGTGAGCAAGGTGAGAAGACTGTTAAAATCAGTGGGAAGTCTGCTGCTGACTTGGAAGCGTTTGAGACCTTCCACCAGCCTTTGTTAGCAATGTGAGGTTGGTCAGCTAAAACACCCAGCGTCGTTTCTCGTCCCTTCCCGTGTTTCCTTTCAGTGACACTGTAATGGCCACAGCCGATCAGCCCCACAGTCTGGTCCAGAACACTCTACTGTAGTGGGACAGGTGCGGGTTGAACCCAGACAGGGGCAAGAATCTGTGCAGGGGCCAGTTACAGGCTAACCTGGCCTCAGGGAACATTTAATTTAACCTCTAAAACTTAAAGGTTAGCTTGTGTCCTAAAGCAGGAGGATCCAGTTCCTACCTCCCGCAGTTTTTCACTTGTTTATTTGAATATTTATTGCTACAGCTTTGCCTTTCCATATTCAACATTCAGCCTGGTTTTAATTCTTGCTGAGCTCTTAGTTTCAACATTGCCTCGTGGCAATGAGTTCTACCAGTAAATGACGAGGCTTTGAGGAAAGATCATTCTTTTTATCGGTTTTAAACACACTACCTTCAATTTCAGTGAATTTCCCCAGGTTCTTACGAGACAAGATGAGACACATCCTAGAACTATTCTTTATTTGCCATTCATGTTCTCCTTCAGGTAAACAAGCCAATCTGTCCACTTGCTCCTAATACAGAAACTTGTAAAAACTCGTTCCTGTGATTGGGTAAATGCAACTTTTTTTTTTAAGCAGACAAATAAAGACAGTGGGGTACGTTTTCAAAAGACCTTCCTATTAAATTTGTGGAATTCACTTGCATTTGAACGGCTCTCAGTAGTCACCAAGCTTCTGTCAGCTACAAAATAGCCCAGAAAGAGGAGCAGAGCGAAGTCGGCCAGTTTTTGTTGTTATTTGCCCTGTTCCAGTTCCCATGCACTGGCATTCTCCTGCTGGCCTCTTCACCCAAGTGTGTTGAGTGAAGAAAGCTTCTTCTATTCTGTTTTAAAACTGTGTGTAAACATCAGCAAATGGATGAAGAATGGGCTCTGTCTTAAGCAGGTTGTTTTTCATGTAGTTCTGTTGAGGTAAATGGGGAGACATGGGAAGGTTTCTATGTTTAACCATGACACCATGGCACACACACTACACACAGTGCAAATAAAATTTATAAACAATTACTGCTTAAGATGGCATACAGAGTTATTTCTGTAAACCTGTTATTTCTTGCCAGACCAAATGGGCTGGTTTGGGGTGCTGATGTAAACCCTTTAATATTTATCTTCCACAGGTTGTAATTCATTTTTGCACAACAGCTAAATACATTTACATTTAAGGATTTTAAAAAAAATATTAATCTATTGTCTTATCTTGACAGATTTACGATGCCATAAAGTGTAGAGGAGTTACTGTATTCATCCATTTACACTGTAAACTAATCTTGTCCCTGCATGTTATTGCTTTTTCTTCCTTTTAAGCGGTATTCTCAGTGTTTTGTAGCACTTTCTTCTCTGTTTTCTTAGCAATGTACAGGTTTACTATGTTAATCCATATTGGGTTTATCTAATGTCTAGCTGCCCAAAAGGCTTAAAAATAATGGGTCTAATGGTACATACATACACTGGTAGCTGGCTGAGTTTGAAAGTACTTTCAGCAGGAAAGGGAAAAAAAAATGTTCTTTCAAATTGATTCAGAAGAGACATTTGTCAAGATGCTTCTTATTTAAATAATTTAAGAAATAATTAGCTTACAGTGTAAGCAAAAATCCATTTGTAAATCCAGAAGCATATGAAGGAAGATGTGCTTGTAAAAGACTGCCAGGAAGCTGTACAACATTGAAATAAGCTAGTTGCTTGCATTGTTCTCAAAAAATGGTAATGTGTTTGTTACCGCGCTTCTTGAGTATTGTAGAAGAAAATTGACTCAAGTTGATTTCAAATAACAACCAGGAGTATGTGTGATGAGCCACAGGAGAAAGGAAAGGAATTTGGGGTTGTGGTTTGTTTTTTTCTTTTTCTTGGCTATCATTAAAATTCTCGCTATCAGTACTTTGGCTATCACTAAAATTTGTTCTGGTAAGGGACAAAATTACCAAACTTTATGCTGCAGCCTCTGTTGAATCCTGAGCAGGAGCTATTACAGCTTGGAATCGCGACTCAGAAGCCAGTAGGAGTTTCTCGTATCTGAGGGCAGAATTTAATGTCTTGTGCTATTTGAGGCTTGGTGTTGGGCTCATTCCTAATCATTGAGGAGGGTTCTGGTAGATGTCAAGTGAAGAGAAGAATAGAGCACGCATCCTTCACCACTCAAGCCAGACAATGAAATTAGAAAATGGCACTGGGAGTTGATGTGAGAGAATTCCCTTAGATTCCTAGAGGAAGAATAAAACAAGAATGAATTAATTAAAAAAAAAAAAAAAAGGAAGAGAAAGGAGTTGGGGGGCAGGGGGGGAGGCAGAAAGGAAGAGGGGAAAAAGAAAATAAATGAGAGAAACCCTGCCAGAAGCCTCCTCAGGTTAAAGTCCGACATTAAAAACTGTATTGACTTTTCACATAAAGGCGCGTGTACTCACTGTTTCATCTGAGTTTCTGGTGCTGCATTTTTCAAATCTCTTACCGAGCAGTTTGCATGCATATGATGTTTGCAGCACTACCCTCTCTTATTTGAAGACTGTTTTCAGAAGTCATTATTGAACTATAGGATAAAAAGGTATAAGCATAATTACATGTTAAAGAGAATAAATATGTTCTGCTAGATAGTTAACCAGATGAGGTTAAACAAGATAAGATGAATTCTGGTCTTTTTAGAAAACTGGCAGTCTTCATTTTAAGCTACAATGTAAAGTGCTTTATCCTGAGATTAGGTATTGTGGCAGAAGCTAAAACTGCCTTTTTCCCCTAACCGTGCCAGAATACAACCTCCTTTTCTTTCTGCGCTAACAAGACTGCTTTACCACCACAGCCCACTCTAAGTAATTAAATCAATCCTTTGTACTTACCGTATTCTCCTCTAGTGACGGTACTAGATCTGATTATATGCTTCATGCATATTCAAAGTACAGCACTGACAGCTCTTTAATGAGCTCTTACTTAATCAGTACGAACAATGTTCATCTTGTTCTTTTTTTCCTCATACATTAGAGCTAGGAACAGTTGGGGAAAAAATGAAACATCCAGCATTCATTTGAAAAATATATTGTACTTTGAAAAGTGTCTAAGCTGGAGAAGTTGCATTCTGCCCTTTAAAAGTCTGATGGACAAATTGGATTACTAGTATTGGATTAAATAACAAATGGTTAGAGGAGAAATGAGAAAAGCTCGCTGTGATCACAGGCTTTAATATTTTTTGTTACTTATAAAGCTGAAGGGGTCTTTAACCAGTTATTAAAGTCAGGATTAATTTGTAATGGTCCAACTTACTAGCTTTAAAAGGGTTTTGTTGTTGTTGTTTATCAAAAACAATAGTGTAATGCATGTATTATGGAAAAAATTTAAGTTTAAGATCTGTGGGCTATTTATAGATTTTCAGCATCTTGTACTGGCTTAGATAAGGGGTTTGCATGTGTGGGATCGATTTGTTCTCAAGCATGGGTTTTTTGCTTCATTTAAATAATCTGTACAGTTTGTTGGGGTTTTTTTCCCGAGAACAACACAGATATTTTCCCAATTTAAATTTTCAAGCATTTGTAGCAAGTCAATGGAGTACTTGTTTTACACTTGGAAAGTGGAAGCAACAACCACCCAGCAGCAGCTTGGGTTTTACAGAGTGAACCCGTGGTGAAGAAAGGCTTTTTCTAAATTTTTTGTTTAGAAATTGTAAATGTGAGTTTAGCTTGCAGTATCACTGCAGTAAGAACACTCAGTTTTTCTTTGTTGAAAGTGTTTCATGAGCATCCTTTCACCAAGTAAAAAAAATGAAGTAATGCTCTAATGCTAATGTATTTGCCAAAGAGTTATTTAAATTTCTTATATATGGGAGTTCATCTTTATTTTGCTTGCCTGGGAAGAATTTGTTTCAGCTCCGTGCACAAGAATTTAAAAGCTGACGGTCGACAAATAAAATATCAGCATCGACTACTATTAATATTGCACACATGTGTCATTTCACTGATCAAAAAGGCCTTCGCCAGGGTAAAATTGGCCTTTTTCCAAATTGCAAGCTTTTTCTCAGCTTTTTCTTTTTTGCTCTTTCTTCTTTTGTTGCTGCCCGGGGATTTGTGCCTATCGCAGCCGATATCACATGACCGGTGTCAGGGCATCACATGGGTCCAAAGCGAATACAAAAACAGATTTAAAATTCTGTAAAAACAATCAAGACTTTGTTAATTCACTTTTAAACCAGTCTATTCTATGGATATTGCATGTGCTTTGGTGTCAGCATGGATATATTAAAATAGGCACCTGTGCAGATCTGACACGACAGCTCCAAGCTTTACCCAGATCTTTTCTCATTATATGTTGCAACTAACTCTGTTTAGGAGGAATGCATTAATAGAAAGAAGATTATATCTTAAGTTTATATTCTTAACCTGAAATTGCATGGTACGAAAGTCAACGAAGTCAGATCCACCATGGAGCCAAACACTTTGGAGACATTTATCTCTCCCATTTCTTTTTCAAGGCTTGCAAAATTAAATGCAGCAAGGGCTTGTATTTTTAATCTTTCAGCGAGACATCCCAGTCCACCCCGAAACTAACAAATTGATTGAAATGTTACTGCAGCCACGGATGTCTGGTTGTGAGAACTTTGCCGCATTGCTAGTGGAAAATCTCATGCATTACAGAATAGACTGGTCATTTTGCAGGGATTAAAAAAAAAGCAATCTGTCCCCTTCTTCTTGACTTCTCCCCTGAATAAGTTTCAACTTCTTGGTGCATTTCAACAAAAGGTTGGTAGTGCTGATTAATATCTGCTTCTAAAAGCAGACCCTGTTAGATGTACCAGTACAGCAGCAAGGCCTTTGATCTGTAACTCACCAGCAAAGTGCACTGAACTGCTGAATATTGTTATAAATGCTGTGGTGTGATATTTTATGCGCAAAACCTGAAGTGGAGGTCTTGGGGGAGAGCATTTCTACATGTCAGACTACTTCTTTCATTGCTCCATTGCCCCAGGAGCTGCACCCTGCTGCTTTTGCTTGGAAAAGCACTGCAAGTCCATCTGCGCTTTGGGATGCTCTGTCCTTCCTGTCTCACTGCTAGCAAATTGTGACCCTAAAAGCACCCCTTCCAGGAAGTTTCACCAACCAGGCACTTCCCAGGGGGATAAGTGGGTATGGGTGGATGTCTCCTATCAGAAGGAAGAGTATGCCAAATGTTAGAACTTCTTCTTTACTGTGTGGGTCCACCAGTTCCACCCCAAGCTGACCCGCTTCCCTATTCATCCCCTTTTCCTGCCCTTGTGTGAACGCCTCAAGCCCAAAGGCCATGGCAGAGGGAATCAAAGAGTTTGGAGAAGGCTGGAAACGTTTCCTTGCAGGCAGGAGGCTCATAGCCTGGTGAGGGTGTGATTCTCCATGTAGGTCTGGGTTTGCACACTACTGTGGCACTGGAGTGTGAACATGCACATGGTGAGCTCCTACGTGCAAGCATCTGAAACACTCCCATCCAGGAACTGAATGCTTTGGTTTAGGGCAAAACAATATTTTTCTGAAGCCTTTCCAGCTCCAGGTGCTAGAAATGGCTTCTCTGCCACTAGGGATCCTATTCTCTGTAGCATCCCCAAGTGTGCGGCACTTTGCATCAGAGATTTCAAACCCCTTTACAAACACCTTTACAAACACCAAAGAATTAACTTTTAGCACCCTTGCACGTTCAGTACAGGTGATTATTCCCATATTGCACACAAGGTGCTTAAACTCAGACATCTCCCCACACTCTCCCAATGACGCACTACCAAAGCTGGGAAACAAGCTCAGAAGACCCAGCTCATGCTGCTTTGCCTCTGTTCCAAGTTTACTCCTAGGTTAGTTTTAACCCTATGAAATGTGTGAGTTTCACAATTCAGTAGGGACCATATAGCCTTTGCTCTTCAGGTCAGCTTGAGGGATGAGAATGGCAGGTTTCCACAGAAGCACAGCCTCCACAAAGGACTTCATCCTAGTCCCTGAGCTCAGAGAGAGTGGAATTTGGCTCAGCAGCCCTGCTACGTGGAAAGCACAGGCAGGAGCCTTCTGCACACTCATCTGCCTTTCACTCATGGTGCACAGGTGGTGACACAGACTCTTAGAGGGTCTGGTAGAGCTTAGCACTGCCTGCAGGTAGGCTATGGAGAGTCCTGATCTTGATCCTGCCTGGGATGGATGGGGGCTAGGGAAAGGGGTGCTAGTCCATGCATACACACATGGGGACCCTTGGGTACCTGGATCCCAAGACTATTTGTATTTGTGCAGATGCTCCCTTTGGGTTGCAGGTTGAGGAAAGGAGCAGCTCTTCCCAGCTCATCTGGAAGAGTGGCCATGAACACAGAGGCTGATCAGGTGCCCACATCTTGGCCAAGAGTTCAGGATTAGCATCTCCTCTGCAGCTACTTTGATCCCTGCCACATCATCCTGACTGTGCTGGGTTTGCATGGGTGGGGTGGATCTTGCCCACAGGGATTGTTTTTGTGTTTGGTGATGACCATACATCTTTCCAGCAGTAAGGGTTTTTTCACTGGAAGCATTGCAATTATATAGTTCATTTGGGAGAATTTGAAATACACGCTCCTTTGAAAAGGTATTTATTTAGGTCAGGGCATCAGCATGGTTAAAAACACTAAAATGTGTCCTGGGGAATGGCCGCTTTCTAAGAATTATTTATAAAGCAGGTAGGACTTGCAGTCATATGATATTTTTACCGTTTGAGAATATGCCTTGTCATGCTCAGTGATACTGGCAACTCTGATACTCCAAAACCTGAAGTGAAAGTACATACCTCCATTTGTGAAATGCCACCTAAGTAATGAAGTTCTTTTGATTGCAGGAAGAAACACAGAGGAAGAAGAAGCTATGATGCAGGAGTGGTTCATGCTGGTTAATAAGAAGAATGCCTTAATAAGACGAATGAACCAGCTTTCTCTTCTGTAAGTACAGATGAACATATGCATTTACAAAAGGATGATTTACCCTTCAGATAGATGCAAAACTTTTTTTACTCTCTTCCTGTTAGGCTTCAAAATTAACCCCTCAAAAATGAGTAGTGTGGATGTGTTACACATTGAGTAACTTGTTTTTCTCATATTTCAGACTTGAAAATGAGAAGTGTGCAATGACACAAGATTAGCCAGAGCTGTGAAAAAAGAAATTAAAGAAATATTAAGCACTGTTACATTTTCAAAGGACCAACAGTAGAATAAAATTACATTTTAGAAATGCACAGATAGATTTGGATTGTGCCTCAGATGAAATGGGTGAAGTCTATTCAGAGAGAGAGACAAATTTGAGTCACTACCTGCGTTGTAGAAAATCCTCAGTCCCATCTCTAGTTCAACAGCACCAGGCTGCTGAGGGGTTGTCAGTCATAGTGCAGTGATACCACTGATACTGCAAAGGAAGGACAAATGAACCTTTTCTCACTAGCAGTGTTGAGGAAGGGAGAAGTTGCTGCTCGTTCGTAGAGACATTCTGCCCCGAGTGCTTCTCTTCCAGCTTCTTTCAGTTTGATGATATTTCTTTCCGTAATGCCACCTAGTGTAGATGCCTGCATACTTCCCTGGGAAGAGCCTCTGCTCACCTATCTCCTGCTGGGTCTGAACTTGACAGAGGATTTTACCTGCAAAATATTAAGCTTTCTAATCCCTTGTCTAATTTTTATTGTTGATTAGGGCAGAATGTATATAGAATAATACTTCCAGTGTCACATTATTTTGGTGAATAGGTTGATGCTGGAATTTGCTCATTAGATCTAGGGGAATATTTTATACTTCGGACATTCCACAACAGCTGCTCCAGAGATGAATATGAAATAATTGCATCCTGTAGCACAGTGGAGTTAAACTGACAGAATTAAAGCTGACCTTACATGAAATGAAAAGGCCCTGTTACTGAATAGGCCACCTGAGCCGGGTTTTAAGTTTGTGTATCATTTGTTTGGAGTAGCTTAAAGTTAAAGAGAAAAGTCAGTTGCGAGTCCTAAAATCAATGTAAGTTAAAGGTGCTTTTAAGTGTTTAATGATTTAGTAATTAACATATTGATGAACATTTGCAACTTGCCTAGGGAAAAAGAACATGACCTAGAAAGGCGCTACGAGCTGCTGAACCGGGAGCTGCGAGCAATGCTGGCTATTGAAGGTAAGAGCAGTGCTGGGGACTGAGGGGGGAAAGTGCTCACTGCCAGACGGGTTTGGGCCCTGAAAGAACCAAACGTGGAGGCTTTTCTGAAGCCCATTAGCAATGCTGGTATTTGCATCACTTCAAGTGATAACACACGGCAAATGTGCTGAGGCTGCAATCCCGTTCTTGGGTTTTCTTCCGGATTAAAAAAGTTTTTTTAAATATCCAAGATACGGGACAAGGAGGTATGGTCTTGTTGCAATAAACTTTGAAAACAAAGTGATGAGGAGGTAGAGAATGTGTCTGGGGTTTACAATTTTTTGTTGCAGTAGTGCTCTCTTGGCTTTCCTGTGGCATCGTGCTGCTTTTGGTGCCGCAGAAAAAGGAAAAAGTGACCCACAGAAGAGGGCCTCTTCCTTTTAATGTTTCAGACCTGTTCTACAACAGTATCTCACTGGGGAAAAAAGTCTCCTTGGGTTTGGTGGTAAAACACTACGTTTGTCAAGTAAATATTTCCTCACAAGGAATCCTGCACCAGCAGGATTAGTGCGATCCTTTGCACAGTTTCTCCCGTCTCTGCAGTTTCTCCCCAGTTTAGTCACCTTACCTGAATGGAGGTAACACTCAGGGAAAGATTGACACGGGATAAATGAAACAATTGCATCCTTTCCGTAGGGCTTTCCAGCAAATTGTACAATAATCCTTGGGATGATTCATAATAAAAAATAAACATCCAGATAGCTTAAACCATTGCTTGCATTATTTTCTTATTTAAATATCTTAAGTGTTTTCTAATGCTGCACCGCTTATACCTCTCAGTCACAAATGCTGCCTTATAGTTCAAAGATGTTTGCTTTAAAGTTAATCCTTTGGGCTCTGTAAAATGGACCTTTTGTCTAATCAATGCAAATTGATTTTGCTATTCTGTATTGACCTCTCAACCCTTTGACTGTCCATGGTAATTTCTTTCTTCACCTGATAAGGTACCTGATCCATAATAAATCAATTCTAATTAGTTTGGAGACTTCACTAGGAGCATAAGTTTGTTGGAAAAAAGCAGCAGGTTTCAGGTAGCTTTTTCATATCTCTCCATCTGTGGTTATATTTTTTGCATAAGACTATCTTTAGTATATTCTTGGATAATCCTGAGTCATAAATATATACATTGCTGTCTGCAGAGACAAGCCAGACTAATTTGGAATCATACTGATGAAATACTTAAAATGTAAAATAATCTAAACTAGAGAGGAGCTAAGAGATACTGAATTTAAATCTAAACTTTCCATGTTTAATTGCCTCATAGATGTATACTGCCTTGGAATGTCCTAGCAGCAGCCTTTGAATGTCTAGCAGCTTGTGCCATTTACACATTGTCTGGAACAAAAATGTTTTTTTAATTTCTTTTTGTAAGTTCAGAGAGGGATGCCCGAACTCCAGAAAATCATCTTTTTTTCCTCTCTCTCATTTTTTACTTTCTTTTTTATATTGCTATTGGTGATATGGTAAACAGAGGTCTAGAAAGCAAACCTAAGTGCTGGAGAATTTGGGTTATTTTGGGGGATTTTTTTATTTATGCAACAAAGTTCTCATTTAGCATTTTAACTCTCAATAAGGTTATTGATAGTCTTCTAGAACTTTTAACAGTTATCTGCTTTTACCCAAAAAACATATTAAAGGAGAAACTCTTCCAAGAAAATGCCTGTGAAAACTCAAAATACGCTTTTGTGTCGTCTTGCCTCTCAATGGGTGCATCAGTATTCAGAAGATGCAAAGATGCACTTTTTGGGAAGCACTGCTAAAACCACACCATTTCCAGTGTGATTTCTCTGAAGAAGCAAGGGCTGCCCAGACAGCCCAGCGCTGTCGGCTCCGAGGGCATTTAGCCGATTGCTAATGAATGCTTGGGCTCCCTGAAAGAGTTGAAAAGGCAGATGTCGGTTTTACCAGCACCAGTTCCAGAACTGAAATATATGGGCAGGAAAAAAAATACATATATATGTATATACACACACACACACACATATATATATATGGAACAGGATGGGAGCGGTTTGTTTCTCTAAAAGAAAGGCAGAACACACCAACCCAAACTGGAACTTAAAAAAGAAAAGTCTTTGAAAGGTGGTAATTACTGTTTTGGTAAATTGCTCTAACTCTTCCACGCGTGACTATGCTGTTTAAAAATCTGTCAACCAATTTACTTAGCTGGTTGATGACAGGGAAAAAAAGGAGAGAAAAGAGCTTTGCAGAAGGTGGGAGCCTGCTGATGGCAGATAAAGGCGGTTCTGCCGTGCCTGCTTGGGCAGCGTGCGGGCAGCGCTGGCGGCCGGAGGTGCTCCCCGTTAGGATGTTCAGTGATGTGGAGACAGTGGCTCCTTCCCGGCCGCTCCTATGGAGGCACCGGCAGCTGAATGGCCTTTTGGAGGGTTACGGCACTTCACGAGGAGCACATGAATGACCCAGGGTGGTAAAAAAAAAGGCATACTCCCCCCCTCCCCCACAGAGCCGTAGAGATAAGAAAGAGGGAGTTAACGCACTGCCTGCTTCCAGCTAGAAAGTGTTCCTCTTGGACTGTTCCGACCGAGAAAGGCCGGAACCCCCTCACTAACAGGCCAAAGAAAATGCAGGTAAACGGGGTCCGTTTTCACCTCTGCACCTCCCCAGGCGTCCTGCCTGGCTGTTTGGAGCCAGCTGCTCCTGTACACAAGGTGCTGCCTTTCAGAGCCTGGTTTTTACTGCGGCTGCAGCCAAGTGCCGAGATGCCTCACTTTCAGCTACCTTTCCTCTCACTCCTTTCTTTTCTTTTTTTCAGTCGAGTTTTAATGCCTCCTTAGAAAAGATAAGTTCATTTTTGCACACCTTCGGGTGGTGTGTTCATTTTCTGCCCAAGAAATGGATCTTCTTTCGGATTTTGTACATCTTGATTTATTCTTGGCTTATAGTTTGAAGTGGGTGCTCTTCTAAAAGGATTTATGCATAGGTTCACTATTTTTGTAGTTATGGTTTATATGATAAGCTTTTTATATTTAAAATCAATATGTAATCCTGTGGAGGAGCTTATCCTCTAAAACCCCATTTGTAAATCTATTTTAGCTTTGTTACACCGCGCAGCCACAGTATTCCATAGATTGATTAGGTTCAGCAGCAGAATCCTATCAAATGGCCTGCTCTGATGATGATGCAAACTCTTTCAGGATTGCTAGTTGACTGGAACTAAAGATAAGACCTGACTGCAATCCCCCAATGTGCTCTTTACAAAACTAGTGTTAATTTTCATCAAAGTGCCGGGCTTATTTATTATAGTGGCAAGGTTGAAGGTTTTACTAAGAGAACTTTCGACCATTTCTATTAAAGCATTTCTATGGGAACTGGACGTCTGTTTGCTCAAAGTAATTATCAGTTTAAGCAGTGGGGGGGGGGGGGAGGAAAAGACAATATGAAGTCAATGAAGATGAATAATTGAAAACATTTCTACTTCAATGTGAATTTAGCAAACTCTGTCATTTTAAACTGCCCGTCGCGAGTGGTGGCACAGGGGCTTTAGCTTTCAACACTTTTAGCTCATATACAGCCTCAGAGCTTAATCCTATTTTTGTCCAGAGTGTAGCTTTTATAACAGTATTATTCTGAAATCTTCAAATTAATCACAGCCCATATTGTAGCTTCCCAGAGCTGCAGTCAGCCTGGGTAACTATATGTGACAGGTGTTATAGGTAATCCTGGCTTAAAAGGCACAACAGGTAGGAATCAAACTTGAACACAGTTTCTTTTTTAAACATAGGGATGCTTCCCAAAACTGCTGCCCAGCAGTATTTTGTTGGATAAAACAAAATTGCAAAGTAGTCACCTATAAAATGCTATTTAAATACTTAAAGTCAGTTCCCCTTTTAATCAGTTGCTGCTTGACTTTTTATTTATTTGGGGGGGAGGAAAGGCAGACTCCTTTTCTAGAAATGGAAGTAAAACTGCAAGGGAGTATTTCTGCCATCAGGTTTTCCCATGGCGTATTTCAAACATTAATAATAAGCAACTGCAGAAAAAAACAAACAAACAAAATCCAAAACAAATACACAGTTTGGTTCCATGAAATCCTAGTAGCACATTATTTACTTCACAGGGCTATAAGATGAAGCAACAAAACCTGTAGCACTTAGGAAGGGATTTAACAGAGAAAAATAGTGAGGGACTGGGCAAAACATGTACTGAAATACTCTGACTTGTTTGCTCTTTCAAAAACTAAAGTTGTTGCTGCAGCTGGAGAGCAGGGGATGAACAAAAAAAAAAAAAAAGAAAAAAGCTTTAAAAATAATAAGTGAAAACCATCAAAATTGCAAAAATTTAAATAAAGTCCAGGTAGAGATGATGGATTTCAAGTCCCTTTTCATCCAGAGCTTCGTGTGCCCAGGTGTGCCGGGGAGCCTGAGTCTCAGCACGGTTCCCAGCTGAAGATGGGGGAAAGTTAACCTGAAAGTTGGGGACCACGTCTGGGGGGAAGCAAACACCCCTGAAATCCTCTGCCATGTGTGTCTCTCTCCTCTTCTGTCTGGCGTGCTGCCGTGTCCCTTTTCAGGGTGGTGTTGTCATGCTGAGATCTCATTGCGTGTGAGGGGCTTTATTTGTGGGGCAAAACGCTGCGGTTTGGGGAAGCTCTGACTTGCAGAGTGGCAGAGCAGTGTGTTTTAAATGGGTTGAACTGAAGGAGCTTTGCCCAAAAGGAGCAGAAGGGGAAGCAGCAGTGAAAATCGAGACACTGCTCCAAGAAGTAGCACCTAAAAGGCTGCTACCGAAATTAAAGCAGCTTTGTGGCAGGAAAAAAGTGGCTTGGATTACCAGTAATTTTGGCTGCTAACTCCACTTCTAATCTGTGTACACCTGGAAAATTATTTCCTTAGCAACGGTAGAAGGGAAAGGACACATTTAAAAGAAAAGAAAATGAGGAAGGAAAGGAAGAAGAACCAGGAAAAGAAAGAGAAAAATGGGAAAAAACAGAAACTCCCGGGAAGTTTCCGCAGTGCCCTGCCAGGCCGGTGCTCCGGGAAGGGCTTTGGTGGCACCGCAGCAGCTCCCCCGCTGCCTGCAGGACCGGCCGTGCGTGCTCGCTGCTCGCAGTGCCTGCACACACGTGTCGCCGTGGGTTTTCCTGCGTGCTGCTTTTCCTGTGGCTCGCTCGTGGGCCCGTGTGCCCAGGCAGACGGCGAGGAGGGCGCGATAAAAGCGGTTACACATTCCTGCCTTTCTGCCGCTCTTCCAACCTTTATTGCATGATGATGCATCTAATTTTTAATTTGTAAATACAAGGCTGAATTCCCTCTAGCACCACTTGCTTTCATAAAGCTTCTGAGCAGTTTGCTGTCTTGAATAAATTTGGCTTTGGAGGGGGGTCAGGGGGATTTGAACCACCGCATTCTTGCGGGGTTTGTGAAGATTCACATGGTAACCGGTGGGGAGCATTGTTCGGGTTATCTGAATAAGCACCAGCCATGTGAGTTTTAACATGATCGCCCAGGGCAATGGAGAGCGCGGGGGGGGTGGGGGAGAAAGCCAAAAGGACTGCACCCTCTCTCCCTTCGCCTTCGGGAAGCGCGGCCGGGGAGGAGGACACGGCCGGGCCGGTGGCGATGGCTTCTCCCGGTGGTTGTTTTTTTTTTTTCTTTTTTTTTTGGAGCTGGTGTCCTCTTTCCCTCCCGCTCCTCAATTGTCCTGCTATCTCCCTCATAATCTACTGCTCCTGCTTTTCATTGTTTACCTTCTTAATGAGGGAGGCGGGGAAGGCTGGGGCTTGACTGACAGCGACAAGCCCTCACGGTCTGGCTGGAGAGCCGGAGGCTGCGGGCGGCCCCGGGGGGCTGCGCCGGGCTGGGCCGGGCTCCGGCGGGCCGCGGCCAGAGGAATCCCTTTGGGAATAGCGAGGCGGCCCGCCCGCCGCTGGCTACCAGCGCCGGGGGTGGAGGGGCCCCGCGATATTCTGTAGCAAGTGTGTTTTTACTTCAAAGTGGGAAATGCTAATTAAGCGATACCTGCCTTTAAAGTTACTGCGGAGCATATGGTGCGCAGTGTGAGATTCCTCCAGCCGCTGAGAGCGGGCGAGGAGTGCGCAGAGAGGAGCCTGGCTGCGGGAAGCGGGCATTCCTCCGGGAGGGCAAACCTGGCAGTGGCCATGCCCGCCAGCAGGCACAGGCGTGGGGAAAACAAAACAAATTCTACACTAAAAAGAAAAAAAAAAAAAAAAAGGAAAGAAACCCCCACACAAACGACCCTCAAATCATTGCTGAACTCCCCGAAACCAAGGTGGGCGAAACGCCGCCGGGCTGCGCTTGTCCCCGCGATAGCCTCGCTGGGGAGAGAGGCCGGGGCCGAGTCGGGCTGTGCCAGGCTGTATTGGGCTGTGCCGAGCCGGGTCGGGCTGTGCCAGGCTGTATTGGGCTGTGCCGGGCCGGGTCGGGCTGTGCCAGGCTGCGTTGGGCTGTGCCGAGCCGGGTCGGGCTGTGCCAGGCTGTATTGGGCTGTGCCGGGCCGGGTCGGGCTGTGCCAGGCTGCGTTGGGCTGTGCCGAGCCGGGCCGGGCCGGGCCGCAGCGGGCGCGGTTCCGGCCGGGTTGGCTGTGCCGGGCGCTGGCGGCCGCGGCTCTCACCGCTGCTCTTGTTGTGCTTCTCCCGCAGACTGGCAGAAGACCGAGGCGCAGAAGAGGCGAGAGCAGCTCTTGCTGGACGAACTCGTTATTCTCGTTAACAAACGGGACGCGCTGGTCAGGGACCTGGACGCCCAGGAGAAGCAGTGAGTCGGGCAAAGGGGGGGGGTCCCCGCCGAGTCACCACGGTCCCCACGGAAAGTTTGGTCCACGTCCGCGGGCACCGTGGCCTTGGGGGAACTCGGCGTGGCCTCGGAGGCGAGCGGGGCCGGTGCGCATCCCGCGCAATCCCTCACCGCGCCTCCCGCCGCCTCTTTCCGCAGGGCCGAGGAAGAGGACGAGCATTTGGAGAGGACCCTCGAGCAAAACAAAGGCAAGATGGCCAAGAAGGAAGAGAAATGCGTTCTCCAGTGAGCGGCCTTCCCGCGGCGGCAACGAAATCGCAGCGCGGCTTTCTTATGTTTTTAAAATGCCGACGTGAGACTGGGAAAAAAAAAAAAAAAAGAAAAAGATGTTTTGAAAAAAAAAGATTAAACTTTTTTCCATTTTCTTAGGCCAGATCTAGGCTGCGCCAGGCCCCACTCCGTTGTTTTTTGTTTTCCATTCAAGCGAACTCGCGTTGTCCCATGATTTCCGTGTGGGCTCAGCTCTCCTGCCGAAAGCGTTGGAAATGGAATCGCCGAGACCCCTGGCGTGCGGGCGATGCCGGAGATGGGCGGAAGGAGGAGAAGAAATAGTCTGTCCTGGTTTCTGTAGCTGGAGGAGGGCTGAGTTTTGAAATAAAAATGTTTTTGTCGTAATAGGATTAGAGAGGGGGATATAGGAAAAAAAAAAATCATTGGGAATGGTTTCATCTAGTCCTGCCATATGTAATACTTAATAAGCTACCTACATTTTATAGTTAGGTCAGATCCACCCCAGTTATTATTAAAAATGTGCTGTATTTACCAGTGGTTTATTACATCAGTTTTACATTTCCCCGGGAGGAGAGCCGAGCTGCTCTGGTTTACTCGGGGGCCTTCTCCCCCAGAGCTGGCACAAAACCCTGGGAGCGGCTGCGAGCGGAGCGGGGCAGCCCGGGGCAGAGACCGGCCCAGCCCGGGGCAGAGACCGGCCCAGCCCGGGGCAGAGACCGGCCCGGCCCGGGACAGCGCGGCACTTCCCACCCGCGTCCCCCTGCGGACCGAACCGGACCGCGCCGCCCGCTCCGCGTTATTTATTGCGCCCGGCCGCGTTCCCCACTGCACCCCGCCCCGTCCGTGTGCCCCCAAGCGTGTCCCGCGCTCGCATCGTCCCTTCGTGGAGCTCGTCTCGTTTATTTATTACAACACCGAGTCATATATAAAATTTTCAATAAAACCCGAATCTTTCTTACCGTAACTGCCGCTTTTCTCTTTACCTGGGAAACTCCCTTCACCCCTCCCGCCCACAGTCGGCCGGCGAGGGGGCTTGGGGGGCGGGAAGGGACCGATCCCGGCCGGGGGCGGGGGGGGGGCAGCGGGGCTCCGCGCCCCGAGCCGCCCCGGCCGCCGCCGCTTCGCCAGCGCAACGAAACCCACCGGACGGAAAAGTTTTTCGTTTGATTTTAATAAAATGCAGCTCGGGGAGGGGGAGGTAAAACTTTTCCCCGGGGGGCCGATGCCGCCCGCCGGCGGCGTGGGGGATGCGCGGCCAAAGCCCGGCTGCGGGCGCGCAAGGAACGCACCCGCGGGGAGCGGAGCTGGCGGAAGGAGCCCGAACCCTGCGGGGTTGTGGCGGCCGCTCCACGAGGAACCCCAACAGCGCCGACGGCTCCAGGTGCAGCTGCGGCCCGCGGCCCGCGGCCCGCTCCGCCCTCCCACTCTCACCAGAAAAAGTCCCCCGTGGAGGAGAGAAGCGCCCGGTTTTGTGCGAGCGGCCGCCGGTGCCGCGGGATGTACCGGCCTGGGAAACTGGGGGCTGCCCCGGGGCCCGTAGGTGGGTTTGGCCCCATGCAAAGTTTCGGAAGATGCGCGGAGCACCCCCGCACCGGGGGGGGGGCTGGAGCAGCAGGCTCCGCCGTGCTCTTCTGCCCTCCCGTAAAAATACAGCGGCTGGGGACGGGAGGAAACGCGCTCCGAGGGCTCCGCGGCTGCGGAGCGCGGCGGAGGCTCGGGAGGGGAGAGGCGGCAAAGCCCGCGGCGCTGCCTGCCCAGCCGGGCACCGGGAGCTGCTGAGCCCCGGAGCGTGGGTCTGTCCCTGGGGCGAGGGGGGCCGCGGGCGGGCATCCTCCTCGCCTAGGGGGGCCGGTGTTTGCCTAGCTTTTAAAGCGAAAAAAGTAACTCAGTCGCTAGACCGAGGGAAAAATAAGTGTGTGTGTCCCCCGTCTTTCGCCCCCAGCCCGGCAAACCGGCCGCAGGAGGCCCCCGCCCCGCAGCCGGACCGAACTGCCCCTGCCCTTCGCCGGGGCCGGGGTCGCGCAGCCCAGCCCCCTGCCCACCCGCAGGTCCCGCCCTGCCGCCGACCTTACCTGGGCGCAGCGGGGAGGGCGCCGGCTCCGTCCGGCGGAGGGAACGGGGGATCGGAGTCGCCGATCGGGACCGTCACCTCGGGGGGGGTGGCGAGCCCCGCGCCCGCCCTGCCCGCAGCCCCCGGCCGAGCCTGCGGGGAGGCGTCTGCAATTGGGGATTGGGCAACCGCGGGAGTTGCGGGAGGCTTGGGGGGGCATAGATACCCCCTGGTGTGTGTGCGGGGGAAAAGCCTCGGGGGGGCCTGCTGCCCGCCAGGACCGGGGCTGCCCCGGCGGGGCGAAGTGATGGGAAGGCGGCGGGGGCGGGGGGGAGCGCAGCCCGAGCCAGGAACGGCCCCGGCAGGACCGGGGCAAAACGGGGCAGAGGGGCTGGAAGGGGGGAGAACTGCCCCCGCAAACTCTTCCTCCTCCCTCCTCCTCCCTTTGCTTTTTTGTGAATGGGCCGCGGCGCCTTTGTTACGGGGAGAAGTGCCCGTGTCGCTGACTTTTGCGGGAGAGCAGAGGGGCTTGCTAGCCTCCTTCGCTCTGCTCATCGGCTCCCTCCTGCCCGGCTTAGACGGTTCCCTCCTCGCACAGGAAAAAAGATTTGAAAAGAAGGGGGAAAAAAACCCTCCAACAACAACAAAATAAAATGGGGGGGAAAGTCTTCCCCCCGGGAGACCGCGCTCCGATCGGGGCCGGCGGGCAGCGCCTTTGAACATTAGCTCGCTTTCAGCTCCACTGCTATTAGAGGGAGTTGATTTGGGGAGACCAACAAAAGCTGCGCACCGGAGCCTCTTTAGAGGTCCGGGGCCGCTCCGCCGCCTGCGCGGCCGCCGCGCCCCGACCCCGCCGCCTCGAGCAAGGAGTGGGGCCCCGCGGAGCGGTGCGGAGGGCCCCGTGTCTTCTCGTCCCTCTCCCCGCCGCTCCCGTGCGGTCCCCGCCCGCTCGCCCCCCGCGGAGCCCCCAAATTCGGGACACGCGGGGAAAGGTGCGGTCGCAGTAGTTTTATTGGGATTTTAAAGCACAAAGTTTGGGAGAGCCTGCGGGCATCGGGATGGGGGGGCCGCGACACCGCCTCCCCTCCCCAGGAGCGCCCTCCGTGCCGGCGAAGGCGGCGGCCGAAACTTTTTCTGCGATCTCCTCGGGCGGCAGGGACGCGGAGGGCGACGCGGAGGGCGGCGCGGAGCGGCGTGGGGGGCTTCCCCGAGGGAGGGGGCAGAGCTGCGCGGGCGCGGAGCGGCCCCCCTCTGTTCCGCACTTCTCCAACAATTCCCACCACCCGCCCTCTCCGCGGAGGTTGCGCGGAGCCCTGCCCGCCCGCCCCCTGCACCCCTCGCTCGGCCGGCCGGCTCTCCGCGGCGCCGGGGTCGGTGCGCGGGGGAGCGCGGAGCGGCGCGGGGCGGTGCGGACGAGCCGTCGCCCCGCGCTGCCATTGCCCGGGCGGCTGTCAGTCAGGCGGGGAGCGGCCGGGGATTGGCGCCGGGCTGGTTACGCAGTTGCTTTGCGCGCACATACAAGGGTAGGGCCGGGGGTAGGTGATCAATCCTCATCAGGGCCGCGGCTCCATCGCCCCGACAGCGCGGGCCGCCGGCAAGGTAACGCGGGCACCCCGACAAGTCGGGGGTGCGCGGCTCGGCTTCGGGCAGCGCCCCCCCGGCCCCCCTCCCCAGCCCGCCTCTCACCTGCCTGCCCCCCTCCCTCCTCCCCCCGCCGCGCCCCCTCCGCGCCCCCCGCCCGCTCCGCCCCGCGCTGCCCCGCGCAGCCCCCGCCGCGGCCGTCGGGCGGGCGCTCAGTCGCTCCGCAGGTGGCCGCGCAGGTGAGGCGGGCGGGGGCGGTGGGCACCGCGCTCACCGACGGGGCGGGCGGCGGCGCCGGGACGGAGCGTAGCGGGCCCGCGGCGCCGTGGGCAGGGGTGGTGAGCACGGCCGGGCCGGGGCTGCCTCGGGATTTTCCTCTTTTCTCTCTTCTCTTTTTCACTTTTATTTCCCCCGTCTTCCCCACTCTCTCCTCCCGGGACGGGCCCGCTCTGCCGCGTCCCCGACAAAGTTATGCAACGCCGGGTCCCGGCGCCGCCACCCGACCTGCGCCCGGCCCCGGCCTACCGGGGGGCACCGCGAACCCCCGCCCGGCATCCACCTCCCCTCGGGCCGGGTGCCCCCGTTCACCCTCGGCAGCGGGGGCTGCCCCCGGGGCTCGACGGGACCGCCCGGGGTCTCTCCGCTGCTTCCTCCCCTCCGCGTTTATCTGCGGCGTTTTGCCACCGAGCCCGGGCGCTGCCGGGTCTCTCGTGTGCGTGTCCCCCCCCGCCGGCCCTGCCGAGCCCCCCGGGCGGGCCCCGCCGCCGTCCCGTCCCGGCTGCCGGCCCCGTCGCCCGCTCGGCTGCCGGAGCGCTCTTTTCGTTTTCCCCTTTTTAACTCTTATCCATTTCTAATTAAAACGTCCCCGTCTGCTCGCTTTTAAATTAATTATACTTCCCTCCTCTGATACCTCCTTTTGATTCCTAATCCAATTATCTTTTTAAATAATTGCTTTATCTCTCCCGATCGCCGGGCACTGTTGCCTCTCGGCACTTGCGCGCGACTCGCTTTCGTTTAAAATAAAATAATAATAAAATTAACAAGCGGAAGCCGCCCGCGCGGAGCCCCCGCGCCGGGTGGGCGCAGCCCCGCGGGAGCCCCCGGCAGGACTCGGGCGGCCGAAGCCTCACCCGCTTCTCTCCACTCTCTCCCCAGGCGCTCCGGCCTCGCCTCTGCGCGGGGAAGAAATCCGCCTGTTTCTCGATCCTCGTCGCTATTTTAATTTTTTTTTTTTTTTTTGCTTCGTTTTTATTTTTCTCTCACTTCACCTGCGATCTCTCGAGGACCTCGCGGCGGTGACGGCGGGACGGAACGGAAAAAACTCCTTTCATACCGACTTTGTGCTCCGTTTTTTAATTGTCGTTGGCTTTAAATTTTTTTTGCCTCTTGTTTGGGGTGTTTTCGGCGGCTCTTTGTGTCAGGTTTTTTTCCCTTTTCATATCCCCCTTCTCCGCCCCATAGATTTGGTTTGATTTTGATTTTTTTTTTTCTGCGGGACTTTGGAGGAAACTGCCCGGCTTCTAGCATGATGTCTTACCTCAAACAGCCCCCTTACGGCATGAATGGGCTGGGGCTGACGGGCCCCACCATGGACCTGCTGCATCCCTCCGTGGGGTATCCGGGTGAGTGCCGCGCACCGCGGCCCCCCAGTCCCACCATCCTCCAGCAAGCGGAGGGGAAAAAGTTCCATCCCATGCGGGTTTGGAAGAGCTGGTGGGGCCGTACGGTTTAGGGTGGGCTGTGGGCTGGGTTCCCCCGGTTTGTCTGCACCCCTGCCTGGGGAGATTGGGGTCTAGATGAATTTTCCCCCCTGTTCCCGGGGTTTCTTCGTTTTCACAGGGATTTTTAAGGATAAAGAAGTTTCAAAGTGAACAACAAAAAAAAGTAATTTATTTCAGCACAACGAAATCTCCCCGTAGTTCCCGCTAGAGCCAGGCCTGACCCTTCCCCAGCACTGTGCCCCTCGCCCTGCCCGCAGCGGGATGGGGTCCGGCAGCCGGGGTGTGGGGGACACTGCTGCTCTTTGGGGTCTGCAGCGGGGGTGCGCCTCAGGCCCCTGCCCCGGGGACACCGGGGCTCCCCCCGTGCCGGGGCGTGCGGGAGGTGCGTGGGGGCCCAGCGTGACCGCTGTGGTGGTGCTCATCCCGCAGCCACCCCGCGGAAGCAGCGGCGGGAGCGCACCACCTTCACCCGCTCGCAGCTGGACGTGCTGGAGGCACTCTTTGCCAAGACCCGCTACCCTGACATCTTCATGCGGGAGGAAGTCGCCCTGAAGATCAACCTGCCCGAATCCCGAGTCCAGGTACTGGACCTGTGTGGGGGAATCCTGCACCGCTGTGGGACGAGGGGATGCAGGGCCACCCCAGCTCAGCTGGCACCGCTCAGACCGGGTGCTCCATCCACACTCATCCCTGTTTCCTTGGGACAGGGATGCATGTGGCCTCCCATCCACTTCTCTGTCCCACTGTGGGGATATTCAGCTGAAGAGGGAGCATTTGTTTTTTTTATCCTCTTGTATTAATTTTATTTTCGTTAATACCTTTCTGTCACCCTCCACCTGCTCCAGGGCATAGCAGCCCTAGCACTTGGGTGTTTCTCAGACATATTCCCTCTGGTGGGCACTGCTCCCTGGATACCCAAAGGGGTGGCATATGCAGGCAGCACCCAACGCAGGCTCTGTCCCCCAAATTTTGTCGCTGTGCCAGGGATGTGCACGAGCTGGGACACCACAGCCTTTGACCCCTGTCATCCTTGCTTTTGGCAGGTTATGGGGTGGCTGGGTTGCCAGGCAGGGGTAGGATTATATTTGGGGGTGCGAGGGGTGCACAGTGTTAGTGGCTGGGCGTGGGTACTGGGAGAACTGCGTGAGGGTGGTTGGGTGCTCGCAGGCTGCAGAGCCCCTTCTGGGGCTGCCTGGGCCGCTGCTCACCCCGCCACGCTCCTTCCTCCCCTGCACCCCGTTTTCTCCCTGCAGGTCTGGTTCAAGAACCGCCGCGCCAAGTGCCGGCAGCAGCAGCAGAGCGGCGGCGGGGCCAAGAGCCGTCCGGCCAAGAAGAAATCGTCGCCCGCTCGGGAGAGCTCGGGTTCGGAGAGCAGCGGACAGTTCACGCCGCCGGCAGCGGCCTCCAGCTCCGCCTCGTCTTCCTCCTCCAGCTCGGCCTCCTCAGCCCCGGTGGGCGCCCCGGCCTCTCTCAGCACCCCGGCGTCATCCATCTGGAGCCCGGCTTCCATCTCTCCCGGCGCGGCGCCGGCGGGGGTGACGGTGCCCGAGCCGCTGCCGCCGGCCGCCGCCTCCTGCATGCAGCGGGCCGGCCCCGCCGCCTCGGCCGCCTCCGCCTCCTACCCCGTGTCCTACAGCCAGGGCGGGGGGTACGGCCAGGGCTACCCTGCGCCGCCCTCTTCGTCCTATTTCGGGGGCGTGGATTGCAGCTCCTACCTGGCGCCCATGCACTCCCACCACCATCCCCACCAGCTCAGCCCCATGGGGCCCTCCTCGGTGCCGGGCCACCACCACCACCACCCGCTGAGCCAGAGCTCGGGCCACCACCACCATCACCACCACCACCACCACCACCAAGGTTACGGCGGCACAGGGCTGCCCTTCAACTCCTCCGACTGCCTGGACTACAAGGAGCCCGCCGCTGCCGCTGCTGCCTCCTGGAAGCTCAACTTCAACTCCCCCGACTGCCTTGACTACAAGGACCAGGCGTCCTGGCGCTTCCAGGTCTTGTGAGGGGCCGATCACCATCCCCACAAGCTGCCACTGACCCCACACCCGGGGACTCCCCACCGCCTCCTGGGCAGGACTCTGGTTCTTCCTTCTCCTCCTCCTCCTCCCTCTTCGTTAGCAGTGGCGATGCCCTGGGGAGGTCCTGCCACCCCCATCTCTACTGACTGATATTTATTTGCTTCCTGCACCACTCCACCAGGTTTATTATAATTATTATTTTTTTAAACGCAACAGAAGAGGAGTTTAAAAAAAAATTAAAAAGCCTAGCGTGTCCCCTGCTGCCCCCTGGGCAGAGGCGCAGGCTGGCTCCTGCCCTGCCAGTGCCCCCCAGCTTTGTGCGGGGACCCTCAGCCCCTGCGGGTGCGGAAGCCCCGGCTTGCCAGTCCTGTACAGCCTCTTGCCGCGGGGAGCGGCAGGAATGATGTAAATACTCGGTCCGTTCCAGTGACCACGATTATTTTTAGTTGATGCTGTTGGGTTGGCATTTATCTAGAGTCTAACATGGAACAGAACGTAAAAAAAAAAAAATCTTTTTTTAATTTCGATTTTCTTCCTTAAGAAATGAATCTTTCCCGGTCTCACGTCCTCCGTCCATCCTCGAGGGCTCTGCACAGGCTTGGCTGTGCCGTCCTGGGGCTGAGGGTGAGGGGGAAGGCAGCAGCCATGGGAGGTGCCCAGAAGGGAGGCAAAGGGGGAGGGAAAGGCTGCCCAGCTGATCCGCAACCTGCAGACCAAAAAACCCAAAACTTTTGGAAAAAAAAAAATAAAAGGAAAGAAAAAAAAAGAAAGCTGCAAAAAAAGTTTTGGTTTATTTTTTGGGGGGAGGGTTGCAGGGATAAGCAGCTCTGGTTTGGGGCTGGGGAGGGGGGGGCGCACGGCTTTTCGGAGTGTGTTTTTTTGGTTTGGTTTTCGTTTTGGTTGTTTCGAGCCCCTTGTGTCGGTCGGTGCGTTGTGGCGGGTCGGGGCTGCAGCCCCGCGTTCCTGCTTCCCCCGCCTGGGCTGGCGCTTCCCGGCAGCTTTGCCCCGCCGCGGGGACAGGGACAGTGTACGTGTGACTTTTGATGCCGTAACCCCTTCAACTGTAAGGCAACCCCCCTCCTTTCTTCCCGCCCACCCCAATAAAATCTAAACTAATAAATGTAGTGGTGTTCTGTTCTCCTTCCTCCCTCCCGCCTCCTCTTCCTCATAAAACTGCCCTGGGGGGGAATGAGGAGCTGGGAAATATTTCTGGGGGGGGGTCCCAGCAGGATGGGGATGTGTGTGATGAGTTTGCGAGTGCTCTGGAGGGGGGACCCACCGCCGCTTCTGCAGGTACGGGCTGGGGACCCACTCTTACATTAATTGACGCTTAATTGGTTACTGATTTTTGGTGCCCCGTGGTGCTGATGGGACTCACGGGACGGGCAAACGCTGCCCGAACCAGCAATTTACCCCCAGGATCGGTGGGGCGGCCCCCAAACTCGGGACCCACGGGCGAGCCTGAGTGCCGGTGGCGGGGAGTGAGGGACACTCGGACATCCAGCCGGACCTCTGTCCCACTGTGCAGGTTCCGCACCTGCGCTTCCCGCCCTGGCTCCCGGCTGTACCACCCTCAGCCGCTGCCGGCTGCGGTCCAGCCAGCGAAGACAGAGAGATGAGTTTTTCTCGTGACAATCTCACCCTCTTCCCCCCCCCCCCCTCCCCAGACCTTCCCTTCAGTTGTTGGAAGCTGCCTGTCGGAGCTGGGGCTGTTCCTACTTGCACAGGACCGGGGATGCGTGGACCCGCGGGGCCACTGCTCCCCTGCTTGGGCCATTGATGCACTGTTCGGGGAGCTTCCCCAAATTCCCATACTCCTCCCTGCAGTAGTGCCCACTGTATCTGGAAGCTCCGGGGCTGTGCCGTGTATCCCCACCCCTGGTGTCCCCAGGCGGCCCCGGGCAGTGGGGACCGCGGTGGGGTGAGAGGTTTCAATTCTCCACGCTTTGGGGAGGGTTTCACATCTCCCCTCCCGCACCACCTGCCCCCGCTTCCCCGCTCCAGCATCCTGGCGGAGAGCGAACGGGGCTGGCACTGTGATGATGCGGCTGCGGTGGGAAAACAGTGGGATCAGCCTCAGGAGCCACCCGCATCCTTCCAGGGTCGTGGCCATGGCAGAGCCCCGAGGCGGGGGAGGCCTCCCGCACTCCCCGGTGCAACAGGGAGCTATGGGAGGGGGCGAGTGACTGAGTCAATGTTAGGGGATTTTTCTTTAAGTGGTTCTTTTCCTTGTTGTCTCCTTCTCTGCATATATATAGATAGAAGGTATGTCAGTATTTTTAAAAAATGCATCTATACTTATAAAATAATTGTTCTCTTCTGCAGTCACTAAAGTGTGGCTGTACAGGCAGTTTGAGTGAGGTCCATGTGTGCTGGGTCCAGGTGCACCGGTCTATGCATCCCCAAGCCCTTCCTTTAAAGGGGAAAAAGTTATCACAGCCCTCCTGCGGCTGGAAAAAAAAAAATCTGTGCTGGCCACAAAATGAACCAGAGTTGCCTTCCCAGATTTAGTGAGCAAAGGAGAGATAAGATCCAGCAGGTGTATGACACACAATCCCCCAGACACACACCTTTTGTCTTCTTTAAACAAAAACGATGTTAACTCGGTAAATCAGCGATGCTGAGAGACACAGCCAAGAGGGGAGCCTGAATTTTGGTTTTGGTGATGTGGTCCTAAATCTCTTCATCCAGTGCCCCACAGTGGGGCTGGGCCGGGGCTCTGCTTTGGGGTTTAGGACTCCAAGGGATGCTTGTGTACCCCCAGTTCCCCCCCCCCCACCCCCCCCCCCCCCCCCCCGATTTAGGCACCAGCAACACCAGGAGTTGGTGTTGCAGCACCACATATAGATCAGTGGTTTATCCAGCAACTCCCACACTGCAATTTGGGCATTTTCTTTTCCCACTCACACGGACCTGGAGCGTGGTGTTGGCTGCTCAATGCACGTGGCTTTGGAGGCACAGAGACCTGGTCCAGATCACAGCAAATCATGGCTGTGCCCTCAGTTCTTGGCTCCATTTGTTTCAATTTTTTTTCAGTCAGTGCCAGCAGGGTGGGCAAGACTTGACTTCTGCCTGTTGGTGGCCGACCATGGGCTCGGAAGGGTCATGCCTGGGTTTGGGGGGCCCCAGCACCCTCCCTCTTTCGCAAACTTCTCCCACTGTCGGCTTCCTCAAGGCTGGAGCAGGCACTGCCATCCCGAGCATGAGTCATGGCAGGTAAGGTGGCACGGTGCCTGGTGCCCGGCTCCAGGGGCAGGCGCCAGCAGGATTGCCAAGCTTTTTAGGGCAACCCGGTTCTGAGAGAGCTGCCTACTTGGCTCGTGCCTTACCTCTCCAGCAAGAAGGCTGCTGGGCGCACGGCTATCATTATTATTTATTTTAAAATTAAAATCGCACTTGCTGCGGCAGCTCGGAGCTGCGGCCGCAGTGCCGAGGGCTGGGTCACCCGGCTCCAGCCCCGCGCAGCTCCTGCCTCTTGCCCGAGGGCCGGCAGCTGCCTCTGCACGGCAGCGCTGCTCCAAAGGCACCCGGGGGCTTTCCTGCCAGGAACTGAAGGGCCAGGATTTGGGGTGAGCGGGAGGAGGGACAGAGGGGAGAACATTCCCCGGCTTGGGCTGCCCTTAGCTTTTTACACTGGTGCTTCCTGGACCTGGAATAATCAATGACCTCTTTGCTGCCATCAGAGCATTTGCTCTGGGTTGTGTCCCTGCTTTGCCGTTGAATCCTGCGTGTGGCAGGGAGCTGGGACAGCTGATGATGGGAACACCCTTAGCGAGCCATGCAGAGGTGGGCAGAGGCTGGACAGGGTTGCTGCTGTCTGGAGTGACCAACTCCTCTTTGGGTGCAAGACATGCTTTGGGAACTCAAACCAAATGGTTTAAATTAAAGCCATTTAAGAGCATGTCTTAAATTATTAAAGATTTGTAACTAAAAATTCTGTTACAAGTTTCAGGAGTCGTGCATGCCCACTAACACGACTTATTACAGTTATTTTGCAGGCAGCCTTCCTGGCAGGGTGCAGAGAAAACAGGTGATTACAGCTGAATAAGGAACCACTGGTTTGTGGTTTTCCCTGTGCTGACCTCCGTGCTAGCCAGTCGCTGCTAATTCATACATTTTGAGCAGCAATTAATGCACATAAAATCCCATGTTGGTTCCAAACCTGTTTTGATTTTGTCAGTAAAAAGTCTGCAGGTGAATCTCCCAGCTGAGGAAGCTGCTGTGCTGGAGAGCTCTCCTTTTATGTTGCACTGTTGAGCACAAAATGCTGTGGGGAAGGAGAAGGGTGAAAATGGTCACAGGGCTGAAGCCTAAAGGGAAACATCTGCCTATTTCCAGTTAAATCCCTATTCAACACTTTTTTTTCCTGGACAGACAGGACTTTTCCAAGAAAACCATGTGAGGATATTTTTTAATGAAAACCTGCAATTTTAGGAAACAGCATTCTGGACCTTATGTACATTTCTAGTATCACTTCCTGTATATTTTTTAAGCTGAAATCCTCTTAGCATGCAAAGTAAATAGATTATGATATACTGAAGGATTAAGAATCACTGTCTGGTGTCAGATTAATCCCTCATATAGACCATCACTTGTACTGACAGAAATATGGCTGCAATTCAGCAAAATAGCTGTATGGCAAGGCAGTGTGTCGCAGCCTCTTAGGCAGAACAAGCCCCCTGTCACCGCGGTCCAGCGCCGTGCCCTGTGTTTTCCAGAAATGCAATTTCAATCCGTGGGACATTAAAGGCACGCTCCTCTACAAGCTGGGCCGTCACCGTCTCGGCTCTGCGTGGGGAGGCGAGGCAGCAGCTGCTCTGTTTCAAAGCTCTCTTTATTTATTTTTCCCTGTTGAGCGTACAAAACCCTATGGGCTGCAACCCCTTCGCTCCCTTCAAACCACAAACCAAAGCATCTCCTTCGCATGGAAAGGCACGGATTGGGAGGAAATGCCGAAACGGTGCAACCAAAATCACCCATCAGGCAGCAGGATTTTGACTCATAGGGGAAAATGGATTGTAAATATTTTATTTGGGTAAAAGCAGAATTTTTGTTAATAAAATACTTCTAATGGCTTGTGGGTTTTTTTTTTTTTACATTGTGCTTTCATTTTCAGTCCATCATACAGATTTGTTCACCACATAAAACCAACTTCAAGAAGCTTACTGGCTTTGGGTTTCAACCACCCAGTGCTCCCCAAAAAATTCAAGCTTGACCCACACTTGTGCCTATGACAGAGTACAGAATATCCATGTCCATACACTCTGCGCTCCATCAGGTGGAGGGAGAAAGGACCCGCGATTATGCTCGCCCCTCTTCACTGCCAGAAAATAAAAGAGAGAGGGCTGGCACAGGTTACGTTCCCTTCTCAGTGCATTTTCTCTCTGTGGTTAGAGGAGGCAGATTAAAATCTGGACTCCAGTGGAATGATGCTTAAGAGGCTCCGCATCTTTTTTCAAGGCAAAATAATGGTTATTCAACTAAGATGATATATCTAGATATGAAAATGGAGAGCATTCTTTGAAAAATGCTGCCGACTGTGAAAGGCTGCTCTTTCACAGAGGTATCCTGAGTGAAGATCTTATCTGCTGGTATCTCAAAAGACGGTTTTCAGAGCCTTAAGCGGAAATTCAAATCTGCTTCCAAGTGAAGATTGTAAAAACATATAATGCATAGAGAATTACAGACTTTCTCCTGAAAAGCTTATGGATTCATCCAAGAAACCCCACAAAATTTTTCACCATTGAGTTTGTACAGTAACTGGGGATCTGCAATTACTTGCTTTTTTGACATCTCTGATGAAAATGTCACCAAATTGCCCTCCACAAGCAAACACAGGGCACTTTGTGCATGGACATGTCCATGTGAACTCAGAAATAATTTGGAGGTCTTAAGGGCAGGATATTTTCTAAGCTTGGTGTTTTGTCATCTGCCAGTGGTCAGATCCAGGGCCGGTTGCAAATTTGCCAAAGGACTTCCCGTGAACTTCACCACCTCGGTGAGGTTTCCTCTTCTTTACTTTGGCAGCTCAGTCACACCAGCCCAAAGTGCACAATCTGGAGAGACCCGCTGTCTCCAGTGTCCTGCGGGGGAAAGACAAGCAGGATCAGGCAGGCTGCAGGGAGAGGCACTGGGGGATGGAAACACAGGTATCAAAATACCACCCCAACCCAGGGAGAAGAGACAATTGCAGACACTGTCCCAGTTTGGCCTGGGAATGAAGGATGTAGCCCCAAAATGGTGAAGACTGGCTTGTCATTCAAGGTAAGGCACTTCCCATCTGTTTTTAAACAGATGCTCTGCCCCTGCTGCTCCTGGGAAAACCAGGGGCTGCAGCTCCAGGGACCGTGCATGGTGTCCCCAGGGATGTGAGGAGCTGGCACTTGAGTCTCCACCTGCCTTTGAGACCCCTCACCTGGTGCTTGGAAGCTTATTGGCAAAAGCGAAACTTTAGGTTTTTGTTACCTTTTAATTAAAACATACTGTGAACAGCACAAGGCTGGGTTAATGCCAACGTGTGGCCAGCCAGGTTTTAAAGTGGGGATGGTATTTTGCATTCCTGACACAATGCAAATGCATGATTTCAGCACAAATCCCTGTCCTGCACTTGGTGCCTGTGCAGGGTGGAAGCCCCAGCCCTGTGGGCCAGAGGACATGGCGATGGGGAGAATGTGTGCCACCAGCAGAGGTTATTTCCTAACCCGGGCTAGCGTGCCTGCGAAATGCATGAAATGCTTTGCCTTGGAAAGCGATGTAGTCTAGTGAGTCATTGCTTTCTTTTGAATTACAGATGAGTAGCCAGCCCTTCATGATGCAAAGAAAAAAACTAGGTGTGGAGCTGGAAACAAAGGGAAACGTGTGTTTGTCCTGTCTCAGAGGGCAAAACATGCTGTCTGGTGTGGGAAGAGGGGGTGGGCTTGGCTCCAGGAGGTGGCTGTCAGGGCTGTGTCAGGCTGTGGGAGCACTGGTGAGGGTGGACAGGACTCATGTGAGTGACTCCCTGGCTCCTTGACTTCAGGAATACTGAAAAAAAAATCTCCTAACTCTTGAAGCTTCAAAAGGAACCTTTACCAGAGCAGCAGCTCCATCTCATGGCATGTGCACTTCACCACAGAGATAGAGATCTCCCTCCAAAACAGCATTCCCTCCACAACCTCCCTACCTAGGGAGGGAGTAGTAAAAGTACAACGGCTCCAAACAAGCTCTGTAGGGACATTGAGTTTCCAGCCCATGGCTTGGCTCTTCCCTTGCAGGGAGATGGTGAGAGGTGGCCCTGCCAAAATACAACCCCTTGAAAATCCTCAGAGGTGTTTTGAAGATGATATGAAAGTGTCCCTGATGTCCCACCTGAACCAGTGCTTGTATCCAGACCCCACCACGTTATTCCAGTGTGGAAACTTGAGGCACAGTTTCACCACTGAGACTTGTGCTTAGCAAGGCACCTCTCTCTTCAAGGAGGTTATGAGCTGCCTTACTTGGAAGCAGCCCTCATGGTGGGGCTGTGTGTATGTGCCTTGGGTTTTGGGTGGCTTTAAGCTTTCTGAGGGCCCTCCTTTCTCTCTAAACAACACTTGTTGGAGGTTTCAAAAAATATGCTTTTTTTTTTCAGTAAAGCCCTGAGGAGAATCAGTGGCTGAAGCTAAAGAATGGGTGGCTCTTTTGCTCCTTGGGCTGTGTCAGGGCCTTATGGGGAGGGGTTTCTGCTGGTGGTTGCTCTGGGGATCAGGAGAGTAGGTGGGGCAGGCAAATGCAGACTGGAAAAAGACCCCACACCGTGTTTGACCATTTAAAAATTCAAGGCTCTTTGGGTAGGTCCCTGTCTACTTCTGTCAAGGTGCAGAGTCTGGAGTGCATCAGGTGGGTATCTGACCTGGGTTTGTGATTTGTGCCTCTGTCTGGGGAGAGGTGAACAAGAAGCCAGACCTGCAGACCTACCTACTCGCTTTTTTAAAAAATGCTTTTCAAAAAATCCTATTTGCAAACCTCTCTGGTCACACTAAAGCAGACCTGGTGGTGTCGCGTGGGAAGCCTGTGATGTGGCATGAAGCTTGTAGAAGTATTTAATGTTAATCAAAGGCTGAAGAGTGGTAATGACTGGAACCTTCCTCTGATACCTGCATCTTTTCTGATGTATCACCCCGGCAATAAAAGATGCCGTAATAATTTGATGAGAGTTGATTTTCATGGTGCAGGAAGAGGGCTGTCCAGGAACAGGGGCAGCCAGCACTGCAGCACTGCTCTCTATGGTAATGAGCTGCTAGTCCTTCAGAGAAGGAAAACATGAATATCCTGACAGGAGAGCATCTACTTGTGCCCTGGAGAGTTCAGATCGTGGGGCTTTTCATAGTAATGATGTGGTGCCGCTCCAGCAGGCGAAGGGAGGAGCGGTATGGGAAGGCATACCCTGTAATTGAAAATCCACTAAGTCATCTCAGACCTGCAGGGATAGCAGGATGGAGGCAGTGGTTTGCTCTGTCTCCACAGGTCTGAGGTAGAACAGAGGATCCTTCTACTCTCCTGGAGTGGGAAATACAGAGAAATCTCTTCCCCGTGCTGCTGTATTGCTCCCAGGAGGCTATGCTTTTTCTCCTGGGATTATTCTCAAGGGCATGATGAAGGTGGGAAAGGACAAGAGTGGGAGAGAAGAGAATAAATGAAGGAGCCCCGGGAAATTATTTTAAACACTTGTCTTATTCAGATGAAGACTGCCTGATTCCAGGCTGCAGGAATGACTATGTGGAAGGACATGCCTGTTGCTAGGATCCGTAGGTACTACTCCTTTTCACTGGGAATGCCTTGTTTTCCTTGAATAGCATAATACAAAACCATTCTGGCTGATAGGTATTCAGCTGAGTGATAATATATTAAAACTGTCATCTGGCAGCCATAAGGAGCCATTGGCTCCAGCATCTTAAGTTGCCCTGTAGAAGATCAGTCTCTGGTCCAGGAACAAGAGAGAAGTTGAGATTAAAGTTTTCCAAAGGGTCTTGTTTGTACCAAGGTAGGCGACCAGGGTGTTTGGAGCCTTGGTTTCACTGATCCAAGTCGGGGGGCTGCTAAATGGAGACTCTGCACTAACCTACACAGTTGCTCAAGATTATCAAATTCCAGAATAACGCAGACCAGGAGGGACCTCTGGGGCCACCCTGCTCAGAGCAGCAAGGCTGGGCCAGGTCTCAGGCAGCACAGTCCTCCAGGCCACCCTAATCTCCCCTCCAACCTTTCCTGGAAGACAGGACAGAACATGAACACCAAATCCTGGCCACTCCAAGTATTGTGGATGGAACGCTCACTTCTCATTCGCTTCAACCTTGTTGCCTGAGGAGCCATACCCACACAAGCCATGCATAGGGCAAGGAAAGCTGCAGCTTATCCTCATTCCTCCACCATCTGTCTTCATCCCCACCTTCGTGCTCAGTGGTGGGATCCTCTGGCCAGACCAAAACCAGTCTGGCAAAGCCACATAGTCTGCATTTGTCCTACTGCCAGCTGAGAACACTTCAGCAGCCCTTGCCCACCATCAGCCTCACACCAAGGGGCTGCAGGCAGGACACAGGTGACCTGTGCTAGTGCTGGAGGGACACAGGTGACCCCCATGGTAGTCACAGTCTTGCCCCTGAGCCACTTCTAATGCTTTCCTCCAGAAAACAAATCTTGTTCAACAGCTTGAGCACTGCTTGGCTGTGTGACAGCCAGTTGCTCTGGCAGGTCACTGGGAACAGTTTGTTGCACGATCTCTGTAGTTTCAGGGAGGAGAAGCTTCCTCATAGCTGAGAGCAGCAGCGAGAGTTCACATGCTGTGATGCACCTACAGAAGACAGGCCCAAGTCAGATCCATCCCTGCCGAGGTCTCCGTGGCCATTTGCACTTGGAATAGGTCACCTCTGGCTCCAGCCTTTCCCCAATAAACTGGAAAAGGAGGGCAAAGCAAATCCTCCTGCTCACAACTGCAGAGATCTTCCTGCAGAATTGCCTGTGTAAGAAGGGCCGGGTTTTGGGTGTGCTCCCCTTGGGTGGCACCAAGCCCAGTATTGTGCGAGCTCCTGCTGAAGCAACATGCGGGAAGTGGTGTCAGGGGGATGCCAGCCTGGGGAAGCAGGGGGGTGAAAGTGGGACCTTGGGGATGGGCTGTCCATCATGCAGCAGGCTGCTGGTGGTGTCCAGGGGAAGAGCCGCTGATGGTGGGTTTGGGTTGGATTTGGGATGGGTTGAACTAAAGCCACAGGTCGGTCCAGCTAGAAGGATCTGCTCTGATTTGCTGGGTACTGGTTCCTGTGATAGCACCCAACTGCTGCAAGACTTCCGAATTTCCAGATGCCATTCAAAGCGAGGACAAAATGTTGATGGAAATGTTTTCACAGAAGCATAAAGTTAGTGTTACATGGATGTCTTTTCTTGGTGTGCACTACAGGCTCCCCCTACCCTGCCAGCCATCTTCCTCTGCAGCTCACAGCTGTTGCCTCCCTTCCCTGGGTCCAGAGCAGCTCGGATAGAGGTGCCCCATTTTCCTGTGCATAAGCAGCTCTGCAATGTGTGCTGAAATCAAAACACCTCCTCCCAGGTCACACAGGTCATACTTTGACCCACCAGCTTTTAGCAACAGTGACCACTCAGCTGCAGTAACTTTTTGGAACCAAAGAATGCTTTAACCACTCCCTTGGGTAAGTCCTTAACGATGTAATGGCAAACTTTCTTCTGTGCATCACTCTTGTTATATAGCCTGAATCTTTGGGCTTGTGGATTTCATTGTTATAGTCAGAGATTTCAAATTAACTTCTCAGTTTATTAATTCAACTGCTTATGTGAAGGCAAGGAGGTCTTCCACACAGCTCGGGGAAGGAACAGTTAACTGCTGGCTAACTCAGCTGCAAACCCAGGGATCCCACCAATGTCTTCAGACCATCACTGCTGCTGTGCTTTACTTTACTCTGTGTCCTGAGGCCACCAAAATCATTCAAAGGCCAATGGGGAGATCCTGGGAGACGAGTATTTCCCATCAGTGCGACCCTGACTTGGTGAACTCTGGCACCTGGTCCCCAGGCTCTGCCCATCCTCCACCCAGTGCAAATGCACAGGGGCCTGCAGGAAGCTGCAGAGGTGGGGCCGCTGTGTGTTCTTCCTCAGTGCTTCAGGACTGGTAGAACAGCTCTTAGAGCACAATTTTACTTGGCACAGGCTGGTTTTGTAATGAAAGAAATAAATAAGTGCCATCCTGCTCTGCTGGGAGGTTGAAGTGTTTCCTTTTTTTTTTTTTTAATGATCTGTTTGCACTGAGGCCAAACACTGAATACTTTGGCCTCAAAAATAAAAGTTTAAACAGGAATTGTAATTGGGAGGAGGCTAAAACATAGGTGCTCTTGTGCCTTCATCCATGCTGCCACAAGATTTATTTTATCATTTGTTACTTTTTTTTTTTTTTTAATTTTTCCTTAGAAGTAGAACTGAGGAAGCGCGTTTGTGCTGCGTGCTGCTGACTCACCAGCTCTGGAGAGAGGCTCGCCCTCTGCCTGTGCTCTATGTGCACCCCACTGACTCCCAACCACCTGGGATCCCAAACCAGGCTGGGAGGGAATGTCCCCATGGCAGATGTAGGATCTGGGGGACAGGGTAGTGTTTCCCTGCCCACATGGAAGTCTTCTCCTTCTCTCCCTCCCCAGTGAGTTTCCTGCAGGCTGGAAGCGTGGGAGCCTGTGTGGGAGAGGGAGGAGAACACAGGCCTGGAGGCTGGCAGTGTGGGAAGGGATGGACCACCTCTATTTGCAGCACCTCGCAGTTAAATCAGTTCAGAGTTATAATGAAACCACAGGGTAGCATCTCACTCCTCTTCCCTGCAATCTTCCTCTTGGAAGTGCCAATCCAAGCGCTGGTTAGCTCATGTAAGATAAACGTGGATGGAGGACGAGACTTTTATGTGCTGTGCTCCATACAAAGCACCAGGTGAAGCCCTACTCTAGCAGAACCGTACAGGAGCATTTCTACCAATTCCAGCAAGAGCCCTGCAGGCAGACAGCTTGCAGGGACAGGCTTGGGGAGTTTCAGGAAGCTTCAAAATAGAGTAAATAATAATAAGCAGAAATAAAATAATAAATCAGAAATGGGTTACCTGCTCTGAAGGAATGGCTCTCGTATTTCCTTAAAAAAACAAACAAACAAAACACAACAAAAACACCCACCATGTTATTTACATTCCATTTAACTCACTGAAAAACCCAAACAAATAGAAGTATTATGTAACGTTCACTTTTTTGATAAAACAAAGCTATTTTATATCATGTTATTCAATGGATGAATTACAATACTTGTTTATACAAGTCTATACACGTAGGATACATATATTCCCTCAAACACCACAACAAGTTAAAGCAACCATGATTTTTGTGGATGAGGCAGTGTGGAGATGCAAGGCCAGCAGCAGATCAGGGATCCCACGTAGTCCCAGCACGGTGGAGAGCTGTTGCAGGACTGGGATGGGCAGCCTGGGACAGTCATGACTGCAGGACACCTCTGTCCCTGCAGTGGGGTAGCGCTGGGGTGGTGGGGCTTGGCAGGGGCTGCCTGCCTGAGTGCTCTCCTCCTGTCTTGGGAAGGCTTTGCAGTCTGCGTGCTGCCAGGTTGCTGCAGGAGCTGCTTCAGGATGAGGCTTCATGTTACAGCTTGAGCCGAATTAACAGCTGCCAACATCAAAAAGAAGTCCTGCTGCAGGCAGTGTCCTTCTGCCCCTCGCTTGGTGCTGTCTGTGGTGCCTTCTAATCCCCACACAGGGCAGGTCAGTTCATGGGATGGACAAAAGCCCATGGGAAAGCAAACTAACAACTTTTTTTGGGTTGGGTTAATGTGCTGTCAGCTCCCTGCGTGGTCCCGGGAATGTGGGGGGAAGAAGGTGGCGAGGGGGCAGCGGGACTGTCCCATTGAGATGGTGGCAAGCTGCTAGTTCGGCTTCACTGCAAGGTGGAAGTGTATCCATAACTGGCTTGTCCTGCACAGGACCAGGAGCTGGACTCGATGATCCTGATGGGTGCCTTCCAACTCAGCCTATTCTATGATTCTATGAAACTATCTCCTTCAGCTGTGGCTGTAGGAATCACCCCACCCCCCTGTGCCTGGAGACTGGCTCCATTCCTACCCACCTGTCGGTACAGCAATGGGACACCCGGACAGGGCAGGAGATAAAAATCCTCGTCTCACCCCTTGTGCAAACACTGACCTATCCCTGCCTGGCTGCCTTCACGGGATAGCTCTTTAACCATGACCTTCTCATGCTGGACTGCTCCTCTGCTGAACTGCGGCACTCCCTGGGCTCTGCTGTGATGGGGATACCAGGCGCTGTCGAAGAAAGGCAGCCCCTTTGCCTCCTCCAGAGCCCCGCAGAAGCCACGTGCGCTGCTCCTTCCCAAGCCACGGAAGTGGGGAGGCTCTGCTGCTGCTGGCTCCTGCACAGACTAACAGAGCCACGACGGCTGAGAGTAACAAACCCTGCCTGTTTTTGTTAAATCACGGATACTGCTTCAAGATAAGGAGATTCAGGTGATTGGTTGACTTATTCTACCTTCCATGAGCCAGGGCTGAGTCCTCCTGCCTCCCCCTGCCAGGAATACACAAACCAAGCTCATGCTGCAATGCCACTGCCTTGTTTTTCCTCCCGGACCCAAATGAATTTTCAAGATGTGAATTACCAATATTTCTAGCCTCATCCCCTTGAGCATATTTGAAAGAGACTCACTCGCTTACCTTCCTGGCTGCTAGAGAAGGTTTTCCTGATCAGGGAGGTGGTGTGGCCATCCGCTCCAGGCTCAGTGCCCCCTGCCTGTCTGTGGCTGGTGGGTCTTGAAAAACAAAACAGAAGTGATAGAGGGAAACACTGCAGAGCAGACGAAGGCTGTTTTGTTTGTTTTCTATCTTTTCAAGTATACAGCAGTCTGTGTAATTTCCTGGTTACAAACAGCAGCTCTTTTCTATCAGGTGCCATTAGGTTTGTTGACTGAGCGTCACTAGGATCACTCCTTTGGCCATGCAGTTGCTCCACCACTGTCCTGTCATTCAAAGATGAGGTATAAAGCTGGTGTTTTTTGGAGCAATTACACTTCTGTTAAGCAGGACAGGCTGGGGATGTTCAACACACATTGCAGGCACCAGGCACTGTTGGCAGCCCTGCATGGAGGAAGTTGGGCAGATGCCAGGAGAGGAGGATATCAGACCCAAAATACAGCATGGATTTTCTGTAATTTTTGTCCCTACAGCCCTTTCATCACCGAAATCCAAGTTGTGAAGGAGGTGCAGGAAGGAAAGCACCAGCTATGTGTTATGGAAAATGCAGATGGATTTGTTTTCTTCTTTTTTTTGTTTTTTTTTTTTTGGTTGGTTTGGTTTGGTTTTGTTTGGTTTTTTTTTTTTGTTTTTGCTAGTCTTGGTTTCTTCACTCATCATTAATCTCTGCTTACACAGGCTTGTGGAAAGGCAATCCATTCCCAGTGCAGTGGAACTGGAAACCTGGAGGCCATGTTGTGCCATCTCAGCTCGCTGACTCGCCACTTGTCCTGCCATCCACAACCTGCCAAGTGCTTGATGAAGTCCAAGGGAGCATTGCCTTCATCACGGCTGAGTCAAGTAGAGAAAATAAACTAAACACCCAATGCCAGGCCAACTGGGAACTCTTTTGGGAGGATTCTCATCATTTGGGTAGCTTTTCGTCCTCTGTGGATGTAGTCATGATTTAAGCAGTGTTTTACTCAAGGGTGGCTTTCAAGTATGACAGCAGTGTAGCTGTGAGAATAAAAATGGGAACGCTTTTGTGCAGCACCCAATTTCTTCACTGCCACACTGTGAAATCTCACTCAGCTTTGATAATACAAACAATACATTCCAGGCGTAAAAAGCCCTTTATAACTGATGACAACATAAATAATTAAAGAAAAACTCAGATTTTGCCTGTGCGTTTTTCTTCCCACTACCAGTCAGGCAACAGCTATGCAAGCAGCTGGGCATATGTAAAGCAACTAAAAGCACCTCTCCTCACCAGCTTTCTCGAGACATTTTTAAGCTGCAGTAATGCAACTCTCCCATCACACTAAGCTTTATTGGTTCAGTATAAGAAACTAAGAAACTTCATTGGAGACCAGATTATGCTGGTTGCAAAAGCAGGGGGATTCTTGTGCTCTTCGACCCCATTATCTCCTGCGTAGTGTCTTGATCAGCTTTCTTACACACGGCCTCGGATTCTGCCGAGACCCGCAAATTGCTTTTTTGGCTGCCAAATTGCCATAACCTCTTCTATTTTTATATTTTAAAAGAGCTTAAAACCCTCCATCCTCTTTGGATGTGTCTTTAAAATTGACCAGTACTGGGAGGATTTCATGTGTATCCGAAGGCTTAGAAGAAGATGTTGCCTCTACTGAGCTTCTAGTTTTACAGTCAACAGACATGAAAAGCCCAGCGGGGATAAAAGGAACTTAACCAGTTCTGTCTAATGCATATAAATCTACCTAAGAGCTCAAGGCACTGGAAGTACTCAACGCACTACATTTATCTAAGATACAGAAATGGGTCTTCAGCCCACATGCCACATGCCCCATTTTGATGCCAAGTTAATATGAATTAAGAGACTGAGATGAATAAACAAGGTCAGTCTGGGCTGGGCCAAGTTGAATCAATGTAAAATAATTGTCAGTATTTTCTGTCAGCAGCGCTGGTTTATCTTGGCTTGGGATTCCCGGTGCTATAGATTATAAAATGTTTTCAGTGGAACAGTTGGCAGACATTTTATTGATTTTTCTTTGTTTTGTGAATGCTGGAAAAATTTTCATTAAGTATACACACCATTCATGTGATGAAGCCAAATTGCTTTTTCAAACTTTTCTTTCTTCAAGTGTGCTAATGCGTTAACACATTAGCAATCTAATTTAATCAAGAGGACCTTTGTCTAGAATCAAGAGGCCATGGAGCACACCTGGATGTATCTCAAGCACTTATGGGCTAAGAAGAGTTAATTTTGTGTTTTCAAGGTGCAGTATGAACACTGACTGATTAATTTGCCCCTCTGAATTTGGTAATGTATTATCTCAGTTTTACAGAGGTAGAAATCGAGAGTGCAACTTTGCACAAAGCCATCTGTATCTGCCTGCTGTTGCATTCTTGAGGCACATGAAGCTCCTGGGCTGGCAGTGGCAAAGAATGAGAAGGAAGAGAAGGAAGAGAAGGAAAGAGAAGGAAGGCTGCAGCAACCAGGCAGGAGCAGCACTGCTGAGCTGCTGGATCCCACTTCTGACATGAATTTCCTACACCACACCACCACATCCCTGCATCACACCTATTAATACAGTTAATTTGGAACTGAAGACTGCTCAGGCAGATAGAGCAGCTGGTAGGATTACACCCGGACCTGGCAGACGTTATTTCTCAGCCTATATTCCTGCTATTTTATGACTGGGTTTGCTTCCTGGTTAAAGAAGATTTTGAAAAAGGTGGAAGAACAAACAGAAGTGCCATAACGGTGATGAACGCTTCCTTTAATTGCACAGAGCAGTCAAGTAGGAATAAGAAATTCATTTAATGTCGTTTTTTATGTGGCACACAAAAGGGGATGCTGGGGGATAACTCTAATTCCCTCCCTCTATGCTGATTTAATAGCCAACATACACAGATCCAAAAGATGCTGTTAATGCTTCCTGAGGTTTGTTCAGTGATGCTACAGATTCAAAATATACAGACATGCTCATGAGCTTAAATAAAAACCTTGTAGAGAAGTAGGAATATGTGTATTTTTAAGTACATAACAACAAGAAAGTTTTACAATAAAAATCACTGTGATGATAAACACTTTTGCCTTCTATCTTAATCACTTGTACTAAAATAATAGCCTAATTAAAATGGGAATAGTTCTGGTTTGGGGGATGGGGACTAGGTAGATGGATAATGAGCTATGAACCCCTCCAACCCAGCCTCACGCACATCCTGACACCGCCAACAAATGCAAGATATTTAAGCCCACAACACATTATGGTAAGGAAAGAGAATGACACACTGATGGGGAGGAAACCCACACTGCAGCTACCAAGGCCAGTGGCAGAGGAGTGAGTACAGTCACAGCTCTCTGTGACTCTGGTGCCAAGCTCTGGCATGGTCACAGGCACTCACTGGTTGACTCATCCAGAAAAAAGCTCACAGGCAGTCATCAGCTCCTTTGTGTGGCTGAGAGGATCAGCATGCTACCTTGGTCCTCTGTACTAAAACATCCAAAATACTCTCCTCAAGTACAGGCTTCTGCTGCAGGGTAATGCTGATCAAAATGTTTTCATAAACAGGTAACAAGAATAATGGGAGGACGAGAATGGCCAGGCTAAAACATAGCTGATACTTGGAAGGAGAGAAGGCAATGGTCAATGCCAAATGTAAACCGGAGGTGAGGTCTTTATTATCTTTATCTTAAGAAATTATTCACTGGACTGTGCATTGTTGGTGGTGTTTAACTGTGCTTTTTATGTTAGAGTGAAAGAAATCAGGCGGCAAATGAAACGCTGCTTTCTGGAAAGTTGTTCCAAAATCTTTGCTGCCCATAACTTTGTGTGTGTGTGTCTGGCTCAGAAAGTTAACTACAGCTCTCCACTGGCAGCAACACGATTGCTGCTTCCATAAAACATCATGGAGTTAAATCAAGAATAAGTTCTCAAAGAAATAAATCCTTGAGATTGTTTTATAAATGATTATTTTGTTTCCAGCCTTTTCCATCTGTTTGCTGTCCCTGTCTTCATCCCGGACTATGGCTTTCCTGGTTAACTAAAGGAGGTGATGATGTGAAGAGTTAGTTGAAGTGATTTTTTAATCACACAGCCTGAAAACTGGGCTCCAGTTACACATATGCAGATGTTAAATGCCCTGAAGGGCATCAGAAACAAGATTTATTAAGCAAGTGGAACATAAGTGTCTTCTGCTAGTCTTCACAGGGCCCTTGCTTGTGACTTCTGCCTAGGTGTAACTCATGAGATATGCCTCAGCTGTCCCAAAAGCTGAAATACAAGAAAGAAAGAAGTATGTGCTGGAGATGAGCCTCCAGAAAGTTGAGTGAAATACAGATCTGGGACTGCATCTGGGACTGAGAGGGGTGGTTGTGTTAGAAATGCAGTAATGTAGTAATTGGTGTGACTAGCTGGTACAAAGATGTACCAGCTTTCAAAGACTCTGAAAGAAGAAAGAACAGCCATTGGATTCTCTCGCTGAACACCAGCAAAGTCCTGGTGTGGTGTCTTACAGGAACTTAAAGAACCACTGCTACCCAGAGGAAGCCAATTACAAAACTGGAAAACTCTGGTAATGCTGTGAGTATCTTGAACAGAGAGATTAAACACTGCAATGACCGCAAAACAGAGAACAGCCCTATTTATGTAGGGTCCCAAAACTAAAACTTCCTTTCTTTATAGAGATTTCTTCACATGAAGAAGTCTGATGCAGACTTGGCAGCAGACGTGTTGTAGAAGAGCAACTCTGTGAAACTGGAGGCAAACCAAGCCACAGTTGGGTGCTTGCAACCATCTGTGGCTTTCTTTAAGCACAGGGAAGAAGCTGTTGGAGTCACCTGTGCCTCAGCAGGTGACTTTCCCAGATGGTTGGTGTTGTCACAGGGAGTGCCTTCGAAACCTAAATTCTTCTTGGCAGGCTTCAAGCAGCTGCGGCCAGCCAGGACAGCCGTGAGAAGTTTTCTTTCATAGCATTGCAAGTGGCAATCAAAATCTCCGGCCTCTCCCGGCGGAGGTCAGCAGCATCTCCAGGTGTCCGCAGGCGGAGGAGCTGGTGCACGGGTGGGAGCTTGCTTTATGCTCTGCAACCAAAGACCTTGGGAAATCCCAGCTGTTCATGCAGCTCTGGCGATTGCAAGGAACCACTCCTGAGGCTCAGCAGCTTATGGTGACCCACCTGGGTAGGTGCAGGCAAACGTGGTCAGGTGGGGAGCCCAGGAGTCGGAGCAAAGTTGAACTCTCAGTCTCTCTCCCGAGATGCCTGACGAAGGCAGATGTGGGACTGCCAGAGATGTGTGAGTCATAGCAACCTCCGAAAGGGAAAAGGTGAGCTGAAGGGAGGGAGGATAGCGTGTTTATACCTTGGGATCAGAGGCGTGTTGGGATTAGTCTCTGCTCTGGTGCGCTGCTAAAGGAGCTCCTTTTCTTAGAGCGCTTGGAGAGCCCTCTGGAGACAATGTAGTCTGCAGCATGGAGACCGTCTATGTTGTTTGCCCATATCAGTATGGTGGTACCTTCATCCCAAAAGTTAAGAAGGAATAACTGTGCACTGTACTTTTAAAGGTAGGCCCCACCTCCAAACCCATTAGATAGCTCTGAAAGCTTTAGAGCGTGCCCCGTGCCTTAAAAGTTGTAGGCAATGTATAAAAGAAATACTTCACTCATGATGTGCAGCTGGCAAAATGGATATAACCCTGAATACTGGAAAAGCTCAATGTGCCCATGTGAGGGAGACAGAAAACTAGTTAACATACAGATTTCCAGAAAGAGAAGGAAATGCGTGTTTTGCCCACATGAACAGCGTGTTCAGCACAGTTATGTACAAGTGGCTGGGATGAATGCAATGTGGAAGTTCAATGGCATACTCACATCAGATTTACTAAAAACATTCCTACATGCAGTAGGCATAGAAAATAAAAATAAGTCTATATACTATATATACTCAATGGGAACAAATAACTGGTTTTTTTCTTTTTTTACCAAGAATGCATGAAGAAAAATAAGAGAAACAAATGCTTTTTGAATCTTTGCAGAAGAGCTATTTCTTTCTAATTTCCTGCCCCTTGCAAGGTGGTGTGCAATGAAAGCATTGGAAAAAACCCCAGTCATCAGAGCTGTTGTTTCTCTCACAGCTAAGTTCAAGGTTTGAATCAACTTCAGAACAAGGGCACTCTCAAAAGATCTTCCCAGGGGTTTTGATCACAGGCTAGAGATGTGCTTACAGAAATCTGCAAAGATCATGTCAGGTTTTTAAAAGTTCTGTTCACCACCTGCAACTGTTAATTTGCTGCATTTCCATTGCTGTATTTCACTTTTCTCCATATTCAACAAGCAAGGCTGCCTTTGCCCAAACAATTTAATTGGAAAATGGTTGTGCTAGTGTGTGTTAAAAGCTTGCAAACTGTCTATTTCTGGAGATTTCTTTGTGCCTGTGCCGTGTCCTTTGGGCTTCCAGGTTTTTCTTAGTTCCTCCTTAAGGTCTTAATATTTTATTGTGTTTGCAGTCGTGATGCAGACAACAACTGCAGTTGCCAGGAAGGTTCAGAATATCAAACATACATTTCAAAACTATTCAGAACTCACCTGCCGGAGCAGCTCTGCACTGGTGGTGTGTCGGCAGGGCCAGGAGCAGGCAGGTTGCACCCTCCTCCCTGCTCTGGAGATTGGTCAGTGAAAGATGGGTCTTCTTCGTCTGACTGCCCCAGAAGTTCTGTTAAGAAGAATCAAGACATGGTGTCACACTTACTTAGTTTGAAAGTACCAGCCAAGCTGCCAACTGTTTGCCTTGGATGTCCATAAGGACAAGGGTGTCCTCTCTTGAGATGGATCAAACTGAATGGAAACCCATATGCTTCCACAGCTTTCACCCTTGGCTTTTCCCTTGAAAAGGAGGCCCAGTAGCCAATGAGCAGCAACAAGAAACAGGTCCAAGAGTTTTTAAAAGACAGAGACTGAGTGTATATTGGCTGTAGTTAGCGAGGAGGAAATGTCTTCTCTAAATTGTCAACTACAGAAGGTCCAGCAGGCTGCCAAAGGCTGCTGCACATGAGCATTTTCCTGCTGCCATAGGGATCAAAGCCTTATCAATTGGACTAGCTCCCCAGAAGGGTATCTGTAACTCTTTCCTTTAAAAATAAAGACTTCCCTTAGCTTTGTTTTAAAATATTTTGGTTCACAATCAAGACCTGAAGTCTTCAGTAGGTGAAGCATGGGCATCCAATTCACAAATTCCAGTCTGAGCCCTCTGGAAAAGGAAATTGTTTAAAAATATCTGAACCACTTAAAAATACAGAGAAGGAATTGCATATTCTAGGTGTGAGACTTTAAATAAATCAATAAAAAATTTAATCAAACCGCAGGCTAGCAGAGTTTGGATTAAGGAAAAAAAAAAATCCTGTTACAGATAAAGACTTTAAAAGATTTTTCTCAAAATCGTAAGACCCTTTTGCATTTTTTTCCTCTTCTAATCCTGTTTTTCTCCCCTTGTTCTCTGCCTTCTTGGATCCTGTATAAGCTAATCTGCATGATACCCATGGTGGCACCATGGACAGTGGGGAGGATGTAACACCCTGGCGAGGGTTGCCACACTGTTGGTTAGAATTTTGTCTGGAGACCCAGAACACTCGCTGGCTTAGGAAGGCAAATCTCCTCGTAAGTGTTTCTGAACCTCTGAGTCCTAAAAATCCAGTGCTGTAGGATTGCTGTGGACTATTCCTACTCTTCATGTCACCTAAATATTACTGGCATCTGTGGTGTGAGGGAGGGTGAAGTGTGGCAAGGTTTGGCTTTCCCAGGTAGCTGATGTTGTCTGTCTGTGCTGCTGCTTCCCACAGGCAGAGCAATGTGGGAATAGTTGAAAAACTTGGCTGAAAGCAGCACACCTCGAGCAAGCACACCACACTACAATAAATAAAGGTGCTAAGCCAGCACTGTGCAATTTCCCCTCCAACTTGATTAAAAAATCCAAAGAGAAATAAAAGCAGAGGAGAAAATAGGTGGACGGGCAATGCTTTACATCTCAGAAACTCAACTCCAGGGCAAGTAAGGGAGGTTTCTCTGGGCAGCTCTTCTTGGAGCCTGGCAGAGTGAGAAGCCAAGAGAAGGAGAGGAACAATATTGAGAACTTATAGAGGTTCAGGAGAAGCTGCTTTTCATATACGTGAAGAACTCTGGGAAAGGGCTTAAACAAAATTCCTGTTGATTGGGGGAAAAAAAATAATTAGGCAAAATCCACTGCAGGTCTTGCGGCACAAACTTTGACAGCCTCTGCTTGGGAACACATCTCTCACTGCTGTGCTCCCACCTGGAACTGAGTCTTTGGTCCTGAAGAGCCTCCCTCTCCACTTCGCCTTATTTTGTTAAGAAAGAGAACATTAAACCTTTTAATTTGCAAAATGTCAAAGCTCAGATGTACAGGGTGAGTCAAGCAGATGTAATTAATTTTTCTTTTATATTTTTTCTTTTTCCAGTAACATCTAAGGCCTACATAACTTACCCCCTTAAAGTTATAAACTTTTACCAATATATGATGTCCATGACTTCTTCTGAGGCTGACCCAGCTCCGAGGAGTGGGGACATTTCAGAACATAAAACCCTGAGAGAAGCTCAAAGAGGAGTGTGTATTGAGAAAAGAAACAAATTAGAATTGGGTCAACTTTGTCTTGATCTCTTTCCATCACACTACTGATTTGTGTTTTCTTGTCCCTGCCGAGAATCAGAACTGAGTAAATCCCAGTCCTCACACCAATCACTTCAGCGTAACTCATGCATGTGCTCCAGGTGGTACCCAGCAGCTTTTTAACTGGAGTGGGCTACAATTTGGACATACAGAGTCCTTGTGTGCCACATTTCTAATATATGAATGCCATGAGCATATAATGCATATAATTATATTTTGTGCTGTGGATGCAGCACAGCTACACCTTGCTAAATAATGCTACTGGATCCATGGGAACCTCATGGAAAACAGAGCAGTCTGTCATCTGCAAGCACCAAACCAGGGGAAGAGCAGGGTTCTTACCCACAGGAGTGCAAATAGACTTCTCTGCACTTTTGTATCTGAAATAAATATCTGAAATTGACCTCAAGTTATGAGCATTGAACCTATTCTGGTCTGGAGATACAGCTGCAGTGTGGAGCATTTGATAGGATCAGATGCCAGGAGTGGTTCAAAGCCACAAAACCATCAGATATGAGCTATAGAACAAAGAAATAAATATTTTTGTTGTGGGACATGGACTCTGCTCCCTGTGAGAAGTGCTAAAGCAGGAAAAACAAATGCACAAGGGACACTGTTTAAACAACACAGCCATTCCCAAACTAGACTATCCCACTTTTAATTAGAAAGGGAAGGATTTTGACAACAATGTCACAGAGCTGGGAGAGGGTGGTGGTCCTCACATTTAGATCAGGGCGTTGTCTAGGGTTTGGTGTTTAACAGAAATCTGACTTTGTGCTAGCACTGGAGAGATCACAAGTTTCACCCAAGATTTTGTATTCAGGCAATCTGGGATACTCCTTTGGCTTATTGCATAATAAACTGTTGCTGTTTTAAATTCTAACCTACTATTTGCTTAACATGTTAGGATCTGGGGATTTCAATCTGAATTTGCATTTTAAAAATTTGAGAGTTGGTATTATGCTAATGTTGTGGTTTCATCATTAAAGTAATTTATCAGATGAAATAATGTGAATTTTTTGTGCTAAAAATCTTAAAAAAATTCCCATTTGTCGTGATCAATATTGGGATAATATTGTGTATACGCCCAACCACACAATGACACAATGCATATTCTGCATTTCCAAAATTTCGTGGTAATTGCTATTGCTACATCTGTCAGAAAGAGCCAAATATCTTTCTTTACAAGTCCACTCAAAGTTTTCCTAAGCTTTAATGAGCAGGATGCTCTCTAGGTAATGCATGCAGGTGATGAGATATCATGCCTTCCCGGCTTATACATCTGTCATTATTTAACCACATCTATTCTCTTTTGAATCTGTGTCTGCAAATCGGAAGCTGTTTCCATTCTCCAGGATCCTCCACTGGACTCTCAGGGATAAAAATGCATTTCAGAACGTGCAAATCCGTGGTAAAATGAAAATCTCCTTTTAATATTGTTTGCAGAATTGACAGCTCTACTTAACAGAAGCCATTAAATTATTTACAAAGTAGCAGCTGCTCTTGTAGCAGCCTTTTTTGGGCGTGAAAAATAAACTAGTTGATAAGTGAGAGATAAGCCATTTGACTTCCTCTTTGTGTGCCTGGCATGGTACGCAGAGCCAATTCTGTACAATCTGATGTTTACAGAGCAATCCTCGTGTACGACCTCCTTAGGCAACAGGGACACAAGAAGCCTTTAAAATGCTGAAGCAAGCATTTAATCAGAACTCTTCATGCTGATCTCTGAAAAATTCAATAAGTTCAAAAAATGTAACTCCTTCTAAAGATAAAATATCATTTTTTTGCTTCAAGAATTGCAAATATATGCCAACAAACTCCCAGTGAACCACACAGACTTCAGCCGCATTGCTCTTTTACAAAAAAAAAAAAAAAAACGAGGTAAATAGTAGCGTTTTTCCGAGAAAAACAAATCAAGGGTCTGGAGAAATGCAAATAGTTAATTCAAGTGAGTGCTGTAAAACAGTAGAATTTACTAACAATCACACTTTTTTTCTCTTAGGCATTTAAACAAATTAATTTTTTTCTTGAATAGCTAATTCTATGTAAATAAGTTCATATCTCCTCTTATTATGGAATAACTTTTTTTCATTTAAGTGTTTCTTTTTACCTGTTGAAAGCAAGCTCTCATGATATTATGAGGTTTTGGGGATTTTTTTAAAGGCAAATAACTGCTGCAGAAGGCATGAGATTGGGCATGATTTCACACATTATCAAGTTGTGATAATTCTATCCCAGGTTTTCTCTACACAAAGCTATTTCTAAAACCACTGCATGAAGTTCTTCTGGTATTAAAATCAGTGGGAACTTCCATTGCTGATTTGAGTCTGGTCAGCTCTTTTTTTCTGGCTACAATTGTTCTCCTGAAAACGTCTTTCTAAATAAACATATTCTAATAAAATTGTTTCGTTTCATCAAAATCCTGCAGGGAAACCACAGAGCTTTGTTTGTGAGAGTGGAAAAATGTAACTCTAAATTTCTTTGCTTCTTCTCAGCTAGTTTTCCATGGATTTTTATTTTTAGATTATTTTTGTGTTGTTTTGTTAATTCCCAAGGCTGACATGTTTGCATTTGACAAATTGAAGAAATATTGGTTTTATAGTACTTCTCAAACTCATTGAGAACAGCTGTTACAGTTTAAAGAGCTGGATAAGATTAATTCTGAAATTAAATCTGAATATCTCCCAGTTCTGTTGTAATTTAACAATCTGATGCCTGAGAAGATAAGGCATCACTACTAGTAGAATCAACCCTTAATAGTAGCATAACATGTCATTATTTCACTAGTTGGATAGTAGGGGTATTAGCAGCAGCAAAAATGTTTTAGTGGGTGTGCCAGGAAATTTAAGAATTAATATAAAAGTTATGTGATAAAACTAAAGAAGTAGCTAATATTTATAAACAACTGCTTTTATTTTTGTAGCTGACACAGTTATACTTCACTTAGCAGTCTTCTGCAGTCTGCAGTGAAACCTGGCTCTAAAACTTTCTGCAAATGGAAATGCTGAGTCTTTACCAGCTTTGGCTGAGATTTCAATCTTTACTACTCATTTGCTCTGCCAGAATCAGGCACAACATTAAGTTAACCACTAAGTCTGAATAGTTAATTTTGTATCTCCCTGGAGCCTAAGCAATCGGGCTCCTTAGGAACCACCCCAGCAGTGCCAATATTAATTAATTTTAAAAAGAAGGTGTGTCTTACAGGGTGATCCAGATGTGGAAGTACCAAGCCGTGATGAGTCTCCAGCTGAAAGAGACTGAATAACCAAGGATTTGCTTCAATTGCGGGCCGTCGCACTTCAAAGGCTTGATTGGTGTCTCAGCAATAGAGATGCCGCACCTCTACATGTTATCAGGTTTCCCAGCCCATGTGAAGTTTGCCGGACAATCCTGGCAGTGGGCAAGCGGTTCTCCTCTCCCTGTGGATGCCTGTGAACCAGCTGGAGTGCCAGCATGAGCAACCTATGGCTGCTACTGCTCAGCAATTACAGCCAGCACAGGAGGGAGGACAGTCCTGGCGACGAGGCAATGTCTTTGTTTGCTAAGTGATGCTTTAGACACGGTCTTTATTTTTCTTTTTTGTTTATTTCTTTTTTTTTTTTTCTTTTTCATTTTAGGTGACTCTCTAGAAATAGCTGTTCTAAAACAAAGCTGTGGAAAAGCTGCTGGCGAGCAGAGACATTCCCATTGTTTGGGGCGAAGGCTGCAGCAGTGGAAATGTGGGCGCGTGCTCCCGAGCATCCCAGCGAAAGCATTCTCATTATTCATAAGTGATGCTCCAGAGACTCCACATAGGCAAAAGCGCCTCTGGCATTGCAAGCCCCAACCCACAACGGGCAAAGCCGGCGCTGCCGAACCTGCGTGTTCCTTCAGCTGCTCTCCGTGACGCCTGTGCATGGGGCACACCCTCTGCTTGGCACTTCCAGCTCAAGGACCCAGCTCCTCCACTCCTGGCTTCTGCCCTTCAGGCATCCAGGGCAGGGAGAAGTGCCGGCCAGACCGGAGGCAGGTAGGCTCCGGGGAGAAGAAAACCATTTCAAGGGGTTAATTGAAAAAGAAATGTATCTGCAAACACGAGATGCAGAATGGGAGCCTGCAAATGAATGCTGCCAGCTGGAAGCTGACCAAACTGATAAAGCAGAAAAGAAATTGAGGGTTAAATGTTTTGGATGCTGAAGGCTTGGAGTTCAAAGAGGAGCTCAAGGAAACTCCCAGCCACCAAGTCCATACAAAGAGGCTCTAGGCAAACACAAGCCTTCTGCCGGACAGCTTTATTCCAAACAGTTTCCAAGAGGCAGTGGTTCAAAAGAATGGTTATGGGATATCTTTTAGCATCTGGGAGCTCTTTTACAAGAAAAGATGATGCCCACAGGTGAGCTATGGCTGAGGGGCAAAAGGAGTTGCTTTCCACAGGGAAGAGGATGAGAAGTGCATCTGCCCACGTTGGGTTGGAAGAACAATGTGTAACTGTGGATGTATTTTTATTGCTTGGTAGAAAACACAGAAGGGAACTGGTCCTCCAGGCCAGGAGGTGAGGGCAAGGCTGGAGGTCACTCTGCCTTCCCAGGAGCACCAGCTCCTGTCCACACCAAGAGTGGAGTGCTGATGGCAACCCATTTTCCTCCAGGTATATAAAGACTGAACGACTTAAAGTACAAATTCTTGCCTAAATGCCAGGGAGAAAACACCTTGGATTTTTTTTTCCCCCAAAAATAATCTGGTTTAGGTCTGAATGGGCTGCTCTGTGGTGGATTGGGAGCAGGAAAGCCACCTTCTTCCACTGGATCAGGAAGATGGACTCGAAACAGAGGATGGGACAACCGGTGGTGTGTGTTTCTCTGATAGAACACTCTCTGTGCCAGTCCTTTCTCTTGTGATTTGGTGACAAGGACCCTGCATTTCCCACATTTTCCATCCCCTGTGCAATCAGACACCTTGGTCCTCAGAAAGCCTTTTTTTTTTAATCAAATCCTAGTGCAGGAATTGTACTTATGGATGGGAAAGTAGTATCCACACTTTTTGAGCAGGTGCATAACTATGCCACAGCATTGGAGCAAGGCTAGAGTTCACAAGTTAGGTAATTGTATCTCTCTCAAAAAGGAATTGCCTCAGACCAGTTAATTTGTCAAGATAACGAATTGCAGCAATTCTCCTCATTTGGAGCTGGGCCACTAACACTGATCTGAACTGTATTTAAACTCTTGATGACAGAGACTGAAAAAGATAATGCAATACTGGAGGTACAGGTTCCTGAAGCAAAACTTCATGTACAGCTGGAGTTGAGAGGCAGCAAGGGCATGCGAGTACACATCCTGCATATCCCTTAGATATGAAGAAATTCCCTGGGGCACTGACTCTGGTGCCTGGGCAGGCAGAGTTCATCTTGAATCTTTGGGAGTGATTGAGGTCCAAAAAGGATAATGTAGCACCCATCTAGTCTCAGTTTCTGCAATATGAGATAACACGAGGAGAATTTTTACACCCCCCCTTCCAAATAAAGAAACATACCCCAAAACCAGTCATTTGAAGTTATTGAAAGCTTTATGGTAGCAGCAATAAAAACCCATCTGAGGGCCTGATGCTGGGATTCCCATGGCATTGTGTTCTGTCATGTATGTCAAGTATGGTTGCTGCCATATTTTTCTTTTCTGTGCCACAGCAGGCATGAACGTGTTTGGAGGAGAAGAAAAGCAGAAGAAAGCTTCAAGTGAGAATGCAGGCTTAGGCCAATGACTGCTCCATTTCCGATGAAGGTTAAGTAGACAGCATCAGGTAAAACAAAATGATGCATGTTCTTGTGCCAGACCTTCTCCTCTGGCTGCCAGGCGTTCCTTCCCCCACAACAGAGACATGGACCAGAATAAATCCTGTACATTGACTCAGGGGAACTCAGGGGAACAGAAAAGAATCTTTGACTCTGCCCTGGACTGGCACACCCTCTCCAAGAAAACAATGGATTGAAAAAAATATTGGTTGCTAACTGTGACTTTGTCAGTGCCTTAAAAAGCATCAACACAAGAAATTAGACAGATAGATTATTTCAGAATATTTCTGCTCAATGGCCTACTTAGGAATGAAATGACTTTCTTATGTTATTCAGAATAATCATTCTCTACCTGTAAGTGCGCTTAATTTAGAAAAGCAAAGTGGCTTTTATTTTGGAATAAATGCATCCACAGGCAGAGTTCTTTCCAAATAGCTAATCTGGTCATTGCCACATGTAAACAATTTATGTAAACGTAAATTGATGAGGATGGTAAAGAACTCATGAAGGTATGGCCTGGGACTCTTTACTCAATTTGCAAGCACTTACTTAGACCTATCTTCCTCAGGGCTATTATGGTGATCAACAGACCTTACAGAGAGCTAGGTTCAATTTAAACAACATAGTCATATGTTTGAAAAAGAAATGAGCTTTTGAAAAACTTCTCTCTCCCCAAGTTCCAAGTCTACATTACTTCAGCTGATCCTCACTTTTAAATATCTGTCAAGTGGTAATCTAGGATTTAGTAGATCTCAGAATTGCTAATTGCCCATAGGGTTGGGTCTAAGGCTGGTAGGGGGTGGAGGTGAAGTGTGTGCAGCCTCTTCTAGAGCAGGCGAGTGGCTGGTAAAGGGTGACTTTACATTGCCTGCAGCTGCTTTCTTGGCTTTGGCTAAAGCTGTCTTGCTGTGTGCAGATTGCAGAGAGAGGCTTAAATGCTAAGGTAGAAAATTGTGGAAAGAACAGATCTTTGCAAGGTGGGTTGTCATCTTATGCATCGTGTTGGGTGCTTATCTCTTTTTCTTCCCAAGATGTTTCTGCTGCTCGAGTGCTCCTGGGAGAGAAAGGGCCACCTCAGACTGGAAATCTGGGCTGAGGCTGCTCTGACTGTGTTTGCTATGGCTTAGTGTGTGTGTCCACACAGCGTGGCAGCAGCAAGAGCCATGTGGGAGATGCAAAGTGACCTAGATCAGCATTCCTAATTCCTGCAGCCATGCCACTCGTCCTGTGCAAGAGTGATGTGAACCAAATACCAGTCACGTTAGAGACTGACCTTGTTTTCTTGGAGAAACCTGTGTAAAAATGGATGTAACAACACTCTTGACACTTACCTCACAGGATGTTGTGAAGCTTAATTAAATGTGTGCAAAAGCATTTTGAGATCCTTAGATGAAAGAAGTTTTTATAAATGCAAATTATAATAATTACGGCTAGTAACCACCATCAACTACTGAAACAATTAATTCAGGTTGCCACAGGCCATCACAACAACGTGTGCAAAGAGGAATCAGCCATTTAATGACATATATGTTGCGTGAGAACTCAAAGCCTTAAAAATACTGTAAACAAAGAGGAAAAAACCAGACACTCAGGGCTTGCCTCTGAGGGTGCCATTGGTGGAAGTTTCCTTGATTGTTTCCATCACCTCCGTGTTTGCATTGTGATTTATCCCCCAAAAGAGCCCACCTTAAAGATTGCATCACTGGGATCATTTTATGTTCTTATGACTTTTATATTTGACATTGCAAGAAAACTGAAAATGACTGCAAACACCTCAGCTCACAAAAATTTGGAAATACATGAATATAACTTTGTTTTTGGTTAATTCTCCCTTCACCCAGTTCCCCTCTCCCCACACACTCCCCTCACCCCGGCATCCCCAGCCCACTTACAGCATCACAGAATAGACTTTGGCTACAGGGCATTATCCAGCTGACTTTCCAAGGGTGAAAACAAAAGCCAAGCAATCAAGATGTGTCTGGCCAAATACTTAAAGGCCCAGTGCACACATTTAGTTGACAACTGACTGAAATCTGAACCATTTTGTTCAGCCTTTCTTGTTGCTTCAAAACTGATTTGGGCTTAAATAGCTAAAACCTACAGGTGTTTAAATGCTCTCCCTTGTCAGCAGAAGAGCCTCATCAGATATGGTCTGAGGATGCAGTCAGACTGGAAGAGATATCCAAAGACCCCACAGGTGAATCCCAAAGAGCAGGCTAGCCCACCTGTGGCCCTCAGGCTTATTTTGCTCGCCTTTAAAGATGAAAATTCAGAGAAGTAGTAGTTACTAAGCACCCAACTTACCAAAGCAATTAGGCTAAATGCACTGCAGCTAGAAATTTAAGCAATGCACTGAATTTAATTTGAGAATTCATGGTCGTAAAACTGAAACCTTTAACATTTAACCTAGCAGTAAATTAAATCAGCTTTCTGACCAAGTGAAACATTCTATGCTATTGAAAAGTGTGAAGCACACACCTATTAAAAGGAGGATTTTTCTTTTTCTTATAACGAATAAAAACTTGGGACCAGTTGTTTGCCTAATCCAAATAAAGAAAAAATGGGAAAACCACCTGTAAATAAAGCGCAAATTATAAAATATTGCTTTCTAATCCCTGCCAGTTAATGTGTTTGTAGTCAGTGGGTTTCACAGACAAAAAAATTACTCATGCTGGAAGGTTGTATGGACTAAACTTACTCTGATATCAATGAGCTTAACGTGTACCAAACCTGAAAATTCTCACGTAATTTTTCCAGTCACTTTAAAAATACTGACTTTAGGATGCTAAGTTTGTAATATCTCAGGTATGTTTTTGTAAAATAAGGGCCAAGTTTTCACAGGGTCTGTGTGTGTCTCTGCATAGAAAATGAGGAACACTGATGTAATGCATAGAAAACATGCTATACAGCTGGTACCAACACGTTGTTTTAAACCTACAAACCCTCAAAGTTTACTGTGATGTGTATATATGCAAACTCTGTGCTTGCACACACACACATACACACACACATATATACACACACAGAGGATATGCAGAAAGGTATCCTGGAATCTGGAATCACAGAATATCCTGTTGCTGAGCTCTCTTAATGAGACTTACACAGTGCTCTGCTCAGTATCTCTTGACTAAATCCTATAATAAAAGACAAAACTTGGATGCATTTTCTAAATGCACCTCAAGGCACTAGGTCATAAAAGAAGTTGGGGTATGAGCACGCCTTGTTCTACCCATCTCCAGAGCGCCCTGACCGACATTTTACAATTTACCAGAAAGGTGTGGCTGAAAAGGCACTGAAGTAGATACAGGGGCAGGTCCTCCCTGATATTTGCATCCTGTCACTCACCTGCTGCAGTGCTTTGCTGCACAGACTTGCTGTGATAACCACTCTGTGGTTTGGGTGCCCGAAGGCTTTAGAAGCTGATGTGACCCTGTCGGCACTGAGAACCCTGACTGATGGGTTGATACTTTCCTTCCCACCTCTTCCCACTAAGAGACTGATTTAGAGGGAAAACAGCTTTGGAAAGGGGACACATTACACTTCACGTGCCCTGTTGAAGGGGAAACGCAACCTTGTAGGAACTGTGGGTTTTTCATTCCCAGGCTGTTCCTTCCACTCCCTGGGAAGATCTTCACCTGACTGATATCCCTCAATTACAGAGTGGCACGAATACCAGAGTGTTTTTTCCTTTTTAAAACCTCACAGAGGTAGTTTACACTATACACTGCCTCCTGCAATCACCAATACTTTCTCCCTGCCTATTTAAATAAACTGTGTCAGCAGGAGCAGCGGCTGTGGACACCGCTTGGGAAGCTCAAAGCCCTGGAGGGAGCTGTGGGCAGTTCATGGTGTTGCTTGTGCTTCTGAAGGTAACCAAGAGGAAAGTCTATGGGAAGCAATGCAAAAAACCTGACACCTTGATGCCAGGGAAAAAAAGTCACCATGGCTCCTGCTGCTGTCTCCTCACCACCCCATCTCATTCCCTTTCTTACTCCTCTTCTCATTGAAGTAGACAACAGGAGTTTGGAGATTAGCTTCTGTCTCAAACAGATGCTCACCTCTTTGGAAAAAAAAATTAATTTTAAGAGAAGGTAATTAACCTACATTGCATTCTCTGATATCTGCTAAATACAGCATTGCTTGTCAGCCACTCCTTTTATCACTTAAAGTGCATTTGTATCCATGGAAAGCAATTAATGTTCAATGGGAAAAATTTGCCCTTACAAAGGCATCTTGCCACTTTCCTGCACTGCCGTGGCGATCCTTTTCCTTCCTTACATGCCACCACCAGTCCTTCTCACACAGATGTGCATCGTCCAGAGATGTTTTCTTCTGCCTGGCTACTCCTGTGCCCTTATAGTCCTTCCTTACAGCCTGACTCTGCTCCCTCTGCCTCTTCTCTGACTTCAGGTGGAAACCCTTCCTCATGTTTTCTAGCACATTTTTGGACTGGTTTAGGCTGCAGTTGGGAACTCAGCCCATCGCAGGGAGGATCCTGGCACCAGGATCCTTTCTGATCTCTAAAGAGTTGCTTGAAGCAACACTCCCTCTGTAAGAACAGTGCTCAGCGTAAAGCAGGCTTACAGCTCTCTGCTGATTTCAGCCCTATTTGACTAATGATTTTGCTTCAAAACCAGCAAAATTACCTTTGGGATCACCTAAACCAGAGTGCCATGTGAGCAGCTTGTGCCTGGCCCTTGAGCCTCTTCTTATGCCTCCCCTGGTACCCCAATGGAGCAGGGGTACAAGCAGCCACAGTGACCAGTGCTGGGCTTTTTAAAACTGCTTGCCTAGCTGGCTTTTCATCTGCTCCCTTTGTACCACAAACAAGAAGAAGAACCTGATCTGAAACCACATGTGAAAATAAGGAGCTCTTCAATTTATATTTCTGAAGTGAAAATAGATGTGCAATACAGCAGGGACTTTCAAGCCCCCCAAGAGCACCGAATTTTAAAGATTTAATCACTGCCATTTAAAATAATACAAAGCAAAAGAGAGTTAGGATGCCAGTAAACTAGAGCAAAGGAGGCAGCTTTCTAGGCAAGCTGAGTGGCTTAAGCAGTGGGAGAACATCATCGTGGCAACTCTTAATATGAAAATGGTCAAGGATTACTTCACAGTCTTGCAATAGCAGATGGCTGGAGCCGTTTAATCAGGCATCTTTTCTATTCTTAAAACCTATAATTATCTGCTATAAGGACAACATCAAATTGGCACATGAGATTTTTCATTTCTCATCCCCAAATTGAGGGGGGGCATGGCTACCAAATTTCGGAAGGCTTTGATCTCACGAAGAGACCTGCAACTGCCCAACTGGGGGAATTGTAGCCGAGATGGTACCTGAGGATTCTTGTCCCGGCTAGGATTTCCCTGGGCATGCTCAGGACTAACCACTCCTGTGCCGTGGAGTTACTAGAAATCTGGAAGGCGGTAAAAGAAAAGGCAGCTTGCTCAGATGCTTATCACAGCAGCATGGTGCTACTTGAGATTTAATCTATCAGTATAAAAAAAGCCAACATCAAATTGAAGCTATGCTGAGAACCTGTTCCCTTTCAAAGCAGAAAAGGTGAAGGAAAAGATGAATCCCAATGATCTTCTGGCACAACATATTCTCTGGTCCTGGTGAAGGTCAAGCTGATTTAGCTATTATGTTGACCTGATCAAATTTTGATTTAAATTAATGGTGAAAACATTTGCAGTTCCAAACATAAGGCAAAAAAAAACTATCCTACAAGTATTCGAGGTATTCTGAATACTGCTACTGGAGAATATTTTATAAACTAATTTTCTTCTAAAAAGACTTTTTCCCCCCCAACCCTGATTTTTATTTTAAAACTTTTAAAACTCCCAAGCAACCAAAATCTGTTCACTACATTTTGGGAAGTGCCTGAAACCTTGCTTAAAAACAATTACAACTTCTTAATATATGTAATGTATTTGACTATTTCTTCATCACACATACCACTGATGCACCAAAAGAAGGCAGGACTTCTGACACAAAAAGTTGCTTTAAAACTAGTTTTTAAGTTTTTTATTCTTTTCTTTGGAATGAGTGGAACTTTCAGTTGTAATTTCTAACACAGTATTTTAAACAACTTGTTAAGGACCCGTTTATAAGCACCAATATTGTCAGGTTTCAACTCACACAGGTAATATAACATTTGCACTGGGCAAAGCAGTTTACCCCCTGCTGACTGGAAATTACTGATAATATTGACTGTTTCTTTTGCCCCAAAATAGGGTGAGATCAGTGTGTGCAGAAACTCTTCTCCTGGTTTTGTAAATATTGCCCTTCTTTGACAACTGCAGCACCGGGAACCTGAAACACGCTGAATGAAATGCAAACAGACTAATCTGTTAGTAAATAATTTCAATTAGGTGATGGAAAAACAGCCGGAAATAAAATGTTTATTGCTTTCTTCAGCCTTTCCTTCCCCTCAGTTTCACACTGTATTTTCCGCAGTGGACAATGACAAGTTTAGGATGGGGGTGGTATGCCTGCACACCCCAGTGCAGCCTTTGTGTACCATGGTTGTTGTCACACTGACACCTAATGGCAAACACGAACGAGAGGATTACAGCTGATTTCCCAGGGGTGTGCTTTCACCTTATGTGGCAAAAATTACAGAAAATAAGAGAGCTTAGGAAATGGACTTCATCTGGCTGCGTGGTCAGCCTGTGGGAAGTGACAGCGAGGGGCTCTGGCATGGGATGGTGCTGAAAGGATGGGCAGCCTGCCACAGAGAGCTCACGCAGTCCTCAAAGAAAAGCAAAACCATCCAAGGCTAAAATGAGCAGGCCAGAGTCATCCAGTGGCTTGGTGATGGTTGTAAAAGTCTAATTACATCCAGTTCTTTACCTGCTGTCTTGTTTCTAATCCCAATGAGTAGACAGAAAAACTCTCAAATAAACACAGGAATAGGATGGGGCAGTTGATAACAATATATGAAAACAAGGCACTGACTAAAGGCTGGGCTTCTTTCATGACTTTTTGAGGAATTTTTCCAGAATGTTTTACTGTTAAAATTCTGTTCATTACAGTGATCAGTGTGGTGCTAACTCTTCCTTTACATACCCGAGGCAATGGCAGCACAGTGAACAGGGTGATGTGGGCTCACACTGCAGCAGAGGGTGCCTTCATGAACTAAACATTTTGCCCTTTGGTGGCTAAAAGCAAGGGCTTAAGGTAAGCACTTTGTAGCTGTTTTCTTCAGCCACAGTGCATCCTACGCAGTAGAATAAATAATTAATTGTAGTCATCATCTTCCATCTGGTTGATAAAAGTTCCTATTATTTAAGCAGAGGTGTGGTGAAATTCAGCAGTGAACTTCAAACATGGTTTAGGACTGGGTTCCAAATCCTTCAGTCTGAGGGTGAGTTCACGTAAGGCTCCTGATGGTTTACCAGCATCTACCAAGTGATGTAAAATCACATTCTGGGATTTTTCTGCAAGGTCTCTGGGATGGCCCCAGAATCTGCTCTTCATCACTTGGAGGTCTCCAGGGGGGATTTTAGCAGCAAGAACATTAGCAAGAGAAATACAGCAGAGGTAAATGAGTAACCATAGTAAGATGCAGCAGAGGTTTCATCAAGCAAAAAGATATAAGCTAGCAGTTGTTGTGAAACAATGTTAAATTTTTGAAAAAAAATAGAGAAGCCATGCTTAGGTTTTTAACACAAATCTACAGGAAAGAATATTGACATTTACAGGGAAAATTTTTAAGCTATCAGTTAAGTGGTTAATCCATGGAATCTAATTTATGTGAGAACCCTACCCTAACTTTTTACTGATGTTGTGGTGTCCCTGGGCTGGGAGGGCAGGAGGCAGAAATCAAGCGGCTGTTGCAGCTTTGATTATCATGAAGATGAAAAGGTGGGACACTGGCAGTGTGACTGCAGTAAGTGACTAATTAAAGTGAACACCATACATGCTTAGAAGCTATCATTAATGATATCTTTTCATCATATTGAAATATTGTGCCATTTCATAATATCAACATTGCAGAGATAACCAACTGCCTCACAGTCTGTTTTTAAGACTGAATTTACAGTTTGAAATCTAGCACGATTTTCGTATCTTGAATGCTGTGAAAAATATTATTGAAGGGCAGGTATTACCCATGCATGGGCTGGGGAGTTGCAGAAGTTTCATGGCACCGAGATTTAAAGTAAAAACTTTGAAGTCTCAGTGCAGACCGAAAGGAAGGATATTTAGGGAAAAGATACTTCAAATAGCTGAAATTAAATACAGAGTGTATGTTGAGGAAAGAAAGAAGTCTTTAATTCTGGATGTACTTACTGCCTTGTGCTAGGCATTGCGGATCACTTTTTCACCAATGGTTTTTCTTAGACAACTCCCTTCTTTTCATCTTCTGGCCAAGTTTGACACTTTAGAAAGTGCCTGAGTGAGAAGAGCAACGATGCAAAGCTCACCCTCAGGCCCCACTGAGCTCTTCCCTATGGCTTTCACCAGCCGTGTCCTGACTAGAATGTTCCAGTCCTGAGATGGGATTTTAACAGGGAACTTGGTTTTTTTAGGCTGGAAGCACTCAACAAGAACTAACATCAGGTTATCAAACACCCTCACTCTTGTTGTGGGAATTTTTTAGGGGTGAACTGTCAAGCAGTCTCTTGTGTAGGAGTCTTTGGAGGAAAACGGCCTCAACCTCTGATTTTGCCTGTTGGCAATTCTACAGTATTCCCACATAAGGACCTGTGGTGTGCCTGGAGAGTGCAGTGAAAGAGGAGGAAATAAACAGTCCTTCAATGTTCTTGTTTGTTTTTTGATCTGACACCAGATGTGCAAGTGTTTTCATATTTAGAAGAGTCATTCCTTCCAAGTACAGGGATCTTCAGCTTTCTCCCGATGTTGACTGTGCTCTGCCTGATCATTACTTCTAAAACTCACCTGCACAGGGAATGCTTGGAGACAATTCTTTGGTAGGTCGTTCTAAAAAGCCTTACCGTTGAGAGACTACAACCCAACATTAAATTGCCACCTCGCATTGGCCCACCATTGCACCTCTTTTCCAATTCCTCTGCTGTCATGCAACTGATGTGATGAATTACAGCCTGTCACATCACGTTACGTTACGCAGAGCAAACAGGACAAAACACATACCAACTGCCATGCAAATATGTGTTTGCCAACGCTTTTCAGTGCGCAGAAATGCAACTGGCGAGTTCCCTATCGGAAAGCGAGAGGCTGAGGGATGGCTCCAGGGTGTGTGAGACAAACATGTCCCTGACACACCGTGAACACACAGATCCACAGCTCCCAGCCAGCTGCAGTAATTATGAAAGCACCTCCTGCTGTGATTACTTTTTGTTCTTTCAGAAAAAAAAAAGCAGCGGTGGTTTTTGTGATGTCATGAAGCAAAATACAAATACGTAATAATTCCTCTGGCTTGTGCTCAGATTTGGAGCTATTTTTATGACTAGCCAGATTTTTGCTGTGTATGTGTAAATGTAACACCCACTTATGTACACACACACGTGCATACTCTGAGATGTGTGAATATATATTACATATATATTATGTGGCTTTTAACTGCAGTCTTTTAGACCACATGTGGGCCTTTTGAAGCTAATGGGAGATTTACCAGGGGCTTTTTCACAGAGCTGTAGGCAAGAGTGGAATCCAGAACATATGAATATTATACTATAATGATATAGTGTAAATCATCTAGTTTGACCTACAGTGAATTAGAGGCTATTAAATTTCATCCAGGTATCCTACACCAAGCCAGACAGACATGTGTTTGACTACTGCATAAATTGTATTTGGCTAAGACCTATTTCCCAGAAAGGCATTCATTCAGTCTTCATGCAAAGACACTTTCCATGCATCAATTTCTTTGATAGTTTCTTTCAACAGTTATTTTAACTATGTGTACTTTCTGTTTAAATTTATTACAGTCTATGGACTGAGGTCAGTGATGAGAAGCCAAATTCCTACTTATATTCCTAGCTACAATGTCAACAGCTTGCGTATTGACTTGCCTCTCTTCACTTCAATGCCATGCCATGGGCATCCCTTCAAGATCTTTTATGCTGAACTATTCTTTATCATGTTACATCCTCCCCCAAGGTGTAGCTCTGTGAATTTCTTTTACTTTTAAAACTTCCTTCTTGATCTGTTGCCACTGAAAATATGTTGTTTACTCGGTAATTAGTGTCATCCATTCACTGTTGTCTGTGTACATCAACTTGTCTGGGGGTTATAGGGATAAGATGGAATTATAGTGAAGAGATCTGAGAAGAGTGACCTGACATGCCTTGCAATATCCTAATTGTTATTAGGATAAAAACCATATCAGATACAGACAACTCCTTTCAATTTCTAGAATTTGGAAATATTGACATTTTTTTGTTGTTGTTTATAAATCAGTTGTAGTATGTAGCTATAGATTCAAAAAATGTAAGCCCCTAAAGCTGGCAAAAAGTAGTTAATCTATGATTTCTGGTAAGATTTTTTCATAATCACTAGGGCATAATTTTACTGCTGGAAGACATTACAAAATATGAGGATCATTAAAATTAAAATATTAAGGAGAAGGTGTCTTCATTTTGGGCATATAGTTGTGCTTTTTAAATCAGGTTCTGTAGTGGGCAAGAAAGAATATGTCACTATAAGGAAGGGAAAAAAATGGAAGGCCATGATAATTCTAAAGCTTGACACAAAACTATGAATCTCTTTCAAGTGAAGATACACAGATCTTTGTGTAGACCTCTGCAGCTAAGCAAACCAACTAGCTTTTGATGTACTTACAATTATTAGGGGCTGAGGATTATGTCTTCAGGCAAAGCTGTCTAGCAGTGGGAAGGTATAGATCAAAACTGACACCATGACACAAGCAAGAGGAGAGGTGAGATGAGGTGGAGCCAAAAATAGCTTGGCATTACTATAGACCTCAAGTAAAACAAATGACCCCACTTCTTGAAAAGAACACAAGGAGGGGAGCAGTACATACCTGTAACCCTCAAGAGAGTAAAATCCTCACTACCAGCTGGAAATTTAAAAACAGGATGCCATGCCCTGGGTGCTGGCTGCTGCTCCCTCCTCTTGAAGCCACTCTACACCAAGTAGCATGTCTTTCCAGACCAGGTCTTTGCAGATGGCAGCACTCCTGGCCATGCCAAGCCTCCCCATGAGCTTGTTGCTTGCTAAAATCCCCATCCAAGCCCACCGAAGATGGTGGAAATCCTTTAACTGTGTTTAGTGGGCTCTGTGTCAAGTGCTGTGTGTGGCTTGATATGTTCAAGAGAGTGTATATATGAGCACAGTTAAATAATTTCAAATTACTATGGATCTTCAAAGACACTCATCTTGGGTGGCACAAAATTTAAAAAGTGCTCATGGAAACGAATTTCTTGCCATAGGTGAACTGCCAATCATACTTAGAAAACATTTTTCATTAAAAATGTTTTTCTGGCTCTCTGGGGAAAAAGTCACATTATTAGAAAAATAAAAGCAAAGGGTTTGATGCCAGAGGTTTTGATTGACTTAAACTGAAAATATAAATAAATAAATGGGAGATTTAACACTTACACTGAAGGGGGCAGGCTCCAAAAAACTGTAGCATAAATAAGTGTCCCCCGAGCCTTCCCACATCACAGTTCACCTCTGTCTGGGACAATACCTTTGAAGCATGCTGTAAACATGTTATACAGTGAAATAAAAGTCATTAAATAAAGGCCAAGGTTCTCAGTTAACTTGAAATTTGATAGATGACAAGAGAAAGCTGCATGTGCCAAGGAAGAGCAGGAAATGAAGAAAGCTTTGCCATCAGTGTCAGAGGGGTATGTGAGGGTGAGGAGGAAGTCCTTGAGAGATGAAAGGAGTCATTATGGATCAGAGAAGGAAATGTTACCAACTAGGCTAATGCAGGGCCAGAGAAGGTTACAAATACAGGGGACAATTCTAAACATGGTCTTCAAATGCAAGGAGGCTCCCCAGGACTGTCAGGAAGAGGGGAAGATCTGAGAAAATGATAAGTGATTTGGAGGTAGCAGACTGTAATGCAAGACCAGACTGGCATCTCACACAAAGCACCGTAGGATGTGTCATTAGTAATTATCACAAAGAACATGTAAGCCATTCAATAAAAAACACTACCACAGAAATAAGATAAAATTAATTAATTCTCCACTTAGGGTTCAAACTGGTGACGTTCCTTGCCAGTAAGGTGAAACATTTAGGGTCCCTGCATTTTAAATGTCATTTTACAAACACTGTGGGAAATTAGACTTCAGTCTCTGTGAGAACTGATAAGATTCCCTATCTCGCAAACAGTAGGGAATACTTCCAGAAATATTTTAAAATTCTATTTTAAATGGAAAAACCTCAAGCACTTTCATGAGACATCAGTGAACCACCAAAATGTTAGTCAGTCCCATCTAGCATTTCAGAACAATGCAATTATCTGAACATCAGTGTTTTTGTTAACATATCTCTGTTAGAAATGTTACCTAAACATTAGAGTTACTAATATTCTGAATTTAATTCTAAGTAGAAATACAAGGTTTCCCAATTTGCCTTTCAACGATGCAGCAGTTATCTATCTTGTCACAACATGAATCCCTTTTGGGTGAAAGCTGTTGATTTGAAGGTTAAAATCACCTTGCTAGGCCCTAATGTAATTTGTTGGAAGTTGGCCTTGGGAAACTTTCTGACACTGCCTACATATGCTCTTCATTGGATATTCATTGAGCAATGATGTCTGAAGGGCTGAGCTCTTCACCACCATGATCATTATTAGTTATGGCATTTCTTAACAGGCTCTGCCATGTCAGTTCTTTGCAACTCAGGTTTTACATTAGCAACCTACACTTTACAGCACCAAACAGACTCACTCTTCCACCACAGACAATGCTGTTCCAGGAGAGTATATGCCAGGCTACACTCATAAACAGAATTTATTAGTAACCTACATATATGCCAATATTGAATACATTATTTATTCTCTCTTTTAATCAAGTGAAATGAGGAGCGCAGCATACATTTTAGGCAAGGCTAAATGAGAACTCCCTGACCTCATTAAGGAACTTGTGGATCTACTACAGAAATAACTCAACAGAAAATCTTTGGCAGAAGAAACCACAGGATCCATGGGCAGTGGTCTGCTGATCAAATAAAAAGGGAAAGAGGAGATAGCTAATGCCATTTCTGAGATGTACAATACCATTACTTCAATCTTTTCATCCCCCAAGATGCATTTTTACAGGCTGTCAAACATAAAGTCTTATGAGAATACTTATCCTCAGAAGATTTTAATCAGATGAACAAAATACCTGATTCTGCCAAAACCATAGTTCACCTGACACTTCTTCTTGCTCAGCAATATTCTCACCTAACTACTGAGCTCTGGATGTCTACAGGTGTTTTTACCAGATACCCTCAGATATCCTTAGCTTTGAAGGTGGCTTCTTCAAAACAGTGTCCAGCGAACTGCAATCATGTGATGATGAACTGAGAAGAGCCAAAATTCAGAAAATCTTAAAACAATCAACCTCTTTTTAGTTTTATCTTGACACAAATCTCGGTATAATATATGTGAGGAATCTACCCATATAGAACTGTGGATGACGTCTACAAATTTTAGATGAAATTATATTGTCATCCTACATTATTTGTAGGGGCTTGAAACTTTTCCTGAAAGTCTGAGTTTGAAATATATTATGTTTGAAGTGAGCCCTGTACACAGAAATATCTTGACAAATTAAATATATCTGGGGCAAGATGGAGCACTCTCAAAGACTTGGGAATCAGCCAGAAGCATTGACTCATTTTCAAGCAGTGCTGAGCTGAGGTTTGAGGATGGGCTAGCTCAGGAAACTTCATCAGATGTTGACATATGAAAATGGTTCACTTTTTTACTATTTAAGACCAAATATTATACTGATATATATATATATAAACATATATAAACCAAATAAGCTGTAGAGGTGTCCAGTATAAACTCAGTAGCACTGGTTGCACCTTGCTGCCCCTCTTTGCTTAGGTTACTGTCTTCTTGTAGAAGCCCAAAGTGGGTGTTCAAGAAGTTTGGGGGAAAGTGTGACCCTTGGTGAACGGAATGGCTGGAAGTTCCAGAGAGCAGGGACTAGCTGAAGAGGACTGGGCTTAGGAAGTGGTCAGGGGACACAGACTTGTATGAAACAGCATTTTAAAACTTCTGGCTCTGGCATGATTTTATCTCCCCCTCTCAAAGTATTAGAAAAATACAGCAATTTACATATAAAGCACTTATCATCTTTTGTTTGCATTGGGTCCACAAAGTTCATACCTCATGTCAACTTTTTTGCCAACAACAGTTTATGAAATGAAAACATCATTAGAGAGGACGTTGGAATAAAGTACAACAAAACAAAACCTGTAGCTGAGATTTCACATGTTTAAGGTGAGATCCAACCTGCAGTGAAACAAACTCATGGGAGATTCCTGTTTATTTTCATGTAAAATGAATTGGATGCAAATTCATTACTGTTTAGAGACTGAATCTCAGTGACAGTTTGTCCCTGGGGGCATTGAAAAGTATTTTAAATCATTCTGATAGTTAATTATTCAGCAAAAGTCTTTATCATATAAAATGACTTTAATAATTTATGCTAATGGGGCACTGCAGAGGTAACTTTAGGACTGGTCTGGAGGAGGGGAAGACTGTGTGCCTGCACATTTGTAGCTGAATTGCAGTTACACGTGTAGGGCATTTGATATGCAAGGAAGGCATCTGTGATCACCTCAGTTCTTTCCCCTACCCCTCTCCCTGCACATGTGTCTACAATGCTACAAAGGGCTTTCACTAAGATACAGATTAGACTTTAAATTTTCTGGATTAAGTGTCAGAGAATAGATAATAATCAGAGGCAAGTCCTGGGTATCTCAGTTATATTTGGTGCAGCAGGTAAATACCTAAGAAGTAAGAGAAGAGAAAGCAAGGGAGATATAACTGTACACTTTAAAGATTTCCCATTAAGGGATGACCTAAACAGATGTCCTTTTTTTCGAATTCTAGCAGTGAAACGGCTTGACCAAAGGCCCAGTTGTGGTGGAAAAGAAGCTTTAAGTGACTTGAGCATGAAAATGAAAGACCCTGAAGAGAAGAGTTCAGGAGAGGCACTGCTTGATTCCTACTCTGGTGGAGAGGGAAGGAGGTGATACTGTATTGCAGTAGCCTTGAAAGTCATGGATTTATACAATCTATAGAAATGGCCACATAAAAGCATATATGGCCTCTCTGCATTTCTATGTACTGGAGTGGCATTCCCTTGTATGCTCTTGGTAAACAGGGAGATGTACAGTTCCAAAAGAATCCCATGTTACCCAAGATTTCAAAGGTTTTGTGACTCTGACTCACAAAAAAACCTTCTGAGTTTTAATCCTATTCTACTTCTTGGCATGGGACAAGGACAAAAGCTCAGTGCTTTCCTCTAATAGCCAATGATGCAGTAGAATAAGCAAAACAGAACTGTGCATGTTTTATACAGACATTTTTAGGCTTTGTGGGTTTTTCTCCCTTTGTCTCCAATGGAGGTCAGCTCCCCAGACATACACACCTTCTGCTTGGTTCATGCTATAAGGCATGAAATCAGAATGGTCTCATGTGCTTGCATACATATCTTCATGTAAATTCAGAAGAAACACAAGGAGAAAGTGAATGAATTATGAGTTCCCTTGCATGAAAAGTCATCTGTGTTTTAGCTATTAGTCACATGCTGCAACTTTAGCATCAATACTCCTTATGGAATGCCAAGAATCCCACTGCAGGCCAAGCTGCTGCTTTAAAGCCAGGATCTGAACCTGTGTTCACATCAGGAAATGTTCCATCCAAGTGCTGCCAAAGCATCAATGCTGGATGTGACTCCAGTGTGCACCAGCAAATATTTAGAGGTCAGTGAGATTGCCATGCCTGGCCTTTAATGTTGATATGAACAATGATTTTCAGATTCAGTCCCTTACCTCTTGCACTCAGTTCAGTTTGTACAGCCTGAACTTTTGTATATAGCCACCATATAAATCTTTTTGCTTCATAGCTATCCTCACATGGGTACTGGAAGGCAAAGCTATGTGATTTTTATAAGCCTCCTTCTTTAGTTATGAATAAAAATACTGTTCTTTAGTCACAAATAAAAATCTGGTCTCACTTTCAAAGAAAACAATGTAATCAAAACAATAACTCCTCTACAAATACAACACCATGTTCTACAGGACAAGTATTGATTAAAACAAAAGGGCTTTTTAAACACCATTAGTTCTTACCAATTCCAGTAGTTATTGATTCTGCATCAATGTCATTAGCCTTTCTCTTTGCCACATCAGCTAGTGCCAATTCACCCTTATCTAGAGCAAGGTAGTGGATGTCCTTTGGAAATAAAGGAGAAGAAAAAAGATTAATCTAAAATTAATCTCAAAGGAGCAACAAAAGGGATTTTGAAAGAAAGAGGGTTTTTATTATTTAGATCACAAACACAGATGGAACTGATGAACCTACCATTACATTTTAATTGCCTCCAATGCAAATGTGTTTCCTTACTTGTGCTGTTGAATACAGCAATGGATAAAACACTGACCAATCATGCACTGATAAAAGCAAAGCTATTGACTCAGTGTATGAAAGAAACCAATCCGTCTGCTTTTAACATAACTTCTGTTGAATTAAAAGAGAGTTGATAGGAGGTGGCTCTGTGTAAACCAGATCTGAAGTACTGGAACTCTCCTGGCTGACAGCCTGTATTTGGAGCGTGCTAGAGACATGGTGCTTAGAGACATGGTCTAGCGATGGAGCTGTTAGTAATGGACTCGATGACCTTAGAGGCCTTTTCCAACCTTAAGGATTTTATGATTTGAAGGTTTCCATCTTTTAGGGACTAACTTTTGCTTGAATGTTGTCATACACTCACTGTTGAAAGTCGTTACCCTCACTGTTCTGTGGGTAAGGGGATGATGGTCCTCCCTGCGCTGATATTGGAGGTAATAGGAGCAATAGCTGCTGCTCAATGGTTCTAACATCCACAGAGTTAACATGACTCCTCAGTGACTCCTGAAAAACAAGGGGCTTTCTAAAAATGTTGTCTAGCATGAATAGCTGCTAATAATCTGGATCTAGTCTTTTATCTAGAGTCAAAAATGGGAGGGCTGCAGCAGGGGTTTATCGTTATATGGAATTATAGAATAGCTTGGGTTGGAAGTGACTTTAAAGATCAGCTTGTTCCAACTCCCTGCCCTGGGCAGGGACAACCTGCCCTTCCACTCTGCCAGGTTTCTCCAAGCCCTCTTCAACCCGGCCTTAAACACTTCCAGGGATGGGGCAGCCACAGCTTCTCCGGGTAACTTCTGTTCCAGGGCCTCACCACCCTCACAGGAAAGAATTTCTTCCTAATATCCAACCTAAACCTACCCTCTGCCAGTTTAAAGCCATTCCCCCTTGTCCCAACACTGCATGCCCTTACCAAAGTCAAGGCTTTTATTGCATGTTAATATTTGAGGTGAAAACTACCTGGAGTACATATAGAACTATTTGTGGGAGAATATATTCCCACTGACAAACTACAGTCTCACTGCCCTTGGTTTTGGTCCTCAAAGTAAACTTTCATTCTTGACCATTAATCAAGAGACAATTAATCCCCTTCTCATTTGGCATCACAGACACATGCTGCTCTGTGCATGAACTGTGACACAGAAAGTGAGGGAAATCCAAGAACAGTTGGCAAAGTCTTTTTCCCCCACTACTTTTTGAAGGTGCCATTTGGCATCCAAAGATTTGAGTCATCCCATTGCTCTGTAAGCCATCTGCATGAAGGAATTTAAAGGGAAAAGGAGTGTTTGCTGGAAATACTGACCTCTGCATGCCATAAAAGCAACTATATTCTCCCTAATGTGGAAGATTTCAGGTGAAACCATCCTTCTTGATGTCAGTTTACTGCCACCTGCATCAATATGACAGAAACTCTTACAGGAAAAGTGACTTTAGAAAGAGAAGTTTAGATGAAAAAGTGAGAGTAATAGTGTTAGGAGAAGGACATGTTGCTTTCAGTAACCCCTCATTTAATAACAATAGCAGCAACAACAACAACATTATTAAAAAAAAAGTGAAAATCTTAGGGAAACTGAGACTGATTACACAGGAAAGCCTGGAACTGACTTGCAGGATCTGCAGTCTGCAGGAGACAGAAGTGTCTTCTCATCACAAACACAGGTGTGACTTAAAAATGTGCAAGTGTCTTGGAGCAAAGTAATGGGTTACGAACTTGTGGCGAACTCTGTATTTCCTCTCTTTGTAGGTCTAACTTGGTTGTCAGGAGAAAAGGGCTTGAGTAGAAAGGTATGATTTCTATGAAGATTAAACAGCAGATATTGTCAGCTTATTTAGATAACAATAGAAAACCCAAGGGCTCTTGGACAAGTCTGAACTTACAGAGGTTTGGATGTATAGGCAGACTTATTTAAAATACCTTCTGACAATGCTTAATGATTGTCTTTTTGTAGCTTAAACTATGAAAAGTATTGTGTTCCTCCATGCAATTTCAAATAGTAAGCTTGGGGATTGGATGGAAACAACTGCAGCAAATGATGAAGTTTTGTCAGTGAAGAGCCTGTGCACTCTCTGTGTATCAAAGCAGCTGTTATTTCAGGTCTTGGTTTTGCCCATTTTCTGGTTCGAGTAAAGACGTTTAAAGGTGCTACACATCCATCATTATCTAACAGGGGCCTTGTAAGAAATAAAGGTTAGCAGTAGGTTGGTAAGTGGCTTTTTTTGTTGTTCCTTGAGTTGCTGTCATGAAGAACAATAAAAAAAAGTAGTCTTTGCCTCATCTCTAAACCATCTTTAGAAAGAAAATACTACAGATATGAAATCTCCTTATTAGACCATTTCAGATAAAATTTAGGTGTTTCTCATTCAAATAAATCAGAGAAAGTGGATTTTTTAAAGAATTTATAACTGTCTAAGCAGAACTAAACTAGAAAACTAAAAAACAGAAAGAAGAAGCACCAGATTGCAGGGTGCTTTAAAGAATGACATAAAAATGATTAAATTATCTGCATATTCATGACAGATTTTTTTTCACACAATTACCTAAGAATTTATCAGTCCAAAGATCACATCTCTCTCAAACACAATGGTGACAATAAAAACAATTTCCAGCTGCTTATCAGGAGCTTGCTGAAAGGGCTCTATTTTATCATTTAACAGTTTGCTTACTTTTTGGACTACTTCCTTTTTGCCCTCACCTTTGTGACTCACAGAGCTGGCCGTTGGCGAGCAGAAGTCACTTGAAACACGATGTGCACTTGTCTATAGGATATTTCTGGGCAACACTCCAACATTTCTTCGAAGCATGCACTTTCCTCATCAGTGTATCACCCAAGATCTGACAGTTTTATTAAAGTGTCTTTTCCTTGCATTTTTTGCTACCTTTGGTACATGGGATGGCCTTTTGAATTTTCAGCAGCTGAGAGCTGGAACGCACTATAAAAGGATTTCAAGCTAACAACCCTTCCACTGCTTGATCTTTTCTGTCACAGATTGGATCAGTCACTGTCCAATAAATGGAGCTGTTGTTCGTGATATGTCCTTTTCAGTTTTATTTTTTTATTGAACTTTGTAGGAGATGAGATTAATTGATGGACTTGGATGTGACGTGAGGGTAAAGCTCCGGGAGAGACACAGCAGTGTATGTGTGTCTTGCTATGGCATCATCTAGTGACGCTATAGCTGTAGTTTTAAGCCTTTTTTTTTTCTTTTTCATTTCTTTGAAAGAAATTAGCCCCCAGATAGCATTCTCTCAAACTTCTTTTCAACCTCAAAACAAATAATGGGAATGCTGTAGAGCCCTGTTTGGTAAAATTGATGCTCAGGATAAATTCTCAAAGATATAGGACATTTCCTTAGAAGCCTCATGTGATGGGTACTCAATGTTTGCATCCTCCTCAACCTCTGTTATATCCATTCTTCTCTATCCTTTTCTTTTTGTTCCTTCTCTGTCCCCCTTTAAAAAACAGATTTTTTTCTTTCTCATTTTGCTTGTGTCATCAGGTATCTTTATTTCGACTACTATTTCTTCTTGAAATCCCATTTAATTAATTGGGAATAAGGTGATGCGACTCCTAGAGCTATCTGAGGTTGTAAAAATGGATAAAAACACTTTAAATATATGCAAAGTCAAATTGTATATTATTAATCGCATTTTGCCCTACATAAACAATATATAGGAATCATTCAGTATTAAGCAGAAGTGAGGGATGCACAGCCCTTGTTTAGCAGTAGTATTGTTACACTAATACCTAGAAGGACTGCAAGGTTTCAGGGAACAGGTTATCTAATTTTTCACACAGTATTAAGCACAATGAAGCCAAATTCCCTAGAAATTACCATGGCACAAATAAATAATGACCTATGCATGTTTAAACTTCTTGAGTCCTGTACTTAGTGGTCTTGCAGCAGTACCACTGTTAGCTTATTGTAAAGTTTGCTCATTAGGGACTGACTTAGATGATGAATTAGCAAAAGGACATTTCCCCAGAGGAGGCAGGTATGTGTGCTGCTTTTTGCATAATTTAGGGGAAACTATGAGGAATCTCAAAGGTAATGCAAGCAGAACGAGGACATTAAAGAACTGGTTTTGATCTCACAGTAACATAAGCCATGAGGAACTCTTCAGAAATATACATTTATGTTTAAGGGCATTGGTAGGATGGGAAATGAAGAGTAGGTGTTGAGAGAGGAAAGGAAAGGCAAACAGTAGGAAAGGATGGAGTTAATTGGTCTGTGAACATTGAAACTCCTCTTGAAGAAAGTTGGAGAGCCTTTTTGGAGAGAGTAAAACATGTTATCTATCACCTGCGGAGCCAGGTACTGACAGTCCCTCCCTCTTGTAAGCAGCTGTGCACCCATCTCCTCACCCAGCACTGGCATTCTCCACCCTGGTACAGAGGTGCTCCCTCAATCCTGCTGTCAGAAGAGGGAAGGAAAGAGAAAAAGATCATGTAGGAAATGCTCTCAGTCATATGAGAGAGGGCCTTTGATGGCAAATGCTGCAACATTTATTCTGTCAGAATGGCTAAAATTAGGGCTTATTTATTATCTGTACACTGGGAGAGCCCTTGACAAAAAGCTTTAATCTGCTCCAGGCATACCACAGTCTGAATCTTATATGCGGCTGCAGCAGTGCTTAGCATGATTAGGTATAAAATTTGTATTGAAGAGGTTACATTCAATAAAGAGAGAAAAGGAAAGAGATGAATCCAAAAAGATGGAAAACTGAGGGGAATAAACATAGAACATGTAATGAATTTCCTAAAAGTCTGACATTTCCATCACATTCTTTTGATGCATACTTAGGAAAGTTTATCGCAGTATTCACATCTTTCTAATTAGATGGAACAAGCCAGATGATTAGAGCCGTGAAAAAAACATCAAAAGGTTCACACAACTTTTTATATAATTAGAAGGGAATTTTCATAACCCCTAAAAGCAGGATTTAATTGTGTAATTTAACATACAATTTAAATATCAAGATCAAACTAGCAGGGCAAGTGACTTAATGGGATAAATGATATTAACATCTAGTGTCAAAGCTTAATTTAAACAACAGAATGTCTTCATTATGCAAAAGAGTCAAGCAAACGAATCGTTCAAAGGGCCTTTTTTTCAACAAGCCCTTTCCTATTGTTTCTTTGAAAACAATGAAATCAGCTGTGGATCAGCAACATGCTGAGAGACTAGGAGAGCACGATTGGCTTTGTCCATCTGACCTCACTGTGACATTGTGGGGCAAGATCTTATAAAACAAGAACCTCCTGCAGCGCTCACACAGAGGACCTTTTAAGAGCTGGTTAATTTTACTTTTGTAGCTAATTAAATGGGAGGGGGCAGAGAGTGCATGAAATGTTAAAACCCTTGTGTTGATGCTGCTGAGCTTTGTTGTTTTAAAAGTACCAGCAGAAGCGTTCATAATTTGTCACTTTTCACAAAACCCCAAGAGACACACTAAGAGCATTCAGGATCCCCAGGACATGGACAGCTCCTGTGTCCAGGACTCAGCAGCTGGACTTAAAGGAATGGATTAGAAATGTATAAGCTTATTAGAGTGAAAGATGACATTCACCCACATCAGGTCAGATGAAGAAAGGGAAAGTTTAAAAACACATATAATATCTCCTGGAAAATTAAGAATAGCCTGTAGGCCATGCTGGGGAAAATGTCAGTGACTCAAAAGATACTTAATTCCTACTGATGAGTTTCATGATGGCAAAGGTAGAACAGTTCTGTCTTCAGTATGTGTCCAAGACTGCAAATGACCTGGAACAGTTTTAATGTATGCAAAAGCTGACAAATAACATCCTCCAACAGCCTCTGTCTCCAGAAACAACTCACCATGAACAGGTCTCGAGCACCAATGTCAACAGCAAGCAGAAACGCTTTTTCAAACCTCTGATACCTGAAAGAAAAAGGAAACCTGTTGCTTGATGAGGTTAATTTAAGAGTCACAACAAATTTTGCTAACGTACAAAGTACAAAGTCTTTCAATGCTCATCAAAAGTGATGCCAAAGCTTTTTTGGAGAAACCTGATAGGCTTATACTCAGATTGAAGAACTGTGGGGTGGGACAGTGACTACCCTTAACCTTCTTCATTGCTTCAAACCTTCACCAAGTGGTTCAGTGTCGAGTCCCATCTGATCTGGTTGAATCTGAAGGGAGCTGAAGATCCTGTAGATCCTAACAAGTCCATCCTTTACAAAGATACCAACCACAACACAGATAACAGTATCCCCAACAATGCTGGTAGGAACCTCAAAATTCTCTACAGAAAATACTAATTCCAAATCTCACATTACTTCAGAGGTCCCTGTAGAACTTTGCACTGAGTTTTGTCCTTGCAGACCTCTCAATACAGCTCTCTGAAGATGCTAATCCAGTGGAGTCATTAATCCTCAGGGACTAAAAGAGGTAGGGGACTATGAGTAGAGTTATGAGACAACTGTTTTGTCTCATAACTACCTTAGCCCAGTATTAGCACAGACTCCTGAGAGTTTTCTGAGACCCTGCAGTGAAAAAGATTGCATCAATGAAGTAAAACAATGGGGAAAAGAGCAAAATCACAAGCAAAAATTACCTCCAGATGTGCTCTAGAAGGCACCACCTGAGCATGACCCAGAGATGCAGTAGAACAGGAAGGGGGCAGTGTGGATGTGGAACTTCACCTTTAAGGACCATTCCTTTGGTGGGTTGAGGCCTTGCTGAACAACAGCTCCTTCCATTTGTGGCGACAGACTGGCCCCTTCATCCTACCCAGACACCACACACCATCTCCTGGGAGTGCCAGCAAATACCCGCACGGGATGGAGGCACTGGGCAAGGCTGTGTATATCTTGTGTGCAGTCCTGGGAATTCCACAGAAGCAGGAGGACACAAGCCATCCATCAGAAGCTTTCTGAGGATATTTACAACACTGCACTGGGAAATGCTAATTCCAATGGAAAATTCTGCATTGGGCTAATGTCTCTCTTATACTAGGCGTGGATAATCAATATGTGACATTGTATTATGAGAAAATGAGTCTATCTGTACACATTTTCCTCTATTGCACATTTTTAACTGTTTAAGATTAGCTGTGAAAATAGATTTGGTGATTATTTTTAGAAATGCAAATACCCCAGTTTTATTTCTGCTGGGACGTAAAAGATTGATTCCATATAGAATGATTTTGTATTTACCCCATTACAAAGGGGGTAACGTTTCCCCCTTTTCACCTGTTAATGATTTCAACAATGGATCAGGTGTAGACACTGGAAGTTTGGGAAGGAGATGACTTCTTTGCCCCAGTGGGGAAAAAACAGCAGTGCAATTTCTCAGAGTTGGAGAGGTGTAGGTTGTGTTTGTCAAATGAATATTGTCAGACAGCATCACATGGCTGCCAGAATTTGTACAGCTCTGTACCTTGGTGGTGTCATAGGAAACAGTGGGCAGAGCTGCAGCTCCTCCTTGGGCCAGTGTGAATAAGAGGAAAGGTGGGAATCCTCCTTCCCCTGGGTGGGGAAAGTAGTCCCATATGATGCACCACACCAGGATTCCTGTTCCTGGCCAAAGCCTCAGCGGTTTCCTGGCTCCCTCCTGTTACAGCCTTATCACTCTCCTCTCTTCTACCGCACACTTGGAATGATTCATCAGATTGCAAGATAGAGCCAGAGAGGACTTTTCCTCAAGGAATAACATTCGTGACAAGAAGGCATAATATGTTAGCTTAAGTAGAAAAGGAAATGCACTCTCCAGGTGAGGTTCCTAAGAGCTGGAGTGGGGAGTCCTTCCCTCCCTAAAGCTAATCTCCCTGCTGTGCCTTCCAAGTACTAATTTGCAGCCCTCCTCACAGAACCAGTTTAAGGGAGGGGAAGAGATAAATTAAAGTTAACCTCTTGATCACCAGGGAACAGGCAGTGCACCCCCACTTTTTCATGCATGTCCGTGTATCTGAAGTTTTTCAACATGATTCCTGTGATGGACTTTCCATCAAACTACTTCGTTTTGCAATGATAATTTTGAAGCTATGCTTTAAATAAGAAAAATAAGTGCATGTTAAAATATGTGTATCTTGAATAGCTATCGTGTTTGTATTTTTTTCTGGCATATTTTTCTTTTCCATTATGGATTAAACACACATTTTTAGTACTTAGAGGAGATATTGTAAACTGAACAGAAACCAGTTCTGTGACTGGCTAAAAAGAATATCTGTATCATTATTTTGTTTTTCTGAAGTTATCACTATATAGACTATTCGAATGACATTTGCTTTAGCCACGGCAAAAATGCCTGCAACCAAAAAATGCAAAATAACTTTTTCATTTGATTGACTTGCAGAATGGAATCGTGGCCTTAAGCTGTCATTTCTTTGCAGTTTCATCAAGATTTTGATTTTTTTTCCTTTAATCAACATACATACTTCAGTCTCATTATGGCCCCTATTCATAAAAGTGTGACGTTAGCTCATTATTTTCATACCTGTACTAAGGAAAAAAAAAGGGAAAAAGAAAGACTACCTAAAAATGCTCTTCACAAACCAAGAGTGTTGGAAATAAAAATCACATCACAGTTACTTCATAATTTATTATAAATTGAATTGCTTTAAAAGAAGGTGGATGTTACAAAAAAGAGTTTGTATTACTTAGGCCAACAGTATTAAATCAGTCAGGAATATCCAGCATTTTTTAGCCTAGCTTTAGTAGAAGATAATTTTGAAATCCTTTGGTATGAAAGTTTTGTTGGTTTTAATGTACAGAAATCATTAGAGAGAGGTCTATACAGCATGAGACCAACCTCAAGCTAATATCTGGTTTATAAGCATGTTTTACCCTGGGAAGACTTCTTACTGTTGTTAGCACACACAGTTTATCAGCTCCTCAAACAAACAAAATACCCCCTGTCAAACATTCCTCCTTTTGTTCTTGTGCTACATTCACCAGGTACAATATTTGCTTCCTAAAATGCAATCTCCAGGGTCCTGGTGTTGAACAGTGTCTTCCCACCCCTTCCTCCACCTTGCCCCTTATTGCTTGGTTCACAATAACTCCAGCAATCAAGACTTATATGTCTCTTGAAAAAGAGAGATAAGGAAATCCGCCTGCAAACCATGAAGTTCAGCCACTTGTTTGGTCAAAGTGACAGGCAACAGAAATATGACCTTCAAGATTAGAACTCTGAAACTGCAATTAACTATGTAGGACACATAGGAAAACACTTCCCTGCAAGCCATTTCGTAGATACAATATTAACTTCAAATTCTCATATAATAAAAGAATACTGTTATTATATGCACTTCTAAAAAGTATAAAAAATTATTATGGGCAAGGAAATCAAGGGGAAATGTGAATAATATAACAATGGTCATGCAGGTCAAAAATGGTCAAGGCAGAGAAGAATCCAGACCTGCCTTCCATGACGACAAACTTGCTGCCTGCCTGTATTTTGGGAATATGACTTAACTAAAAAGATGCCAGGAAATAATTTCATTTTTAACTAAAATATGTAAGTAATAAAAAACTATAATGTTATCTGTAACTTCAGAAAGGCTATTCTGTTCACTGGCATAAATAATAAGAGAAACAAATGCCTGGGATTTCCTTCTGTTGAATGTTCAGAAATAAAGTAATTTGAAATACTGTTGATCAAAAAAATGTGTAAGGATTGCAGCCTGCAGAGAAGGAAAAAGAAGTCTCTTTGGTTTTTAGAAAATATTCTACAAATATATAAAAAGGCAAAATTTTTTCATCTGTATTCCACAACTCCTAAATTGAATGTGGTCACTTAAAGATAGAGATACATTTTTCAGACTGAAAATGGTCAACTTGAAAACACTTGTGATATTTAGCCACAATATTAAAGTGTTTCATAAGACCTCCAGGAACCAGGAAAAAAAATAAAAATCATGTGGAGGGAGGAGGAATGGAAGGGAGAGGGAGCTCATGCAGGCAAGCAATATAGTGCAGAAAAGATGGAAACATTTCTTTAGGGACTAGTTACAACCAACAAGCCTTCTTAGACATGCTCATCGACCATGTAAGCATATTCCTTGTGCTGGGCTGATAAAGGAGGGCTGCAGTAGTTTTTTTTCCTTGTCTTCAATAAGAGTACACAACATTTAGAAAATAATCTGCAGGGGAAGAGCTGTGGCACAAATAATATTTATAAGGCAATCCTTTTTAATGGAAGAAATTTCAGAGTCCTCCTCATCTTACAGTCCAATCAAGAGTGATACACATTCAAAAAGTGGATATTAAATATGCACTGAGCAAACAGAACAGGAAAAAATGAATATTGAAATAATTTACATGTAATCAAACTACACTGAAATTAAGTTTTAATTGTTCAGTATTCCATGATGCATATGCAGATTTTAAAGTATTCAGAATATCAATCAAGTGTTTACTTACATCAAGCAATTGTATTTAAGCATACAAAACAGATGATGAAAATATGTTCAATCAGCTACAGCTCCCAGAATTTACTGCTGGGTTTACACGATCACTTTTAATTCAGTTATTTCATTTAATATTTCAATTTAATAGCTCATTCTTTCATTCAATTTCTAGGCATCTTGCCCATTTCTTAAACACAATAATAATAATTATTCATAAAAGGAGCTGTTTCCTCATAAATTCTCCTATCAGCAATTTTTGGAACAGAAATGGTTTTCATGCTTTTTTTCCCCCCTCAAAATATGTTGTCATTATCTGAAATATTTTCCTTTTAAATAAGACAATATTCAAATAAAGAATGACATCTGCAAAATGACTCTGAACCTCGTTCCACTGGAATTGTGAGCCAGAATAATTAGAGATTATCAGGTTAAAGAACCTAAAAAGTGTGTGGCTAGGTCACTAAGTGGTTGATTTAAATGGGGACAGACTGGTTTTCGACCAACTGTTGAACACAACACCACTGCTTTAGGCATGTAGCTGTTTGTCAGCTTCAGAGCCCATTTACAAAACCAGGGCTAAAAGGACTTATATATTTCACAGGAAAGATTCCCATGTGTAATGATCCTTAAAATGACAGCCCTGAAATTCTATTGACCTCCAATGAAATACTTTAAAGTAAAATTTCAGTAAATTCTGAAGACTTAGATTGCTGTATAATCCATCATATATAAAGTACAGTATTAGTCAAAGATTTATATCCTGCATTTTATATTGAATGCTGAAAAAGTGGTACTTAAGACTTTCTGGAGATAAAGAAATACATCAAGATCTCAAATTTCTTTAAAAAACCCCAAATAAACAACCAAAAAGCCTCACTTTAAACAAAAGTCAACCAAAACCTGATATGATTTTACCCTAATGAGTTCAGTAGGACACCCTATTTTAAATAAGGTGGTTGTAGAAAACTGAACGCAGCCTGAAGACCAGGAACTCTCCAAAGAACCTATTTTACACCTCCTCCTACACAGGCTCAGCACAGTAACTCTTCCTGTTCCCAAGGTACCCTGCCAAAACACGCTCCAGATGACACTGGCCTTCTCCCAGGAGGGCATCCACAGCTCCCTCCCAACAAAGGTTTGAACAAGAGGCCATGTGGACCATGCTTGGTGTTCAGCATGTCTTGATTGGCAGAACTTCTATCTGCTGAACTTTCGCTGTAGCTTTTTGGGACACAGATAACCTCCTGCATTCTATTTAACCCCAACTGGTTGCTGATTTTCACAAAACTTGCAGGCATTTGCTTATTTCTGAGACTTCTACCCTCTGTTAAATTGGTTGAGATTCACCAATGATTCTGTAGGTTAGTAGGGAAGTGGCAGAAGGATCAATGGAAAGCTCCACCCTCTGAGATGCCAGCAGTATTATTTTGCCAACCTCCTGCTATTATGCCACTGTGTTTTTAGATTATGAGCTCCTTTGAACAGGCCACACAAACCTCTGAGGAGGGTTCACAGCCTTGTTACCTTCTAAGATACCGACGAAGAGAAAGTGCTGCAAAGCACACCAAAGGCTAATGGGGAAACAGCCACTGGGTCTATGTGTGTGTGAGTCAAGGGGATAATCTCCTAAAGTGTATCCTAAATTGTATTTTAGATGCAGGAGCTCTAAAGATTGTCCAGGTATAATCTATACATCCCTTCAGGCCCAGATTTAGCAAAGCATTAACGTATGGGTTTATGACCTATAATTTTCCACAGCCCTAAATATGGGTATGTTAAGTGAAGTGCTGGATTTGTGGCCTGAGTGACTTGTTTAAAAAGAAATCCCTTATGGAACCTTCCAAAGGTCATGCATAAATAGATCTCAGGTAAAGTCAGTGAATAACCATGAGAAAATACAGTATACAAATACAGAAATAGAAGTATGTCAAGGCACCCAAAATTTCTGTCACTTGAAGGATACCATCAAGTTACCTATCTCTGACCTAAAGGAAGTCCACCTACAACTTTATAGATTGTTGGAACTGAATGTCCTTCACTTCAAAGGGTACCCTCTGGTTTGAAGCAAGAAAGCGAACAAGCAAACCAAATTAAAAAAAGAGGAGGAAAGAGAAAGCTAATAAGGGGAGCCAGACAGTATGACTCTCTGGCAAGAGAAAGCCCCTGAGGGCTCTAACTGGCTGTGAATCTTGAGGTCATTCCCAAACCAACCATAAAAAAAGTTAATAATGTTACCATGTGATTCCTGTCTTCTAGAGTGATATTCTGCTCTAGGAAACCAATATGTATTCTTGTGTGAAATAGTTCAGGTGACTCTGTCCTACACACTTCTCAGGACAGAATTTTGAGTCAGATTTTCAAGTAAACCAAGTTAATTTTTGAATGAAGCAGCTTAATAATAAGGGATCATTTAAACCTTTAAAATACATATTTAGCAAGAAATAGTCTGGATGTATGAAATATTCCAGAAAAAACAGTGGGTCTAGGTATAAAGAAAGATACGTAATTTATTTGTTGAGCTTTGCTCAAATTAATTATAAACCAGCACTACTGTAACACTCTGGAACTGCCTCATGCCTACACTGAAGAAATATTTGTTTAAGGATCCTGATTCTATGAACATTTATGTCACACACTTCCCATGTGATGCTGGTCATTCATGTTGGCTTGGGTTCTTGTAGGATGGGCCACTGAAGAGTATGGCTGCATCCTCTTCCTACTGTGAATGAGAATTCTTTCATACCTGTCAAGTGCTCTGAAATTTTCAGGAGTAGGTGCCATAAGAGTCTGGATAGCAGAAATTCATTACTATCATGAAATATTATTACATAAATCAAAATTATTCCAATTTATTTCTTTTTAAACTAGATTCTGTCTTTTCTTGTAATCTGTACTTCCTTTGAATTTCCTACACTCCTTATTTCCTTTTTCATACTCATATTCCTTCAGGAGAACATATTTTGTTGCCATAGCAGTCTTTCCCTACCTTGCAATTTTATCATTGTGGCTTTCCTTCAGGTTTCTCTAAGCTGCAACCAACACCCACCCAGCAAGCACAGGCTTCCCCCACCCCCAAACCTCTTCATTCCTCCAACCTCTCACTACTTAGTAACTTCTCAACAGCCTATCTTTATCTTTAAATACAGACACACTCCAACATACTCTTCCAAAGTACTCTGGGCTAAAAACAGGTGTTAATTAAAAATGCTGATAAGAGTCAGTGACACCTGTTGTTTCACATTTATTTTACTCAACCCTGTCTGTTAAATCCTAGCCTTTATTGCATTAATTCGCTTCTGCTTTTCTTCTTTTCCAGCTTTATCCCTCTCACTCTGGTGATCATGTAAACTTAACAGTATGTCTTGAAAGCTGGATTTTATTGAGCAAACATATCAGCATGTCTACACACTAAAGACAGCTATATAACAGAGGCCCAGTATCATCGCTGTGGTTAAGGATGAGTTGCTGCCTCTATAATAAATCCCTATTGTATACGTGTGATATCTCTGCCATTTCGAGCTGCAGCAGATGGAAATTTGGTATTAAAGTTAAGATGAACAAGCCCTTTTCCTCCTTGGCTTTCTATGAGGTACAGGGCCAATTTTCCCTCATGCCTGACATTGGATAAGACGTGCTTTTTTAGTGCTAAGACTTCTCGGAGAAAATACATTAGTACAATATTTTCTAAAGCTGGCTGCCTAAATATAAATATCTACTTACAGAATCATGGTGCAGGGCCAAATTTTGAATCACTTGCTGAGTTATGGATCCATTGGAGTATATTTACTTTTTCTATCTAGGTTTGTCAATAGCCAAATTATTTCTTTATAATAAAATAATGCAGTGGAAATGCTCATAAAATTCCCACACGTAACAGCTCCATTACAGCAAACACATCCACAGAAGAGACAGACAAGCAATTCTCTGGAACTTTGTATGAATTTTGGCACATTTCTGAGGGAGCAAATAGAAAACTATTGAGTCTGATGTGCTTTTTCTGCACAGCATCATGTCCAGAACATAAAACAGAGGAACAGCCTTTTGCTGAGACTGAAGGCACTCCTGACATAATCCCTTATCATTAGCTAGGAGAGAATATTAGAACAGGGCAAGCATATGGTGAGACTTCCCTAAGTAGTCTCCTAGGCTCCAACAATTTGTGGTTCAGGGATTTGCTGAGCCAGAGGTGGTTTCTAGGCTGGTGTTCCTCAGTGAATTTCTCTTCTCTGAACCTTGCCTTTGAACTCACATACAATTTTATCATCCACAACATCCTGTGGTAAGGAGGTTCATATTTTAATTATACATTACGTGAAGAATCACTGTATTTTGAAACTGCCACGTGTTAGCTTTGCTTGATGACCTCCAGTTTTTGTATTAGAAGAAGCGGTGAGCAGTCATTTACTGCGCTCTTTCCCCCTAACACAATTTAATAGATCTCTATCTCAGCTGCCTCCTCTTTAGGTTGAGGAGTTCTAGTCTATTTAGTCATTCCTTTCACTAAATCTGTTTCATGCCTTTAATCATCCTGGCTGCCCTTCCTAAACCTTTTGAGTTCTACTATATCCTTTTACAGATTATGGGACTCCAAAACTACACACAAAATTCAGCTAAACTGAAGTTCACTGTTTTGCTGTCTAGTCCTTTTCTAAGAATTCCTAGTTTGCAATGTGCTTTTTGTACTTCTGTTGAGCACTGAGCTGAGTATTTTATAGCTGTAGAGTTATAGGACCACATTCTTCTTCCAGAATAATGTTGAGCTCAGACTGCATCAGTTTACACATGGAGTCACACACCACTGTGTACAAAGTGCTTCACTTTGAATTTATTTACATTTAATGTTATCTTCAATTTTGACACTATGTCACTGCATCCTGTGAAGCCCTTTTGCTGATCTTCACAGCAGGTCCTATCTTTACTAGTGTTAATAATTTAGTACCATTAGCAAATGCTGGCAGCTCACTATCTGCTCCTTTGCCAGGTTACTTTTAAGTACAGATCTGCTATGCTTATAATTTCCATTGGTGACCTCCATGACAACTGACCATTTACTCTTACTCTGTTTCTTACCTTTTAATGAATTACTTATCTATGAAAGGGAAGCTTTCTTCTAATTCCATGGCAGCTTAGTTTCTTTAAGACATATTGGTGGGAGACCTTCCAAAAAGGTCTTCAGTGGTCAAACTTTCATCAGCAGCAGCTGGATATCCATTACTGACATGATTGCTGACATCAAAGAATTTGGAGTTTTGAGACATGACTTGCCTTTACAGAAATCCTGCTGACTCTCCCCCAATACGTTATTTGTCTGTATGTTCACACATTTTTAAAATATAGTTTCTACTAATTTCACTGGTACAGAGGCTGGACTTACAGGGCATAGCTCTCCAAGGTCTCTCCAGACTGTTTTGAAAACTGCCTTAATATTTTCCATGTTTCTGTCCTCAGGTGCTAAGGTCATTCTAAATGTGAGGTTACACACCACAGCGTGTATTTCAGATGTTTTATGCTTTACTACCTTTAGAAATTCTGAATTAACTTTACCTAGTGCTGGCCATATATTACTATTATCTCTAGTTGATACTTCAGCTCTTACAAGTGTAAACCAAGAAACATGCCCATCCTCTCCTATCTTAGCCAACTAGTCAAAAGGAGATTTTTAAAGAGATCTGCATGCCTGTCTGCTTTTTGCATCTTTTTGTAAACCTTTCCTCATATATTTTTTTTTTAGTCTATGTGCCTCTCTCATTCTATTACAGAAAATATCTGAGCATCTAAGATCTTTCTGTTAACTGGCCAGTAATAATGTGATACAGGAGCTAGACATTTACAGTGCAAATCATTCCATTTATCTTCAAACAGTTTACCTTTACATGGCTAATTTAAGCTAATTAGGTAGGCTCCTTTTGTAGTTAATTGATAGGGATAGGCACTGAGTTTGACTCTTCACGCTTATCTGAGACATCTCCCTTCGATGGGATTACTCATCCTTTGGGTGCCCATGTCTTTATACTAACTACAGAGGAAGCCCAGATGAGCATGTAGGACACATAAATTCTACATTATTAAGGCATGAGAGGTGAGGTGCACCCCCAAGACACTACATCCAGTTACTGGGCAAACAACTATTGCTGACTTTCGTTCTATATTTTCCTTATGGTGTTCCCTTCACATGCTCTTGGGTTCTAAAGAACCATAAAAGGCAGATCTGCATGTGAAGACAGACAGCCTAGGGCTGCCTGACTATTCAGTTAGCTCTTCCTGCAGGGCACTGGATGGAAATGGGAGAAAAGTCAGAAAAAAGGCTGAGGGAGTAAGAGAAAGATCTGATCTGATGAGCTGAGTTCACAACAGAATATTGTCAGGTGGTCCACATACAGTAAAGGGAAGTGTAATGGTGGGGCTCAGGAAGACTCTGAAGATGAATGGAGAAAAAGTGTCTTGGTAAAGAGATGAGACGTGAATTGATCTGGAAAGACTTCAAAGAAAAAAATAACTCCTAAATTCAGTTCTTGGTCAGGACCTCAAATCAGAGATTTTTGAGTGTCACTCTAAAAGAAGATACTATTAGTTACTAGGTGAAGTTGATGGAGAGGGAGAAACTGATGACCTGGGAAGGATGATGCTGACTTACAACAGCTGCTCAAGGATGGATATGTTTTGTTAAGAACTAATTTTTGAGGGTTTTGTCCATGAAAATTATATATTTGCATTGTTTCTGCACTCAGTGTATGCCCAAAGCCCTTAAGATTTCAGGGAAATTGCACAGCTAGTACAGTAGGAAAAAGCCACCTTACGAGGGCAGATTATCAGTTACACAACAACACAACAGTGGTCTCAATGTGGGCTCAGCTTCTGAAAGTAGCAATATCAAAGTCAGATTAACCAGCATGTGGGAATAGATTTGGCACAAACAACATCAGTCCAGTGTAGCTATTTCGTGTTTCTTTTTTCTAGTGCAGTCCCATGGCTGGCGACGTAGCAGAGGACGGGATGACTTCTGGCACTCTGGGCCACCAAACTGCATCTGTTGGTGGCTGTGCAAAGTGGGTCCAGATTATAGCAGCTCTGGGACTGCTCTAAGTGTGTGTAAGGGGCCGTTCTTCCCATCCCCCAAGCAGTGTCTCTCCCATTAGGTTGGGCAGCAAATCTTGCCCAAATCTCTGACAGAGATTTGTCATGGTTTATCTTCATGGGATTTTGTTATCAAGCAATTATGTCATGTCATTTGTTGTCCCCCCACCCCAATATTTTGCTCATTATTTCTTTCATTGTAATCATTGCTAGAGAATTAAATCCAGGAGTTATTCCTGTACCATCAAAGTACCTGACTGAAATTGAAAACTGTGTTGGAGCTGATTTAAGAAAAGAAATCATTAACAACATAGGACTGAAGCAAAGACAGTCTAAACTTTTTCAGAGATCTTTAACCTCTTTAACTGCAAAAATAACCTAGTTCTGTTAAATAGGTGCCTTTATTTCTTGTTTCTAAAACAGGTCAAGAAGCACAACCAGGGGAATCTTTTCATGTGTAGTTCCATCACAGCAATATAAATTCTCATTTATCAGTGCGGTGGTAATATGAAAAGCTTTGGTTTTGATCGTTTTTCAAAAGATGACAAAAAAATGACTCTTCAAAGTCCTCTCCAGAAGGTGTGACTTTAGTGAAAATGCTACTACTGAACTTACTCCCGTAGAGATGAATTCTGTTCATGTGGCCACCATAGAGAACCTGACTGCCATCAATGATCATTTTATCTGAAGGCATAATTTAATGCCTAATAGGTTACCTTATGAATATAAAAGACATTCTTAGTCCTCAACCATGTCATCATTAATGTTTATACATATTTTGTGACACACTATGTACCAATATAATTATAGATTCTACTTCTAGGGTGCTCTTAAAAAGGATCATAAAAGCTCTTTGCTCACTCTGCCTCTCAGTTCCATACAGTTGGCAGCAGATGGGATTGGGAACCATTCCTATGGAGCTGAGGCATTTTTTTCACCTTTGATTTAGGGTCCTATTTAGGATGGAAATACTCACAGTGAATATCTACTTTGGAGATTGCAGTGTAGTGATACGGGAACCTGCTTACCAAGGGGTAGTTAGTACTGCATTAGTGATGTACCTGCAGGGCAAAAGAGCTTTATTTTAGCTTTTCAAAGGCTGTCTTGGACTTAAGTGATAACTGTCTGTGTCCAGGCATCTTGTCTTGTAGTATAGCAGTGCACTTCAGAACTCTTGAATAGTAAAGTGATTCATAAAGATCAGTGGTGGCTGGAAGCAGGTCTCTCCTGATGCTAATGACCACTTACCTTCTCTTCTTTTAACAGTGTTTATTTACAAAGGAGCCCTATCAAGTCCTGTGTGCAAAGTCATACCACCTGATGAATGTTCTGCCCAATATGAAGATAAATTTTTGCATTTATCCAGTAGCATCTTACACAGAACAGTGGGAAGAATAAAACACTTCTGAGATTCGTGAAGGAATGGCAACAGCAAAAGTAAAAACATGGTTGAGGTTCTCATTTTGGATTCATACAAAGGAGAATCTTTCATGAATCCATCCAAAATTCTACCAGTGAATGTGATCAGAGTTGCACTTTGCTCTTGAAAGATGAAAAAACACTATGTTGTTATTTACAACAAAGCTTTGCTTTGTAGGGAAACATATCTGCACTATGGGAAAAAAACCAAATTACATTCTCTTAATGAAATTATCAGATTGAAAGGTCCAAGCAGTTTTGAATCTCAGTATTTTTTCATGTAGGGGAAAAAAAAAAGAAAAACAATCCTTAAACTGGGTACTCACAAACACAAAAACAGAATTACAAAAGAGGAAAGGGCACAGCAGAACCATGGAACTGTGGCTGCATCTTAATTCTGCAACTCCTGCGCTGCATTTCAGACTTTACTTTCTAGCCCTGCTTTCTCACTCAAAAAATGGAACACAACAGAGCAGGCGTGTGTTTGTGCCCGCGTGTCTGTGTCAAAGAAACAAGATAATTTCATGCATTAGAAAATATGACAAGTACAGTTTACGAATGCTTGATCAGAGTGAAGCAAAGCTATGAGTCAGCGATGCCACAGTTAACGAGTGAAAAATTGCTCCATCCCATTCCGTGTTCCGTACATGGCGACACGAGGCTGCCAGACAGAGGCAGGAGGTGGCACAGCCACTCCCCCGTCACACAAATACATGCAGCAAAAGGGTGGGGGCAGGGAGGTTACAGCTCCCCAAGGCTTCCCAATAAATCCACCTCTGCTCAACATTTTACATAATGATATAATGCGTTATATTATTATAAGCAGTGACATCATAATAAAATAGCAGAGTGCTACTGAAGTGGCAAGGAACACCTAAGATACGTTTCTGTACTTGTAATTCAGTTCCTGTATTTTTTAATTATAGATAAGAATTTAGAGTGAAAATAATTATTCATTCCATAAATACTGTTGTAATGGATCCCTGGCATATAATTAAGAGGCCTTTAATTTTAATTTTGTATACTGAACGCTTGTTTTTGGAGGTATTCCACATTTTACATTCAGGGCCTATACCTGCAAAGCTCTAAGCTTCTATTTTACTGGAAGCTGAAGATGATGTGTGGTTTGCAAATTTAAGAACTTGGCTTTTATAATGATGGATACAAGTAACATGGCTGAGTCCAATATATTGCAAAGAATTTTCCTTCCTTCTAATTGCGATTGTTTCAGTCATGCTGCCAGTGTTCCTTTGCCTACCTGAACTTAGATGGAGCATCTTCTTTATAAAGTTCCCTCATGCCTGAAGAGGGAATCTGCCATCACAGCATTCAGTGTTTTCTAGAAACTGACCTCGTTGATGGTAGAAAAAGAGATAGCCTATAATCTCCCTGATAATGTGAAAATGGATGTCTCCAGTTATTTGCAACTGAATATACAACCTTTTGGCCTACAGTAAAGAGTAAAATCACTGGCACATGATTATTACTAGGTGAGGATAGCCCTTCCAGAAAGGTAACTATTTCTCAATTCCAGTAAATACAGACACTCACATCTTTAAAAGTACAACAATAACTGGCACCTTTTTGGCAGACTCAGCAGGCAGGTCAAAGACTGTCTCAGCATGTAGAATGAATTAATATTTCTCTCCCCTGAGTTGGTCCTTCTAAAAAGGCTTAAGGCAGATTGGTGGGGCATTCAAAGGCAAGTGAGAGAGGGGGTGAAAACTTTTGTTTATATGAACATTTTTCAGATTTAGATCTAGAAACATTTAAGTGTTTTAATGTTTTAATCTTGTATGAAAGACTCTGCCCTTCCCTGTCCATCCCTGATGTGTCTGGTCTCCTCTACCGCCCACCACACACATCCTAAGCTGTCTTCCCCTCTTTTGGCTCTGTGTTACCACTCTGCCCTTCTTGCAGGACAATGTACATTCCCATGTCTGCCTTCAGACCTTTGTCCCCAACACCTTGTCTTTTACTCATGCTTCTAACCCCATTTCCCTGCTCTTCCTACCAAACTTCTGAGTTCCTCTCCTTAGTTCCTTATCTTCTAGATTTAACTTCTGTGAATCTGCTGCTTGCTCTTTCTGAAGCCACAATGAACTGCAGAAGGCCCTACTCTACGCCAAGAAATACATTTTGAATATCAGCCACAATTTTACTGCACATAATTTAGAAAGCAATATTCTTCCTCCACTTGTTGCTGCAGTAGGGTACAAAGTGATCACTTTGCTTTTGTCTCCTCACACTCACAAGAGAGTAACAAATGCCCCCTAATGCTGCATCAAGTTTACCATCTCAGTTTACAGGGCTTCTGCATCCAAGTCTTCTGTTGTGACCAAAAAAATCACTCGGAAAAGATACATTAGCTACTTATAACTAGCCTGCAAATATTCCGTGGTAAATGAAAAAGGGTAAAAAAGTGAATAAATCAAATTATAGAATCATAGAAACTTGAAATATCCTGAGTTGGAAGGGACTGACAAGGATCATCAAAGTCCAGCTCCTGGCCCTGCACAGGTCAGCTCCAAGAATCACACCCTGTGCCTGCAAGCACTGTCCAAAAACTCCTTGAGCTCTGTCAAGCTTGGTGCTGTGACCACTGACCTGGGGAGCCCGTTCCAGTGCCCAACTACCCTCTGGGTATAAAACCTTTTCCTAATATTCAACCTAACCCTCTCCCAGCACAACTTCAGGCCTTTCCCTTGGGTCCTGTCACTGGTCACCAGAGTGAAGAGATCAGTGCCTGCCTCTCCACTTACCCTCATGAGGATGCTGAAGACCACAATGAGGTCTGCCCTCGGTTTCCTCTTCTCCAGGCTGAACAAACCAAGTGACCCTCCTGTCTGTCAGGTCACTGTTTTCCATCAACCAGGACCCCCAGGTCCCTTTCCAAAGCACTACTCTCCAGCCTCTCATTCCCCAGTCTATAAATACAACAAGGGTTGCCCGTCCCAGATGCAGAATCTGGCACTTTCCCTTGTAAACTTCATACAGTTGGTGATTGCCCGTCTCTCTGATTCGTTGAGGTCTCTCTTCAAGGCCTCTCTGCCTTGGAGGGAGTCAACAGCTCATCCCAATTTTGTGTCATCTACAAACTTGCTCAGTATCCATCCCAGTCCTGCATCCAACTCATTTATGGAGATGTTGAAGAGCACAGGGCCAAGAATGTCACTGCTAGTGACAGGTCCCCAGTCTGATGTCACCCTGCTCACTGTAACCCTTTTTGCCCCACCCATGAGCTCACCCATCAGAGGACGTGTTTGTCCAGCTGGGGGATGGACATTTTGTCCAGAAGGATCTTGTGAGAGACAGTTTCAAAAGCTTTACTGAAATCCAAAAGGGTGACATCAACTGGCTTCCCTTGATCAGCTGGGTGGGCTACCCTGTCATAAAATGAAATCAGGTTTGATAAGCAGGACGTTCCTGTCATGAAGCTCTGCTGGCTGTGACCAAGGAGTGAATTGTCCTTCAGATGTTCTTCAGTTTCCCCCTCAATAATCAAAAATCAAAATAGTTTGCCAGGCAGTGAAGTGAGACTGACAGGCCTGCAGGTTCCAGGGTCATCCTTCTTGCCCTTCTTGAAAACTGGGACAATGTTTAATGTTTGCCAGCTTCTGCTCAGGTGTGACCTCTCCAGATTCCCAAGACAATTCAAAAATCATGGAGACAGGCCTCACAATGACATTAGGCAGCTCTTTTAGTATTCTCAGATGAATCCCATCAGGCCCTGTAGGCTCACGGGGCTCCAGCTGGAGCACTGGAATGGTCCTCAGGGCCCCGTTCAGGTCACTGGGACCCCCTTACCCCGTCGCTGGTGTTGATGACAAAGAGCATTAAACATCTTTGCTTTATGGCCCTGTTTGTGAGGTGACCATCCTCATCCTGTAACAGGCTGATGTTATTTCTGCACTGTTTTTTGATATTAATGTATTTAAAAATCCCTGTTTTTATGGTCTCCCACAGTTCTGGGCAGCTTCAGCTCCAGTTGAGCTTTGGCCACACAAATTTTCTCCCTACAGCATCTCTGTATTCCTCCCATGTTACCTGACCTTGCTTTCCCTGCCAAACAGGTAGAGGGAGGAACTCCCCATTTTCGGTGTCCTCATGGGCATAACATGGTGACCTGAGAAGGCAAGAGCATAATTCCCTTCTCACTTTTCCTCCTGTTCTGAACCCACAGCTGAAAATCAGGTTGGCAGGAGTGCCTTGCCTTGCTGGTCTATCACAGAGAGGTATAATAGCAGCAGCTGTAACTTTCATGTGCCTGAGTTAGTGAGCACTGTGCCTCCCTATGATCCTCCTAGACATTGCATCATGCCTGGATGGCATTCACTCACCCAGAACCATGGTTTACTGCTCTCCAACAAATCTGTAGTTCTCTCTGCTTAGCCTACATTTAAATCATTCTAGTCACTTAAGAAAACATCTAAAAGGAAATAAACACCAATTAAGGCACAGCCGCTTTAATGCAATAATCATCAGTTCTGAACATCATTTCCTTGCTTTCTATCAGATAAATCTCCCGTATTTGAACATTTAATTTTGTACTTAGATTATGTCTTCTGAGATAAGCTTTAAGCATTACCATCTGTTCTGCAGCAATCACATGATCCTGTCACTTTGATTTGGTCGAATACAAATCCCTTTGACAACAGGAAAACAGCAAAATAACACACATTTGTTCCAAAAATCACCACAACTGTAGATTGTTCCAGGGCTGCTTTACAGTGGGAAGTAAAAGATATGAGGTGACTCTTGTGCAAATTTCCTACTGTGCCCCACACTGTCCAGGCAGCATTCTGACACTGAAGGTTCTTGTTTCGGGAGGATTGAGTCAGTGTTTCAGCTGCAGCCTCAAGGGCTGGCAGCTTAGCCAGGGCCCCATGCCTCTGCATGCCTACTAGCACTTGGAAGCAAATCCTGAGTCAGAGGGAATACACCTTTCTTTTGCAGATGTAAGAGCACTAGAGTTATACCTCTCAGCAATCTCTGAGGCATTTTTCCTGCATCTGTCCTCTGCAGGCAACTGGCCCACAGCCATGACAAGTTGGCCATTGCCACAACAGCATCTTCCCTGCTGGTTTCTAGGAGAAAGGCAATAACAGAGTTTGTACCCACTGTTGTGGCCACGTATGTTAAGAAAACTCCAGTGAAAGACTGGTACATATTACACAAATATTGGATCATTCTTCTACAAGGAATAATTTCCCCACTGGAATCGACCTGTTTACTAGGAAGATGATTCTCTTCAGAATTAAAATCTAGAAGACAAAATATAGAATACTTTTCTTCTAGATTTGAAAAAAAGCACATTCTATGCTATCAAAGTAACTTGCTTTGCCTGTGCAGACAATGTATGAATCACTGCAAAAGGGTGCATTGTAAGTCTTCTCACTATGTCCATCTACACTCCTTCTCAACAAGGTGTTACAAACATTGTATCATTCAGCATTTCTCCTTATTTTCATCCACTGGATAAATCTCAAAGGGAATGTCTCAGCTGCATTGGTGAACAGGTTAAACTGCTGCATATCAATATCTATAATGGATTGAAAAAATACAACTGTAAACCAATGTACTATAAATTCTTGCTGAATTTGGTATTATGTCTCTCCTAATATCAGAGCAGTTCCCCTGTGAAGACAAGGTGAGGAACTTGGGGCTGTTCAGTGGGGAGAAGGGAAGGTTGTGTGGAGACCCCATAGTAACCTTCCTGAAGTGGCTACAGGGAAGCCAGAGAGGGACTCTGACAGGAACTGTAGTGGTAGGAGAAGGAGTAATGGATACAAACTGAAAGAGGGGAAATTTAGGTTGGATATATGGAAGAAATTCTTTACTGTAAGGGTGGTGAGGCACTGGCACAGGTTGTCCAGAGAAGTTGTGGATGCCCTGTCTCTGGAAATGTTAAAAGCCAGGTTGGATGGGGCTTGGAACAACCTGGGATAGTGGAAGGTGTCCCCGCCCATGGCAGATGGGTTGGAACGAGATGATCTATATGGTCCCTTCCAACCCAAACCATTTTATGATTCTATATCATTTACAGACAAATTCAACATTGCATTTTCTCTTCTTATTTTAATGGCACTGAAAATTACTGGAACATGAATATGAGAGTTTTAAAGGTGGGAATAACAAAATTCTCAGATTTCAGTGGTGCAAAGACAAAAATGTCTTGGACCATGCAATTTTTTTTTGTGTTCTAGCATCTTTTTAAACTCAGTGTTTTCTCCAAGTTTGTAAGCTCTTTCAATAGCTAATCTGCAAGCAGTTGGTGAATATCAATCTCTCAGAAGCATGTTATCTTTTTTTCTATCAAGCTAAACGGGAAAGGGTGATTCATTTTAAGTGTATTGATGACAGAAGAGCTCTGAATAGCACTTTATCTGCATTACTCTATTTGAAAGGAACAAAGTGCAAGTTAAACAAACATTAACAATGAATGCATTTTTTTCAGGGGTGGTCCTCTTGGAAAACTTTAACCACATTAAAGTAGGTAGTTATTGAAATATGTAATCAATTTTAAGTTGATAGAAGTTGAAACTGTCACTCACCTGAGCAGGTGGTGGAAGAACCTTCTTGCGTATCTGCTGATGGGGTCCCTGTACTCCAGCACAGTTCTATCCAAGAGAGGCCTTGTTGGAGCATAAAATGTTCCAAGGCTTGCCTCAAGCTGTGCTGTGGAATTCAAACACAGCAGCAATGAAACAAGTGAATTAGTTTCAGTTACAACAGGTTGCTCATGTTTGCAGTCAGTCAAATTCCTCAAACAGCGATGAAATGTGATGTTGTTGTAGGACAGATGGAATTAAAATATGACAGATTTTACAAACACAAACGTGCATAAGAACTTTGGCTTGGAGGCAGAGCTGACAATGACTTTGAGCAACAAAAGCTATCAAAAGGATAAAGAAGTCTATAACACATCAAGTTCTCACCAGCAGCCTACAACTAAAAGTGACTCATGAGAGTAATACAGCTTGAACAAGATCGTGCAGTAGAGATCAACTCTCAATTAGCTCAAACCGTCTTTGTCCTCTTAGGCAAACAACAAGGGAGTTCAGTTTTTCAGGGATTATTGTGTTAGGTCAGCGGGTAACAGAACCCTCTTTGTGATGGCCTTGAGGTCTAAGGAACCTCCTTCGGCCCACAGTTCTTTAAAAATTTTAAATAAAAGAGTCTAGAAACCCTAAGGGTTTGACAGCACATAGTGGTGGGAAACAGGATAACCTCCCTTGTAATCAATAAAATAAAGCCCTTTTGTTACACAAGTTCTCTCTTCTTTAAATACTTTCTGACTGCTATACTCCACAGCTCAAGCTCTTAGGCATTTTTCTACGTTTTTAATACAAAACTATAAACAATACAAGTAAAGATACAGTATACTTCTGTGTCCCACATGCTTAGCTGAAAGGAAATTAAATGATCAATAATATTTATGCCCTTCAACTTTTGCTTGAGAGTTAACAATGTAGTACGAGGTCTTATAGGCAGGAAAGGGAGAATTTGCTATATATGTATTTGCTGTATATTTATGTTGTTTTAAAAGCAAAATATGACCTATTGTCTCATTAGGCAGACAGAATCTCACTGATTTGCCGTTACTAATGTTTGTTTGAACTAGGAATTTCTGTATTTAGTGATAATGTTTCTTTACTTCCAAGCATAGTTACATTTGATTTTATTAGGCTTGATAGCACTAAATGTGCTAATAGTACTGTGTTAGTTACACAGGCAAACTGTTAGTAAATTAGTTTCATGTTATCTCCAATCTAGATAGTAAGATAAGTCGGACTTTAAAGGTATTTTCTTTCAAAGCAGCAGTCAATTTAGATTAAAATAGAAAAACAAGGCATAGTCTCTTGCCATTGCTGTTTTCTTGACAGCATGTTTTGTACTTCTGAAATATTTCAACCAACATGGAATATGAGTAACTACTAGCACAGTTATACATTCATTAAATAGCCCAGCTTGATGTTGAAGGCAGGATAAAGATCTCAAAGATAACTGCCCCATTACTATAAATAAAAGGTCCCACTGGGTTTTGTTAATAAAAAAGAAAACAAATTACCATGCCAAATTTGTTAGACTTAGATAGAATAACTCCTGGATGGAATAAAATTCTTTCTGCTGTAAACAGTGTTAAGGAGCTGCATGGGGGAAACACAGATATCTGTTTATAATATTTTTAGAAGAGTTTCATAGTCAGCCCTTTTCACAGGTCCTTTTCAAAGCACGTTTTATTTAGAGTATATATGTCATGTTTGCAACACAGAGATTTTTTTAATCAGACCCCACGAAATGGGATAACTGATGGCTTGGCAGCCATGTAGGACACCTTGGAGTTTTTCTATCATCAAACACACCAGAATCCTAAGTATTCTCTTTTGCCACAAAAGATGCCTGGTCTCCAGCTGTCTGCCTGCTAGACTGGAAGATAACACCTTCACTAAATCAAGGCACTCAAAATCTTGAAGTCTATTGAGTTTCAAGATAGACAGCAAATCAAGAGGAAGGCACCACACCACGCTTCAGCAGAGATGGGGCTAAACCTAAAACTCAGAATTTCTCTGAGGGACCCTAGCTACTGCTGCAGGGGGCTAGATTACAGTGAGGACAAATGCTTTAATCCTAAAGGAGGCAGCAGAGGATAGTGTATTCAAGGCCTTTGCATCTTGTAATGAAAGAATGACCCTTTGAAAGCACCTTAAAAAACATACTAAAATCTCTTGTCCCCGTTGCAGGAAAACATCCCTCCTTAAGTTGGTGCTGTCTCAGCATGAATATAGCACAAACATTTTAATCCTGTATTAAGTAACTCTTGTCTGTAACATAAGCTAAATTGACAGAATGTAATGAATAATAATAGTGCTATAGTTAATAGTTAATAATGTTAGTGCTATATACATTAAGAAATGCCTACAGTATATATATACTACAATATGCATTATTTTAGTATCACTATTGATACAAACTAAAATGTAGTCAACACATTGGTCCAGATTTTATTGAAATGACTTGTCTACAATGACACGTGGTTATGAGGCACCATAATCTGGCTGACTGTCTGGATGTCTCTTTATACAGTCAATAAATACATTGTCATAATCCACACACGAATTACCAAGACACCACAAAAATGCATTAGAAATATAAACAGTCTCTTACCTTCTCTGGCTGGTGTAAGCTTTTGTTTAAGGAGGTGGTTGCAAATGGCACTCAGGCAGATAAAGCACTGCTGACCCATCGTGTTCCAGTTCATGGTGCTCAGGACATTAATTGCCTCCTGTATCTCATCATAACGAATGTACTGGTGGATGATTTCCACAGGGCCCAGTTGTCCTCTTGTGATCACACCTTCAACAAGAAATATTACAACCAGAGATAATGGGTTTATACTTTTACACAGAGTATGTAAAACAGTAGCTGACTCCTTTTCAGAACAGTTAAAAATAATTGCTATAATTGAAAATTAAGTTGATGGGTTTCAGTATCGAATTTTTTATATGAGATAGCACCTTACTATTTTGGTATACTTAGACTGAGGGTGCTGGACAGCAGACAAAAATCATCAGTGAACTTCATACATGGATGTTGAATGAATGCAGCCAAAAGTCACAGGTGACAACATCACGAAATGAAGTTCAGCTTAGACAAAGTAGAACAAGTTTATTTGCAGTTTATCACTATTGTAAGGTAGGCAATAAATTCACTTTCACAGCGTCTCCCTCCTGTAGGAAGTACTGCTGGACAACACTAAACCCCAGCATTTGTCTCCCACAGATGTATCTATGCATACAAGTGTAGAGCAGCTCCAACCTCAAAGCAATTCTTACTCAATTACTCTCCACATTGCAGCTGCTCTGGAACTTCCTTCTAGCTTCGCAATACTCTCTAAGTGGAGCATTTTTTCTGTGGGGATACCATGGAAGTTATCAACATCTTAATATTACAGACCTTTGAAACCAAGAACAAGTTGCACATGAAACCAAGAACAAGTTTGCCACAAGAATGCTTCTTGACTTGTAGATGTCAGCTTCTAAACAGAAAAGATGACTGAAAAGCTGCAGGAAGTAATGTTCTTTATTGTCTCTGACTAACCACATGATCATAGGCATAGGCCACGCGTGGCATTTTAGCAAGTTCTGCTCACTTTGGGTCGCTCTGATAGAGTACTTTATCAGTACTCCTCCAAATATTAGAAAGAGACCAGAATAAATTTACTGTTTCTCTCTCTTTAAATAAAAACATAGTTGTTTTTTTAAATTTTTTCAATTTATATTCTGATTGTTGAAACTAAACATATGGAAAAAGTTCTGATGAGAAAGGGAACAAGCTGAATTTTGACACTGGTATTAAAACCATAGAACTGGCTGGGGAAAGCCTGATAACAGAGAAAAGCAGATCTGTTATATATAAAACATACCTCACAAAACTTTCAAAAATGTGAACACTGTTTGTGATGCAAAATAAGAAGTGAGGAAAAAAAAAGTGGAGGAAAACATCTGACTATAGCTTGAGAAGAAGTAACCTGCTGAGAACTTGAATATAAAGAACTGATGTTTTTGAGGAAAAACCTTACATATTTGTAACAGGGAAGTACTTAATTTTTTTGGGCATAATTAAAGAAAGGCTCTCTATCATATTTCACCTGATATTTGTACGTATTAAAGCCTATGGACACTGGGTAACAGACATGTTCTACTTGTTAATATTTAATAGTTATGGAAGACTTTATTCTTCCTACCTAAATGTTTAGTGTTTTTAAAGTATTACAGGAGCTGGGCAATCTCCACATTAACCTCTCAGTGAAGATGAAAATATTTATTTTTATATTAACTAAATATAATAATATATTTAAAATGCCTTTAGAGGCCAGCAATTCTGAACCACTGGCACCAGTACCATGTTTGGCATTATCTGAGATCTGACATCAATGACAAGAAGCCGCTTTTTGAAATGAGTCTGGCATTAGACACCAAAAATATTTGTCATTAGTGTTTGAGGGTATATTTGACTTTTTCCTGAAATAAATCTGCATAGACAGCACAATGGAGATTCACAGAACTATGGTCCAAAACCATAATGTAGCTGGTAGTTAAAAATATATTTTCCTATTCTCACTGAGACAGTTTCTTAACAGACTTCTGTGGGAAACAATTCCAAACCATGTATTGCTTATGGATTTTCTTTCAGTCCTGAAAACTTGTCTGGGTCTTGTTGTCATGAGCTCCTAAATTTTTGCTATAATTTATTAATGCAATAAATTAATTTATTTATTTATTCTGCCTTATTTCTTAAACAGCAGAAACCTAAAAACTGCTGAGACTGTGAAGAGGGAATCACTAACCACCAGTGTTCCCATGGCATTGTGGCAAATGGAGGAGATGAGGTGTAAAGCTGAACACCAGGATGAAATAGAGAGCAGTGCATTTTTGCACGATGGACTACAAGGAGGGAGAGAGGGAAGAAGGGAGAGAGCTTTGCCTTCTTCCTAGAAGAGATTTTACAGTAATTATACAGAATGAATTTTAAAATGTGATAACTTTCAGCTGCAGAGGTCAACATCTTCCCATTCGGATGCTTGACTTCTCCTGGGTGGTGCGCTTCCAGGCAACCTGCTTGGGAAAAAGAGGTGACAGCCAACTCACTGCCTAATTGATTTAGGAACGGTGCCCAGGGAGACAGTCCAATTAAGTTTACAAGCTGGCAATTAGCAGGAAAGGCCTCTAAATCCCTGTACTGAGAGCCTGCTTGCCTTGGTAAGAACATAAATGTGCTAAAGATAGCAAGGGGAAAGCTGTGCTTTGTGGAAAGCTGTTGTGAGAAAACCTCACCAGGGAGGACTGAAGAAAAGCAAGGTAGAGGTGGGTAGAGTGCCTCTTGCTCAACTCCATCCCAGCCAAATCAGGACAGAGATAATTTAGAGGGTTTGTTTTTTTGTAAAATGGCCAACATGCACAAAACCATCAAATAGCTGTTATAATTAGTGTTCTGGGGTACTCTGTAACTATCAAACCTGTCATTGAACTTATTGCAGCGAATAAGTGCAAAATAAATGGTAACCTGTAAACGGGTTTTTAAATAGTTTTTTTAGATAATAGCAATATTCTGGATCAGCTTTTTAAAAAGTACACAACTGTAAGTCAATCTAATATTTTTTTGTTGCTAACATTCTTCTTGCAGTGGCACACTTGGTTAAATTTTTTAATTCAGTCTTTCAAATTTTTAGGTCTGTGGTAATTTTAAGACAGATTTTTCCCCACAGAAGTACGTGTATATCTCATTAAGTAAAGAAATAAAGTAGATCTTCAAATCTTACTATCACCCAGGTTGTTATTTTGAGTCTTTTGGAGTGCTGTTTTTGTTTTTGATTTTTTTTTATAAAAGAGGTTTCTTCCTAATCTCAATAGCTTTATACAAAAGAATCATTAAAAACTCCCATGAAGATCTACAGAAGTAATCCTGTTTTCTTGGACAGACAATGGGCAAAATGCTGAAATTTTCCAGGATGGCTGTCTGCCCTGCTGAAACACAGGCTTGGGAGTCAGAGGGTTTAAGCATGATTGTTTTTTCAGCTCTCACAATGGGCTCGCACCACTGTAACTTGCCTGACTTGAATGAAATGAATACAGTTCTCACTGATGAGCCACTGCAGGGGTTTTATTCTTAATTCAGCCACTGTGTAACTCTTGGAAAGCCATTTAGGTTTCCTTTACTGCTTCTTGTTTTTCTGCTTGTAAAAGGAAGTTAGTTGTGGTTTTACTCTTTAAAGTCTATTTACACCTAAAATGAGAAGTGTTATATAAATTCTAAAATTAGCATTATTACTTCTTCTATTCACAAGTCCTTGCAAATTAATTGAGAGACCAAACTGCTCTGAAGGTTATGAAAATTCTCCTTCTTCTGTGGAAAGTCTTCAAAGGAAGAAAAGGTGCAATTTCATGTACTGAAGCCAGGAAGAACAGAATATTGGACAAATATACATCATACATGCAAAAAAAAAATTCGGTAAGGAAAATAGCATTACTATTCTATTATTAAATATAGCTTATTTTAACTTGTAAGGGTTATTACTACAGAATGAATACAATTCCTAAAATTATATGCCACCGATTAAATGAAATTTCCAGATGAAAAATTGTTATGCTTTATTGAAGTAGTGAGGAATATTATGGGATGCTGATTAGACAGCAGATCAGGGTCCTATTCTGTCAGACCCTGTATGAAAAGGTATAAAGTTATTGTGAAGCATAAAGAACTCCTTGGTATCTTCAAGTATATTTGGAACAATCTGCTTTCAAGACTATGGTCTCATATATCTAAAATTAGGATGTTCCAAACCTTATGGGGTACAGATGTTTCTTTGACAGCTCAAGGTTCAACATATGTGCTTGGTAACTTACCAAGTTTAAACTGAAGTACTCCCAAGGGTCCTTTGTCAAATCTAACCAACAAAAGGTCGTGAATATCCATGCTGTCGGGGTTGGGAAATGCAACTGGTGGAGCAGCCCACTGGATCTGGATGAGGCTGGTGGGCACTTCACAGTGTTTACTGAATTGCAGAGTTGCCTCAGGTGAATAGTCCTGTGCCAGGAGCTGAATTTTAATTGGGGACAGTGCTGTGTCAAAAAGCTGCAGCTCCCCTTGAGAGCTGCCGACCACCAGCACGGCTCCGGAGGGGTGGTAGGTTATTACAGCAGGGAGCAGCTCTGCTTGGGCCAACAGAGTCACTTGGTTGTAGGCTTCGTACAGAACTACTGACGAGTCTTCACAGCCTAGCACCAGTTTGTCTTCCGTCACATCTCTGCAGCAGCTGATGGCCCTGGCTCGCAGCGGGATCCTGGTGACGGTGGTGCACTGGATTCTGTTCCGGACACACTTGTAGACGCAGCTGTCGGCCATGGGCTCCTTGGCTGAGGACACCGAGTGCTCCACCGTCAGCACCTGCTCGGGCTGGACAGAGCTGAACCTGGCATCGAGGGGGTCCCACTCCGTGCGGACATAGCTCAGCACCTGGCAAAAATCCAAAGCCTTTTTGGTACTCATTGTAGTGATTTACTCTTAAAAATAGACTGCTGCAAATGCGCTTTCGTGTGGGTCAGTCACAAACAGGCATTCTTGAAACGGAGCTCTGAAATCTACTCTTTGAACATTGAAAAGTTTAATTCATTTGATAAAAAGAACTCTGCAATAGACTTTGAGCCATATTCGTTTGTCTGGACCAATGTAACAGGTTAGCAGAACAGAAGATAAAAGAGGGGATGGTCCTAACAGTGATGTTAAGAGGAGAAAGGAGCAGATGACTGATATAAAAGAATAACTAACTATTCACAAGGGGGGTGGGGTAAAAATCCCAAAATTCCAGGGAAAATCTATAGTAAGTTACTCTGAGCATCGAGCATTTTTGATCATTTGCTCTGGGCCATGGTAACAGAAAATATTACACTGTAGTGGTAGAAACAATGGCAGGTTAAAACAGCACCTGCTATACATTGCCAAATGAGTAGGTGGTAGATGTTCTTCGGTGCCATACAGTTTTAGATGAAGAAAAAATGAATTTGTGATAGCAGAAAAGGGGGAACCATTATGGGGTACTTGATAGTTAAAGGGAGGAGGAACACAAAGGCAGAATGTGATAAAAAGACAGCAGCTGGCAAACAGCAAGAATCTGTAGTGTGAAACATGGGAAGTACCCTTAAGTGGTGGAGGCAGCAGTGGAGACGGCTGAAGATTCATGTACTATGATAAATAGGTTTGAATGAGAGCTGTTGTACAGGATTTGAGCAGGGAAACCATGGGAGAAAAACCAGCTGTAATTAAGTTACAGATGAGCTTATGAAAAGCTATTTCATAAAAAATAGAGAGAAAACCTGTGTCTTTAGAAGAATGACAGTAGTGGAAGTCAGTCAGAAACTTGCTGGTGTTTGTTCATGCAGAAATAAAGACTGAAAGGAAAATGTGAACCTGAGCCGAACCTGCCCTCAGGTATTCCCACAACAATCTCCACACTGTAAATTAAAGCTGCTGACCTGCCACAACTTTTGGAAGCCCCTTGAGTCCAGGTGGTATGAAAGCACAGAAAGGGTAAAAAATGTGATTAAAAGGTAGAGAGAGGGTGAGGAAGGAAATCTAAAAATTTCAGGTTGAAAACAGAAAGGCACACATAATGGTAGAGCAATTTAAATTTGATTTCCACAGATCACAAGACCAACTGAACATGCAATTTAGCCTTTTGTCCTGTAAAGGAGAATAAGAAATTCAGATTGTTTTTTGGCATACCACCCATTACTTCTAAACTAACTGATAAATTTATAAACAAGCTTTTTGGGATGTTGATCGGACTGATAGGATATTTTGTTCTGACAGTTTACTTATTTTGTCAGCAAAAGGGTTTCTCATTCAAAAGAAAGAAAAAAAGGATTATTACAATTCTCTGGCTGGAAACCAGATGACAATTAACACAAAAATCTTTGCTACTTTTAGACGAGCCAATGAGTCCAACCTGTGAAAACCACATCAACCAATCTCAACAGAGATCCATGAAAATATGTATCAAAGAGGAAATAAAAGATTACATTACTATTATAGTCTGAAAAACATTTTCTCACCTCAACCATTCCCTCACCAATGCCTCAGCCTCTGCAAGTAATCATTTTATGCCCACAAAACATTGCAGTGACTACTCTGCAGATGTTAGAGCTGCTGAAGTGTGTTAGGGTGTTAAAGTGCATGGCAAGGAAACTCCTAAAAGAGGTAATTGTGGACAAAGTATTACTGTGACCACAGAGCTCTCCAACCCCAAATAAAGACAAAGTGAAGTGTTACTGTTTGTTCTGCAGTTTTCCCTAAGAGTATGTACAGACACCCAGGTAGCTCCCTTTCAAATGTGTGAAACAGAAATCTTGCCCAAGCAAGTCTTCAAAGCTTCCATAACTTCAGTGAAATGAGCCTTGAGGCCCTCTGGGACTCAGATTTCTGTCTTCCTGTGGCAGGTTTCAATGTACTGCATTATTCTGCTACATATTTTGACGCAAACCAGTATTTTTCTCTGGACAACTCTTCAAAAGCTACAGGAAAGTCATGAAGACCTACACAATAATCAAGCATATATGAGAGGTGAGAGCTTGAAAGCACTATTAAATTCTGAAGAGAGACTGGCCTTGAAGGTTACAGCAATAAAGAGGAAAATATGTGAAACACGGGTTTTACAACTCCATAGAAGTGACTGGAGGAAAACAGCAATGGAAATAGTCACAGAAAAATAAATGTTTCCATATGATTGTTTGAGAGTCAGCAAGTAAACTGTACCCAATTTGTAATTTTGTCCCTCCTTCTTAGAGCAAAAGACAAAATGATGATCACTACCTTGAATTTCAAAGGGAGTAAAATCCTGCATTTTGGAAGACTAATCTGATGAGTCTTGAGACGAGAAGCTTCCTAGCTTCACATAATTTTGAGAGCAAACCCTTGAAATGAAGTCTAGGGTAGGTCTGGTTGCTGTATATAACTCATTTCTAAACTAGGAAAAAGTTCCTGCAAGGACAGAAACTCTTTGTTGCCTTTCAAAACTAGGTTTTGGCATAATGTTTAAACACATAAGGCTTAAAGGAAACCTTTCTAGACACTGCTGTTCATATTCTGGCTGAAAACAAGAGAAACATTTCTCTGTAGATTGGAACAGATAAGCTGCTTCTCATGCATCAGTGGCCTCATGTGCCTCTTGCAGGAAGAGAACCAAACCAAGAGACCTCTTCATTCTGCCTTCCAGTTCTGCTGAATGTATCTGGTATTCAGCATCCTGAAGGGGAAAAATGAATATTCTCTTCCATCTGAGAGGGAAGATTTGGGTTTCTCTGTCAGAAATTAGTTTTATTATTCATTCTTCATGCCACTAACTGGAAAACTAAAGCAGAGAGACACACAACTACAGAAATGTTAATAATGCTAGTACAATGCTTTTGAAAGATAAGAAGTCTAATAATCAAAACTTTTTTTTTCCCCAAGAAGATGGTATTCTGCCAATTGTTTTTCTATCTGGTAAGTAGCCACATGGTAGTAAATATAGTGCATATCGTGCTTTAGCATTCCATTTAAAGGTATCTGCTGAGATTCCTTCCTGATGAGCAGCAGATCTCTGGAACCCTGAAAGGTGACATCAAAACATTTTAACAAAACATTTGTATGGGATGGGAAAGCAAAAGCTGGAGGAGTTTCCTCAGCAAAGGGTGGAACAAATGTCAGATTTGTGGAGGACGGGACAGGGCAGTGGATCTGAAAAGACGGAGCTGTAATACCACATGGCAGGCTGTAGAGTCCATTCAATGTTAAATACTTCCCATAAATCTTGGACTAAGCACTTAGCCTTGGATTGCAAGAAAAGATTTCTGGAAGTATTTTGTATGAAGTAAAACCAATTACTTTCGCTAAAATAAATACATAAATAATTAAAATTTTAGAAGTTTTATGACATGAATGATACAAAAATAAAGTACATGCATTTAAATACCGTCCATGTAATTTATACATATTTCCTTTATAATGTAGCAGTCATGCACCACTACTGCACATTTATATTGTTTTCCCCTTGCAGTACTGGCCTGGATTCTGCATCGGCTCATCAGCAGGATGAGGGATGCTACATTTGCCAGGTTCTCGAATCCTAGAGGCAGGAATCATAATAATCCAAGTAAAGGAATCTGTTAATCTCTGTAAATAAGAGGCCTGATATGCTACTTAAAACACTCTCTTTCATTTTATGTTTGAGAGAAATAATAGTGCTAGCTTGTGTGGGCAGTATCACTCTTCTCAGTGAAAATCTTTGAACACTTAAAATTGAAGTATTTTGCATACAGTGCTGGGAAAAGATAAAGTCCACATAGCAAAACAAGTAAGAGTTTTAACCAGTAGTTTTTCAGCAGAAAATTAGCTTACCAGGCAGATGAAAAAAAGAAAACAAAAGAAACAGAGAAATAAGCTTGCTGTGACTGAATTGTGTGTCTTTCAGATGAGAAAAAAATGTTTGATTTATTTTATGGATGTTAAAAAAGTGTTTATTTAATTTCACACAGTGAGGTTCCAAATAGCAACAAACATTTTAATTAGAAATGTAAAGCGGGAAGTGCGGTGCACACCAGAGCAAAATAGTTTTAAATATGGCACAGTGAAGATGAAAGAAGAAAAAACCCCTACTTTGAAACATTTCTAAATAAAAATGAAAGGCTCCTACTCCAGGTTACTTATTTGGCTGCATTGTATCTACAGACCTACATGCAATCTTATTATTTAGATCTCCAGTCAACACTTATTCTTATTTTCTTTCAAAATTTATCATCATCATCTTCATCCTGTATTATTCATTGAACTTCTAACCCAATGTGAAACTGAGGATTTCACATTCTTTGCTGTATGTGTGTGAGAGGTATTTCAGCCATTCACACACACAGGGTAGATGTTTTTCTGAGCACTCCAGTAACTGTAGGACAGCTCACACAGAAAAGATCTGCTGTGCTTATTTCACAAATCCGAGGCACAATGTGAAAGCAATAACTATTAAATATTATCTCTTGGGAGAAAGAAAAATAATATTCTCTCTCAGGGAAATTATTTTTTCCACAAGATTGAAGTATAATTTCAGTCATTCCTACTAGCACTAAATGGAGTGAAAATAAGAATGGTGAAGACAAATGCAAAGTGCTACACTAACTGAGCCCTGGCATCAGCACCTCCTGTTAATTTGTGTTTGCAGAATAAAGTTCATGTTGATTTTAACACGACTTTCTCCCAAAGCATTTAATCCAAAGATGATTTCACATCAGATCCTATTCATTCATAGCAAATTGTTTGAAATAATTTCTGGAAGATTCCTCTTCTGGTTTTGAAATCAAAATGCCAGCATTATCTCCACAGGGAGACAATTTAAATAACATTCTTTGATTGTTGGTACTTTAACGTTAAAAAACCCAACAAACCCCAAACAAATAAACCAAACAAAACCCTAATAATTAAATAAATATATTAGAGAATGGGTGAGTTTACTGGGGGAAACCCATGCACACAGGAAAGCAGACAAATGTCCAACAGACAAATACTTCTGCAGCAACATTGCACACCAAAGCAAGGTCACATGCTAAAGAGAAAAGCACTTTTGTTTCTGCAAGGGACAATTCTTCACCATTCACCACCTCACAGAATTCAACACAGGAAACACTGATCTCAGAAAAGAAAAATCAGTAAAATAAGTCAAGATTTGTAAGGAAAAAGTTATTTCTGTTTGTAGAGGAATAGAGGTTACTGTAGCCTTAACAGTAGTAAGTGCTAAAATATAATGCCACATGGCAAAATTCAAATCAAATTTATGGTGTGTTTATAAAGTAAAATGCATTTCCTTCCCTGAATTGCAAAGCTGCTGAAGTACACAATCCCACAATCCCAAACACTCCATGTGAGGTGTGAATCATCCCAACACAGAACTTGTAGTTACAGGTGATGATCATGATGAGGGGTTGAGTTGTCTCATCCCAGAGCTATTCCTGTCCTCATCCTAATAAGCACTCTTCTGGTGGGCAGCCAGGATCACTCAGAAAATTCTTCCAGGCAGGAAGTAGTATCAAGTAAGTGCCCATTTGCCTTTGCCCTGCCCCAGCAACAGGAATGGCAGCAGCTGGCAGGTCGTTTTGTGGTTTCTGTAGGTCAGCACTGAGGTGATGGCTGTGGGGAGCACTCACTCATTTCCTTGGGCTTGGATTCATAAACCCAACATGCCAAACAGCTCCTCTCGGTCTTGTTATTCAGCAATTTCTGTTTTTCTCCTAATTCTCGATAATGATGCTATTTTATCCAACTGATGCTACTATTTTCAAGTAAAATATTGGTGGTATTACTTCACTACACTTCTTTTTGATAAATGCTCTAAACTGAGTAAGTTCACGCTTCTCATTCTTCTTCTGTTGACAATAATCTTTTACTGGGAGTAAATTAATATTACTAGTCAAATAGGATAAACATGGATTTACTTTCATGAATAACAATGGCATGTCCACTTTTTATTTCAAATCTATACGTGAGGAACACTACAAATGGCAAGGGATTAGAGGCAAAGAGAGAAAAATAAGCATGATTACAGAAGCACTGTATTTTTGTGGTATCTGACCTAGAGAGTAACTGTTTACAAGCTCTTTAGAAATGCTAACTATGCTTTTTCTCATGTATAAGCTATTAAATGACCTTCAGAAGTTAAAGGTGTTAAGCTAAAGTTCCCCTCCAAGACTGTAGGGGAAAAATGCACCTCAGTTAAATGCAGACTGTGTGTTGATGCTAATTCTAGAGCTGGGTTATGACATTCTCTCATCCATGCCCAGGAATTTACCTCCTGCCCATAAGGAATGCCACAGAAATCAAACAAAAAACCTCAAGCAAACAGTGCCATGCGTGACACATCATGGATATATAGGCTAAGTATATAGGCAGAGTGACTTGAGCCTTCCTGAGCATCCAAGAGCTGAGTTCATGGAACAGCCTAATTGACAACCAGCAAGACAGTTTGTTACTCATATACGACTAAGTTTTCCATAGCCCTGGAATAGTGCTTGGTACTTATTGATAAATACAGGAAAAGAAATTTAATCTGAAGATCTTAGAATTAAAACAGACAAGTACAGGCAAAGAATCAGAAAGGGGAAAGCAACCAAACAGTCAAATTTGGCAGTGCTGCTTTTAAAAAGAATTTTCTTATATTTCTGTTACAATATGGACCAAACTAAAATGATTATGACTTTAGACCTAAAGCCTCAGTGAATGTTTATTACCACTACTGTTTAAAGCAGCAGTGATGTGCTTGGGACTATACTAGAGTTTAAACCAGAAAAGGACAAAACAAGGTGTATTGAAAGATGCAGGGGAATGCTGTGATTTGGAAATCTCCCTAAAACATATAAAATGAAACACAGAGAGCTTCAAGCTGATAGGGTGGTTTCTGTGAATTTCTTAAGAGTTTCTAAAAAACATAGAAAATAGAGACTACAAACTGCTATGTTGGCATTAGGGAGCTTTCTGGAAAATGTGGGAAGGAAAAAAAAGGCACAGGAATGTCATTGTCAGAACCTGGACATACAGAAGTCATGGTAGGAAATAAGGTCTGAAATGTTAGTAGGATGAAGTTTCATAATAACTGGCACAGAGACTAGGCTGGAAAAGCTTACAAAGAACAGCCACACATTTTAGCTCCCAGAGTAATTTTTTCTATGTGATTTGGCCTAGCTGCAGGGGGAATGGAGAACTGCAGGTGTAGATCAGGCAGAGGAGAGAGATGAGTCAAAGATGACCGCAAGTGGAGAGAGGTCAATTGAAAAGAAGTAAAGAAGGCAGAGCTGGAGGTAATTTAAACTTCAATTCTACAGTGACTAATGACAGAAATAAGAAAAGAAAAGCTGTCTCAACTATCTTTTCTCTTCACTTTCAATAGGTAGAAAATCCCAAGGGAAAAGGATCTCACTTAAATGAATATTAGTTAACAAAGTAATAGTTCCAAGACATTAAAACATTTACATCTTCCCTAATTAAAGAGAGGAGGAAGCTGTTCGTAAGAGTAGCTTATTCTTAAGTCTTACTTAGGGGTTTTCCCTACAGGGAAATAGTCTGCAATAGCTAATCCAGAACAGCTATTGCACAGCTCATCCTTGAGTTTGCGCTCTTCTCCCAGAGTCAGTGCCATTTTAGTCCATATTAGAAGTGGGTAAAGATAAACCGAAAATAAAATTCCAAATACAGAAATATCTATACAAGATGTTAGTCCAGAAAAGCTTTTACATTTGAAATTTGGACTCCAGATCTTTCAGAGTATGCCCAGATAACTTCATTTTTATACTTCTACCTAACAAATTGGGTTAATATATTCTTAAATAGATGAAACAAAAATTAAATAGCTGAAATGAAAACATCTGCCTATAAAGGTAAGCTAAGCAAGTGCCAGGAGCAGGGTCAGCTTGTAGCTTTGTCCTAATTCATACTTTATATTCCCACCTGCAGATGGGGAGTTTTAACTTTTCCTTTGAGAAAAATATCAGTCCCTGATTTGATCAATACTCATAACAAAAATTTAAACACCATCTGGGCATAGGTAATATTTTATGAAAAACACTTGAAAGAGATGTAAATTGCCTATCAGTTAACATTGCAGACAATGTAAAATAATTGCATCAGACTTACATGCAACAGTTACAACTGCTAACTCATATTAGAGTTTTCTAGTGGAATTCTGACACTTTTATTTTCAGTGTTAGCAGCACCAAAGCTGTTCCATGACAAAGACTGGCTACACTTCTCAGGCTGACAGTTTTGATGTGAAAATAGTAAACACAGTAAATAAGGGGCTTTTTTGTTAAGTAACAAACCTTTGTTTTTAAGATTAGAATGGCTGATCTTCCTGTCTTATGTTTTAATAATATCTGTTCTTTATATCTACTTGAATATGCATTTAAGTTGAATAGTTCTTTCTTTAGCAAACCCGAAAAAATCACGTAACAAGAGAGTTCATCACTTTACCTCCAATTTGCCATGTGCACAGCCTAATAGCAATAGGTTGGCTCTGTCCCTCTGACAGGAAATAGGAGACCAAGGCCATGCTCCATCACTAGTTGCTGACCACCAGCAAATGACCATATCTTGCATACAGTTTATTGCCAGGTGACGTTTCATCCTTCTACCTTCTGGTCCAAGTATATCAACATAAGAAATCTGATGGAAGAAAAAAATTCAGGAAATATTTGAGGTGATAAAATAGCATAGTAGGAGCAAATGGGAGCATTTACTTTGGATGTGTGAGAAAGAACGTATATATACGCAGAGCGCTGCGTACATATATCTTCATATAGGCTGTCTGTAAACATGAAAAATATCTCCTCAGACAGAAAGACATGCTCACTCTTTTATCTGTGGGGAGGGGATTGGGATGGAAAGGAATATGAGTTAAGAAGGAATTTACTGCAATGACTCCAATCAATACCAAAATGTACAGTCATGGTTGCTTGACAGCATCGACCTCCACACAGGATTTAAGCTTAGCCATATTAAATGACAAGTTCTGCAAAGCTGACCACGGAGCTAAGGCTAGTGTTTAAGACATAATCAAATATTAAATATATTCTACAGTATTTGAGCAAACATATATCTTTTTTCTTCCTCCCAAAATTAAGGAATGGAAACACAAACATCCGCTTTGCAAAAGAACATATACTTTTCTGCATAATGTGGATGAGCTACAGCATCATGCGTAAAGTTTATGCAGCTCTTGAGAATTGTGCCTCTTTCTCAGGAAGGATTTGTGGAATTTATTATTCAAACTCTGTTATTTGGAGCATGGTTATTTGAAAACATGAGCAGTGCACCATCTGGGTGACACATGCCAAGGAAATATAGATTGCACCGCATTTCTGCTTAAGGAATTAATGGAAGGTTGATAGCTAGGGGAAAAAAAACCTATCTTGCCATTGCTGGTCAGCAATAATCGAACCACTTTCTGGGGATTAAGCGCATGGCTAAGCCTACTGGACCAGACACTAGCAAAGGGCAGGGGGTCTTCTTATCAGAGAAATGCTTCTGGAGCCAGTCTCACTACATGACAGATTGCTTTCATATTCCTGTCTGGAAGGCAACAAAGGCTGGCAGTAATGCGATAATGCCAGAGTGCAATGGGTGTTAAGAACCCGTTGCATTTATGTATTGTATTTAGTAAATAATCAGGCTCATCCAAATTGTGATCTCAGCTCTCAACCAAGGCCATTAAAATCAAGGTTAATGCTTTAATAATCCTTTGCTGTTTTTTATATGGTCAAAAAGAACCCTCTTCTATTTGCATGGTCATAATATTATTGACCTCTTCATCCCATGAATACACATCAAAAGGAACTGAAATCAAAGTAATTACCAATGTTGTTCTCTCATGGTAAACATTTAACTCCTTGTTCAGTCTCCTTCAGTAAATTGAAACGGATTAAAAACACAGACAGGAAAAACTTGCAAAAGGTCAGTATTTTCAGAACATCCTGTGTTTCACTTGTCAAAATATTTTAACGGGTAAAGATAAAACATACACAATAGTCAGCAGGTAGCTGCTACCTGAATTAGAACTATATACTAATAGCTAATTTGGTGACAACACCTTGATTAGTCTGGAAAAGAACAAATACTTCCACATGTATTAATTAGTCCTGTATTGTACTGTTAACTGTTCATAACAATTTCAGGTGTTAAAACAGCCACAAATTTTTGTAAACCTCAATGTCTTGCATTAGACATGTCACTCGCAAACATGGACTCATGTCACTCAGAAAACGTAAATAATAATAGTTTGTTTTCTATTTTGCTGGTCTTCAAGACTGTAGTGATTTATAGAATAAGTCTTCCTTTATTGTTTCAAAGTGCAAACAAAATTCAAGGTGGTATCAATTAGAAAGGAAGAGGATAAGAGAGATTAATTCATTCATTTAGGTATGCATTGTGTAAAAACTCAACTTTTGGACAAATATCAATCTGTGAGGAAGAAAGCATGGTTGACTTGTTCTTATTATTGACAGAACTCTGGCAGTCCAACACTGCTGCCAATTTTGCCCACCATGAGCCTGGACATTGAACAATGTGAGGTTGCTTATCATTACAATGATAATATGACAGAAATTTAATTATACCATTACAAACACTTCCCTCATTTTAGAAATGGGACTGTAAACCCAAATACTATGTTTCTCAAGGCTACACCAAAAGTCAGAGGCAGAAATGAAGGCTATAATCAAATTTCCTGAATCTTGGCTCCAGATTTTAATCCCGTGTTAGTTCTATACCAGTGCATGCTACCTTTTTCATTCAATTTCTCTTAAATAAAACCCCAACTCTAAAGAACCATTTTTTTCCCTAAACCCCCATTTAACAATAACATTTGTTATTGTTACATATTGTTACATACTATTACAAGTTTGTACAGTTGCAATTGAGGACAATCTTATTTTTCTACTGAGAGTGACATTAGTGCTGTGTCTGTGATCTTTCAGCTTTTGAAATTTGACCAAAAATCAGCCATGAAGAACTCTAAATCAATGCAGAGAGCTGACACAATATTATTGCAAAAGTGAATAATACTTTCTGCAGTCTCACACTGGTGGAATTCCAAAGATAATAAAAATTATATTTAGCTGCCTAACTAGCAAGCCTCACACAAAAGAACATTCAATTAAAAAATGCAAATGCCTTTTTTTTGGCTAGCAAAGAAATGTTCCACAGCGATTCCCACTGATTTCAAGAGAAAGCAAAGTTAACGTTGAGCATGGAGGTGTTTTGAGAAGCTCAGCTGTGTCAGCAAAGAACTGAATTTAACAACCCTATTAAGGAGTGCAGCAGATACTTCTGGTTTTTCTAAACATTAAGTCAGAAGCTGTGGCCCTCACACTTCAATGGCAAAGGCAGTTCACCACAGCTTCTTCGTTAAACTTTAGTGCTATTAAGAAGAAAGCCCCACCACACACCACACTCGCTCCTAAAGCACAGCTGCAATGAACACCACAGGCCAGGCACAAGGCACAGCATTTTCAAGTAAAGTATGTATCAGCTCGGTTCCCAGTGAACAGTGAACTGTCTCAAATCCACGTTACAGAGGTTGGATCAATCTTGCAAACACAAGCCATTGCTGAAAAGAGGCCCTGAACTGAAACAGCCTGGAAAATGTATTAGATATTAATCCTAGCAGAAAGTATTTCTACCAAGCAAGTTAAAACACATTATGGCAAAACTTAAATTAAACACATCCTTAAAAAGCTTGCCTTGCGGATGCAAGCTCCCTTATGTGAGGAAGTAAATTACTGAGGGGCTGTCAAGGGGAAAATATTTGCTAGCATAAGATTGTTTTCTTTAATGTTTATCCAGTCTGAAATAAATACAAACTTTCTCTTTTGCTCACAACATCTTTCTACATTTCTTGGGAAAAGGCTTGACCCTTCTTCATTCTTGCAGTGAATTGGATGCAGCCCCTTCCCTATTTCAACTGTTCAAAGTTAATTGCTTTGGCTAATTATTTTTTCATATTGCTGTCGCACCAACCACTTCTACCTAAGGAAGTGGTGTCCTGATGCCAAAGTGTTTATGGTTGAAATAAGTTATGTCTACCCAGATCAATCCATACAAGACACAATGTAATTCATCTTGAGATGAGCTGGTTTCCACTGAGCTCTAGACTGGCTAGTTTAAAGCCAGCTCAGCTCTCTCCAGGCTACCTTTCAGCTGCTGCTGTCATTGTAGTGAAGACACACTCACACAAAAAGTGCTGCAAAAAAGGAGTATTTCAATCTTCACTGTGTAACTAGTCAATTGGGACACAGAGGCACCAAGTCACTTGCCTAAGGTCACACACACAGTTGGCCAGTGGTGAGAAACTCAGCTTCTATATCCTGACTCCTTACTCGGCGGCTTAATTCTAAAAGCAACACTCCCAACAACACCATTACTGTGACTAGAAGGGAAATTAAGATTTCTGCCAAGAATTACAACAGTCTTGGAGCTCAGACAGAAGACTGAATTATCAGAGCTTCATGTGTTTGTGTCTATCAGCTGAGCCACAGTAACTGACCGTGCGTGTGTTTTCAGCCCACAACAAACAAGGGGTAAAACACATTAAACTTAAATCTTTTACACTGAGGTTTACTGTTACAGACTTTGCTTCATGCTTGTTAGATGCCAAGAATGTGCCAAGGGTCACTTATTGCTGCTCAATGGACACAAGGTAATCTGTCAAGGAGGGATAACTCAAATATGTGTCTGAGCCTGAAAATAAACACAGTAGAAATCTGGATCCCCCCAGTATTTTAACTCCTTAACTCAGAATGCCATTGTAATATTTTTCAACTTTTCAGTAATTGCCATTTTTAGAGTTTGAGCTGCTCTGGTCAATTATATAAAGGTTTGCAATTTATGCTGTGACACAGTATCAGTGAACACCAGTGATTCATGATGTATAGTTCCTGCAACATTTGCAGTCACCATTGGCATCTATACCTTAAAGTCCAAACAAGAGAGTTTTTCCAGTCTTTTGTTTACATCGGGAGAATCCATTGTCTTTGTAAACTGAATAAAGCAGAGTTGGTTATGGTCCTCAAATGACAAGATGATGAAATTGTCTGTAAGAACAGCTGAAAAAAAAAAATTGTCAGCACTGTAATACCTGTCTCTAGGAACAAAACAAACACTCCACTGAGACGCTGCAAAAAGCAATTGTTTTCAAGACAGTGTCTTAAATATTACACTGAAAGCCCTGCAATATCCTAAAACATATCTCATATCAAATTGCCACTACATTCAAATATACATTTTATGCCCTTCCACATTAATTTTCATCTCAGTACTCAGCCTTCAGTATTTTCTTTTTCCTATGGTTACATCCACCAGTATTTCAGAAATGCACCTCATACAACTTAGCTTGTCTTAAGAGCAATAAAAGCAAATTAGTACTGGAGGTGTATCTGGTATTTTGACATTGCAAGATTCCTGGTGCTGCTGCAGACACCAAGGAGACTGTTACATGCAGGATTAGGCTTCCAAGGGGTTATGAATTCATTGAAAGCTTCACATGGGGGTACCCAAACAATATAAGCAACCAAGATGGAAAAGACTCCCTTGAAGTCTGGAAAAGCTCAGTGGAATCCCCACTGTTGTCATACGGGGGTGCTAGACCAAATTCGTTCAACATAAAAGTGATTAACTAATCTGACAATGAAAATTACTTAGAAAATAGTATTTAGGGTTTTTCCCAAGTGTTACCCAGTTATTCAAGCAGCACCCACACTTGAAGAGATGTCTGAGTATGAAGTGAGTCATACTTCAGTGATCTGGTAAGTAGTACCAGTACCAGATCACTGAAGAATCACTGCTGGTTTAAAATAAATCTAGAAAGCTGAGCTCAGACTAAACTCAGAAATCTCTCCTAAGAGGAAAATGCCAATTAAAGTGGAACCAGATTTAGAAACAAACAAACCAAACTCTGTGGAATAACCTCTGAAAAACAAAATAAAAAAAAAGGCATTTATTACTAATATCCCAGATTCTTAAATCTAAATTTTACATATCCTTAAGTAGATTGACAGTTTAGTCTTACATATAAGCATGGAAAACTGGCTACTCAGCTTTGCTTTTCTTTAGTCTGATTTATAACCACTTTCATTTTCCGACAGTCATGTCCTGGCACAACTCTGAAGTAGCTGGTATGCAAATGCTAAAGGGTAGAGTTTAGAGCCAAATAATTGCCTTTGAAATGTAACATCAACACTAGCTTTTTTGGAAAAAAAAAAGTGATAAAGCATCTGATAAGACGATTCAGAAGCTAGAACTGAGATCCTGCACACACATGAAAATTGAAAACCACTGAACATGGTACCCTCAATATGTACGTACACAGTTAAAATATTTTGATGTCCTCACAGACATAGTTTATGTTAAAGATGAGCTGCAGCACACCTCAGATGCTGATGAAATTTTGCCTATAAATAATAAGAATCAGGAGGACTTTCTTAGACGCAGGAGGATTATAAAAGCAGTAGTAATTCTGTATTTTGTGCACACAGTCTGACCTTTATTCCAAATGTTAAGAGGACATGCTACTCCGAATGAGAATTACAACATTTCATAAGTAATTCTGGCACATTGTAACCCTTATCCATTTCTGAAGTAAGAATTTTTCTTTTTATACAGGCTTCTTGTACTAAATGTAGAATTTCTCTTGGGCAACTTTATAATCACAAATGTAATTTGAAGTCAGATTTGGAAAGATGTGCTATTTTGTTGAATTAAAATTAATTTCCTCTAGGACAACATTATCTCATGTTTCTCATGGAAGGATAGTTCAGTATAAAAATTTGTATTTTGAGCACTATTTGTGTGGATAACAAAAGCATCTTCTTTTATTGTTCATGACAATAAAAACTGTATTGCAATGAAAGTTATTGAGTGGTTTGCTTTTACTGAACAGAGGCAATTTTATTTCACCTTCAGACCTGGGTATTAGCAAACATGGAGGTTTAAGAAAATCTTGAATAAGTGAAAATAAGGACAAAACATTATATAATATTATTTATGTAATAAATACAGTGGTCTAAATGTAGCAAAACATATTTGTTGCTTTATTGTTGCTTTAGTTGTAAGCTTTTTTAGTTAGCAGTATTTCCTAAACAAATATTTGTATTTCTATGACATATTAAGCCAAGGTAAGGCATGATACGTATAATTTATTTTTTTATTATTTTTTAAAGACAAAGTACTCCAAATAATTTCCGCAAACTACTTCAATTTGGGTATAACATTAGATTCCATGCTTTCCTAATTTTTTTCCTACCTGAAAGTAGGAAATCCTCCCTCCAGAAACAGAGGGCAAAAAAATCTAGATGGAATTAGTAGTCCAGTAATTAAGGTGAAGAGTGAAAAAAGAAGACAAGATAGTAAACATGTTCTGTGCTCTCTGTGTAATTAGTTAACAAAAAATGAGGTCAGTGTTAAATTTTTTTATAAATAAAGATTCTACTAACATAGTTATATTAATGCTAATTTTCAAGACTAAACTACTATATATTGATAAGATCAGAGGGACACAGTATTGTAGTTTCTTAAAAAACTAGGCCAATATACAATAGATGCCTGGGTAGAGAGAAAAACAAATCATTAAAGATCAAACCAGAATTAAGCTCATATTCTTACTAGAAGGATGTAATGTGAGTCTACTCTTAAAGAATTTGGAAGGTAGTGCACATGTAATATGGCTCACACCAAAATTTCATACTCCTGCTTGTGCAGAAGCCAAGATACCAGTTGATTTCTCAATGATATGAGTCATATCATACAGCTGTGGAAAAAGGGATGTTTTTGTAAGTTTTCTTCTGCATTAAATGAAAACCTAATTTTTAGCAGTCACTAGTTAATAACAGCAGTGAGATTCTGGGTATCAAGAAACTGAATGAGAACACCTCCACATAATTGATGCTATCCAGCCTTTTTTAATAACAGCTTTATCCCATGTAACTATTCAATTGGCTGATGTTTGGTTCTGTCCCATTTTCCCACCTACGAAATAAACATGACAAGTTCAAATGGCATGTTCACAGCGGTTACAATGTGTAAGAAATGGAATTTTAGAAACCCATGCAGCATTTGACAAGCCTGAAAACTTTGATGTTAAATATTATTCTTAAAGTGTTCTTAGTCCTGAGGGTTGTAACTATAGCATTACATGCAATTACTTGTTGAGTTTGCAAGTCCCCAGTGGCAATAATTAGTCTACCTGTTGACATACTGTTTCTCTACTCTATTGTTAATGTAGGCAATTGATTTGCACATGGGTGTAATTACCATCACTGATGGTGTCGGAGATGAGCTTCCCCACCAGGGTCCTGTCAATCACCACTTTCTCCAGCTGTGGCCCAGAAAGGCTTAGGGACACCAAAGCACCTGAGTGAAAGAGGAGCTGAATCCAAAGAGCGAGAAAACAAGACATCAGAAATCATTAATAAAGTGAAACATTCTAAGGTACGTATTAGCAGCCGTCCATTACGTAGTAATCTGATTTTCAAAATTACAAAAATGAATTATCATTGACGTGAAGATGTCTTATAATGACTTTGAAAGCTTTTTCAATGAGAGATGCAACATGACACCGAATTATAAGGGCACAAGAACTACAATTGCTGAACTCTTGAAGAAGCAGCTAAGTCCCCAAACGTTACATAAAATGTACTGAATTAGTTTGTTAAAAACAGAGATCAAAATTCTGTTCTGAATGAGGGAATGAATTACACTGATCACTCTATCATCCATGGACCTGATATTTCTGTATAAAGTAACTGCATAGTCTGCATGTAAAAACATATAAAGTAGGGTTTAATATAATTCTATATTATTATCACAGATTAAAACCAGCACCTTTTTGCTATCCTTGTTATTTCTGGTCATTCATATATTGTTTAAATTAAATAATTGTACCCTACCACAGAGATAGCTGTGAGCTCCCAATAAATCCATTCACTCCTTGACATAATGTTATAGATGTCTCTCTTAGAAAGAAAGAATTTAAACTATTGGACAGAACAGTCAGAGGGTTATTTCAAAGTTAATTGAATATTCATGCCTAATTAATTTAAATTAAATGACATATAATCTTGAATACTAAGTTACAGTATTTATCAGCTCCTTCTTATGCAATATCTTCTATGAGAGAGAGAATGCTCAGTGGGAGGAGTTATGAAAAACATTTATTTTTGCATAATTAAACCATTAGTCATTTTCTGAATGCAACTACTACAGCAAAGGAATTCAGAAAATAAAGCCTATAAAAGGAATTCTCAATGGAAAGACCACTGCAGACAAGTCCAGAGGGCCCATCAAAGGCCAGGAATCTGGCACTCCAGCTCCTACTTCTACCTAACATTCGATTTTTAAAGAAATCTCTGTGCTTTTAAAAAACTCAACTACTAAAGAAACACTTGCTCTTGTAGGAGAATTTGGCAGAAAAAAACCCCATTTGTTCTCTGCTGGAGCTGTGAGACAAACATGGTTGCAATATAATCTTTAGAACTTTCTTGCAGTGAAATCCACTGGACTGTATAATAAATAAAAAGTATGAGGAACAGGAATGTAGTGATCTATTTGGGCATGCCCCTTGTGCAATGCTCTGCTCCTGATAATTCAGTTATGGAAACTCTCAGTTTTACATATTTTGCTATATTACTATACCTCTGTGCTTTCCAAGGAATAGAACAAGTGTACTTAAAGAAATTACCTTCTTGCTCCAACACCTTTAACCAACATTTTTTAAAAATAAAGTCTAGTAATGTGTGAAACAGAAACAAAAAAAATCTGTGATGTAGAATTAATTTCTAAGAGCAAATGATCAGTTCCCATCCTGCCAAAGTCTAATCATACATTAATTTGACAGATACATATAGTCAATGTTTCAATATTCCCTGTCATGATGGATGTCCTTTAAGGTTTTGTCCTAGTAAAAATGTTAGACACGCTTACACTCATGCAGCTTTTATTACAATCTTTCAAAACTTCAATTTGTCCTTATGTTGAAGTTAGATTAGATAAAATCACAATTTATTTCCAACTTGGCAACATGAAGTCCAGCAAGGTTTGACTACAGTTGGCTATAACTGTCCGAAAAACCTGCTGGAAAAAGTAAGGATTGAAACCCAGGAGCTGCCAAATGGTGATGTAGGGAACAATCAAGCAAAATTACATAAATACTCTAGAAATCTCAGTTCTAAATTACGGAAGGGATATCAGCCTGATAGGGGAGAGTAAAACACCCCCAATCTTTCAGTGTTATGTGCCAACAAGAGGGATGGGGCAGTCAGGGTATAAATTCACTTTATGCCTATGTATTAATTTCCTGGTAATGGCATAAATCACACCTGTTACAGAGCTATAATAGAAATCAATGAAAACCTCTCCAGTCTTTCATGACAAGACATTTATATACATATAAAATGTTGTGCTAATGGGTGTGCTTTGCTTTGCATCTATGAAACTGGTCATTAAACCAGTGTTATGGATTTTCAGTATTGTATAGATCTCTACATATCACTATGGCATGCCAGAACAACAGATAGTAGGTAAAAGTAGAATCATTTCCATGACTTTTATTGTTTCTCCCATTGTGCTCCCTCCTTCTTTCATTTTACAGCAAAACTTTCTTTCCCATTATTCTCCTCAGAAGTTTGAGACACTTGGGAAAATCTTAAATTGTAATTTAACCAATTTTTGTTATAATAACTTAGTGTGGTTGGTCCATAGGTTTAAATTCATTCTTCTAGGAACTTCAGAGTCTAAATTTAAAAAGTTAATCAGAGACCTTAAAAACTATATGGCCATGTAAGGTTAGGATTTCATCCATCTCCCTTTAAAAATCTTTGGATTAGAACTGAAGTTTTTTAAAAATTAGTTCTTAGAGTTTACCATGAAGTACAAGCAGGTACTTAAAGAAAGAAGGGCAGTGGCGGAGTCACCACCCCTGGAGGTATTAAAGACATGTAGATGTGGAACTTAAGGGTATGTTTTAGTGATAAACTTGGGAGCATTAGGTTAACAGCTGGACTCACTCTTACATGGTTTTTCAACCCTAAATGATTCTATGATTCTGTGCTATCTTCCATCAAAGATATTCCATAAAAGAGAAAATATTTATGTGCTCAAATTGAACCCACTATTTCAATTTGCTACATTCTGTGTAGTCTGTGCAAAGACTGCTCCATGATAATAAGATTTAGGTGCTGTTACACATAAGCTTGACTAGTTAAACTCATATTTTGGTGGATGGGAGCAGTCCAATCACAAGCAAGAATGAATATAAAGCAAATAGGGAAGATTGCAAACTTGGCTTGAACACCGATACACAGTGATCCAATTCCAAAGGGAAGAGCCCATCAGTGCAAAGGAATAAAAGCCAATATAAGAGGCATTATTTACACAAGGCACTACATCATTCCATCTAACAGATACTAAATTAGGGAAAGAAATTCACAATGATGAAACACATCATAAATTTTTCAGATTGAAGTACTGTGATGGGAAAAATAAAATCGAAGAGTTATCTCCAGAGCTTAAACAGTCACAAGGCATTCCTAAATAAAATATGAAAACATGACTTCATACCTATTGGAAGAATAAGGCAGAAACTTTGTACTTGAATGCAGTTTGAGTAAAATGCTTGGACACCTGGTCATTCTACATGCTGGGAAGGAAGGGCCACTTAATTTCTGTGTTATTGAGGAGCTGAATGTGAAGACTTTGGTAGAAGGGATTACGTATTTTATATGCAAAAAGTTTTTCTCCACTGAGCAAGAAAGACATAAGCAGCAGAGGATACTCAGGGAAAGACTTAGCCCTTCCCCAATAGCAAAGTGCTCCAATACGTATTTGAGTTAGTTTTTATTAAGCAAAGGACTTAAGTACAGGTTCATGACTTATGGACTTTAGTACAACTTAAGCATCTACTTAAGTGGATCCCTTTATCCTCAGAAGCCTGAGCCCTTGACTCCTCATTCATGCAGCTCAGCTGCTTATCAGCCCTTCTACCTAAAAAGATACCTGTGGAGCAAAGCCAGGATTTGCTTCTATCTGATTGAAATTGGAAGAGAGAATATGCCTGTAAAAAATATTGCTGCAAACTGTTTTCCCTTAGAGAGCCCAACTGACAAAGGAATATGCAAAAGGAGAAGAGAATTGCAAAGCAATTCTTGTTCAAGCAGGTTCCCAGGGTTTTCCCCCACCTCTTCATTCCAGATTGCTTTCTTAGCCACCCCACCGTAATTACGGTGTTGCATGCCTTACTACAGATGAAGTTATTGTTGTTACACGTTACTGTTTCACAATAATCAATGCATTTGTACTTCTAGCTCCAAATATCTAAAACCACACAACACATTAATGGTGGTGATCAAAAGCAACCAAAAGAATTTAATATGAGGGCAGTGTTCCTCTTGGTAATTGGGGATGAGTGCTGGCTTCTCATGTATTCTAGACAGAATGTCTTGGTTTTGGTATCAAATGTGTTATGTCACCATGTGTCTTGCTAAATCAGTTTGCTAATGGGCATTGTAGCTGATAGAACAAGCCAGAAAATATTGCTGTGGACCTCAGTTCAGAATCCAGTTCTAAGTATGTTGACAATGGCAATAGAAAAACTATTTATATACATACATAAATTGCAACACAAATACAACTAAATGAAATCAAAACAAGTTAACAAAGTATACATAAATCTTTTTCATTAGCAGGTAACAGATATGATTCATAGCTAGTGCTTGGCTTTTATACAATAAAATGTAGGACAATGTTGGCATGTGTTTAATTTAACATCATAATGCAAATGTAAAACTGAAAAAATTTGGAAATCAAATGTTTCAGCCAGATCTCATTTATTTTTACTGCCTTATATTGTAAAACCAGACCTTAACCAATGGCATCATTTCATAGGAAGATTTCATGATTTTGTGGCAAAACTTCAAGGCATTCCAGAGAATTAGAGAAGGAGACCAAGAAAAGAAGCAGCCAGAGCTGAGCTGAGTAAACTCAACCATACTGATAAAATTAATTGCTCAGGTCATTACTCCTTGGCAGGGAAAGCTGAGGAGTACAGTGGCATCTTATTGTAAAGACTTCTTGTCTTTTTCCTGTCATCCTTCTTTTATGGTCTATTTATTTTCCTTTGACATCAGCTAACTGAAGATTACAGGATTATTTCAACAACTCAGCACAGGTCATCAAAGTTGGGGGTCAGAAGTACCGTACAGAAATGGTGTGGGTTCAGATCCTATTGGAACAGAGCTAAAGAAAAGACCTCAGTCCTTTAGGATTTAACTAAGGTCTTTTAAATATGAGAGCAAGCTCCTTGACAAAATTCCCTGTACTGTCTAGGTTATGTTTACATGAACTGCCACATCATCTATTTCAGAAGCTCTAAGCAGTGCTGGAATGTATACTTAGGACTGCAAAAATAAAGGCCATCGGGGTTCTTTTGGCCATGGACAAGGAAGAAAATATGAAACTTCCAATGCACTGATTGGGCCCCAAAAAAACCCATAATAGGATAAATTTTGATGCATAAAATGAAACGCTAAGAAAGGTAGGAAGCCAGGCCATCATTATGGTCGTTCTAAGCAAATTCGTATAGAAAAGCCAACTTTGAGAAATAGACTCATGCAATGGACAAGATAATCTCCAGGCAAAACAACTGGATTTGTCTCTGGGGCATATGCATGAAGTCTAATTGGCCATTTGCATGTAAACAGTTAACATGACAGCACGCTTATTTTTAGCTGATGCGTGTTTAAAATAACAGCCGCCAATTTTTGCCTGTGGGCCAGTTCTAAGATGGAAGTGCTGGAGGAAGGGTGAGGAATTAAGAATAGTGGTATTTAGGTTACAGAAGGGACACTGGAAGCAGCCCTATGCTTGTTTTTCACAAAATCTAAGGGAAATCATACTACTCTTTTAAAGAATAGTCTTGTTTTCATTGCATCACTTTTCAGTTTTCTTTCCATTTGTCTTGCTCAAGGTACAGCAGCCATTGAGTTTTTGGATGCCACATTGCTACTACAATACAAAGGGAACTGCTCCTGCTTCAGCTACAGATAAACATTTAATGAAAAATGGGAAAATGTAGCTGTTGAGTTAAATATTTTAATTTCTATAAAGCAGCTTATTTGAAATTGTATTGCTACTAAAAACAAAGGCAAAATAGATACTATAATTAAACCATATACTCAAATTTAGCCCAAAACATTGAAATTATGATAATCAGGGTAACTTCCTACATGTTCATGCTGTTTGTCTGTAATGCTGCTTTAACTCTCCAGAGTTAATGCAAACATGGACTCCCTACCACTAGCTCTGGTATTCATCCAAAAAAGGCTGTGAATACAGCAGTGTTATGCCACAGATGACACCATTGCATGGTAAACACTCTCTGCTGAAACAGTTAATTAGTATTCTACTTAGAAGTAAAAAATAAATATACAACATCTTTTCCAGAAGCTTCAGAACATTTGCATCGAAAAGGTACAGTCCAATTATTGCTGCCAAATGCTCAAAGACAGATGAGCAGCAGAAAAACAAACCATCTGACATCAAAATTGATAGAAGACAGCTTTTCTGTTCTAGACTCTTCCAAATGATTCATTTTTCTCCATTTTATTTTCATTTGCTGGAGGTCTTTTATTTTCAGGAAGACAGAAAGTGAAATAACACAATTGTTTTGGCAAAACATTCTAACCCTTGTTGGAGACTTCAATAATCAGTCACTATTAAACAAAACACATTTTGTTTTGAGATTGAGAAACCAAAAGCAGAATTTAAGGACAGGGAAATGACTATGATTTTTATCTATAACTTTCACTCTGGTTATGTTATAACCTATATAATCACTTATACTCTGGCCTTAGCAGCCATCTAAAAAAACCCCTCAAATACTAAATTTATTAAACTACCCCTTTACATGGTTCAATACCTAATATACTAGGATGAAAACACCCATCTCTTTTCTTTTCCATCTTGTAGAAGAAATAAGTTAAATTGTATTCATCTCATTCATGTTGATGTAAGCCTGAAATAGCTTAGAGTGTGCTAATTCAAAAAATAAAGAAGAGTTTTTTTAACTGATAGTGAGCCAAAGGTGTTATATTGTAAAGGCAGGATGACACATCCTGGCAAGAAGTTTACTTTTCCAAAGTATGTATTGTATACGCTGCAGGTGGTTGCTGCTGAATGGGAGGGGAAGGAAAATGATAAAGGGAGAATGGACAGGGAGAGCAAATGAAAAGACAGCAAACTGGGAGGCAAATGAACGCACTCACACCTAATTGACTTAGTATTTCTTAACCAAATTTCTTTCCTAATCAGAACAATAATGACATGAAAAAATTATTCCCCCAATTAGCATACAATTAATATTTAAATCAGCTCTAGAAGATTAACATTCACAGATGTATACTATGTAATTTGTATGTGAATGATATACATTTACTAGCAGTAAGATCTGATAGGCAAATGTAGCTTAGACAACCATATTTTTATAATTTATATGAAAAGACTACAAACCATCTGGCATGTCAAGTATTTAAACATTTTGCTATTCTTCAAGGCATTTCTGGAATTTTAGCTGTACAGTGTTCCGATATTTAACAAACATTCTGCTGACACACATTTGAAACTACTTGAATAAGAAGAAAAAAATTATGAGTCTGAAAAAGTATAAAAATTAGAAGACAAAATTCCTTTTTTGAAACAGTAATATTGACAAGTATTCCACATGCCAAAGCAGTTTCAAATATGATGCATTTTTCTCATGAAGGTTGTATAAACATATAAAATTCACTACATATGCTTTTCAGAAGAAGGACATGATTGTGGAGCACATCATGTTCAGCTCTCCTCCCTGCCCTACTGTTCTGTCTTAATGAGGATGTGAAAAAGGGTTTCTTGTACACAAAATGTGGAACTCATATAGCTGGAGAACATAACTATATGTGTGCCACATGTCACAATATCTTTTATTCCATGACTTGATTAATGATCTAGTTGGTTTAGAATTACAACTTCCCTCCCATATTACACAAGCATAAAGTAAAAAGATTTGTGACAGATATGTAAATAATTAAGACATAAAAATAATATAACACAGATTCTGTCTATATATTTTAATATATAGCTGCTCCCTCAGCCTACTATTTTGAGGTACAGGATGTTTTCAGTTTCCCCAAACAATAATAGTAATAATAACAATAATTAACAATAATAATAGTAATCATCATCATCATCACCATCATCTCACAGACTCAGGGCCCTTTAATGTAATTTCTTTGTGTTGATAAACCCCAGGCTTTTTACTTGAGGCATGTATTTCAGGGTAGAAATTTAAATAAACCAAATCTACGTAAGAAGGGCCAACATATTTTTAAAAATCCAGTGATTTTTTCTGTTAACATTTTAATATTACTGCTCCTGTCACTGAATGGCTCTTCAGCACCACTGACTGAACACTGCAAGACCTTTTGATGACACTGTACCTGGCAGGTATGTTTGTTCTTCCATTTGCTCAGCACACATGGACTGTTCTGCATTAAGTCCTAAAGGACAACAGAAAACAGAGAGTGGAGTTGGCAGCACACATTGTCACTATCAGTTAACAGACTTCTGATTTTCAAGTTTACAGATGAAAAATGCCACACAAAGATGCAGCTGTTTTAGAAGAGCCCACCAGACAAAAGCACATTTATCATCACTGGGAGAGTTGAATCTTTATGAAAATTAAAGCTGTTGAAAGAGGTTTGAAAAGCAGATTAGCTGTTGCTGTGCTCAAAACTTTCTGAACCATACCTCTACCTCCTTGAGTGCATCTCTCAGTTTGTCTGGTCGCTTGGTTTTCAGGATCCAAGGATAATCTCGAGCTGTCAAATAAAAGTGGGAGAAGAAAAATAAACAAGGTAGAGAAACGTGTATATATAAGTGACTGTATATATATACATGTAGGTGTGTGTACAAACATACATTTATATTTGTAATTTTTAAGAGTTCTTTGAGTTGAACTTCCTTTTCTGTGGAAACTCCAAGATTTCTATGAGTTACCTTACATATAAAACTTACCTACAGCTGGAAGGAAATGGCTGTAGTTTCTATTGCCAAAGGATCTGGTTTTGGAAGGCTCAGTCATAGGAACAGTCAGCATGCTCTGTCCACACTGACCATGACTTCCCCATGGCAATCGTGTGCAAAACTCACCCAGCTGCTAAGCACTTGCAGTGAAAAAGTATCTGCTGTTCAGTACTTTAACTCAGTTTCAAGTTTCAAGCATCCTAAACAGATTCTATTCTTCTGAATTAACATTTCATTGCCCAATTTAAAAAAGCAGGCACTAACATGTCTGCAAAATATATAAGCATGAATATATGCATATATAGAAGTATTAACAACAAGCAATTTTGAATGCCATAACTTATGGAGTATAGTTATTTATAGGGTGTTCTTGAAAATTTGGTCTGAACAATCTACCAAGTCAAGCAAAGATGAAACTGCATGACTGCTGAAGTCCTTTAACAAATTTATTAGTGTTCAGCACACTATTGTGAAAATTCCGGCCTAATACATTAATTCTGGCAACCAGGAGGCAAAGCTTCCTCTGGAGTTGCCAATAATTGGCTTGTTTCATGGCTGAGAATCAGGCTCTAATAACTTGTGAAATTTCTTCATTTAAAAGTGAGCAGTTTTCTGTTCATAAGTGTACAATAAAAACCATGAGAAACTAGAACACATTGTTTATAACCTATTCCTATTTAAAGGAAACCTGATGAAAAGTTTTGAGCTCCAAGCTGTCAGTTTGTATGCCAACTTCCAGACTGAATGACTTAGCAGTTATGCTTAAACCTCCCTGCAAAAAGGAGCTTACAATAGAAGTGCTATAGAGTGAAAAAATGAAGGATTTCATATATCAACAAAAGAGGACACCAGCATACAACTTCTCTTTGTGTTTCATTGGACTGAAGCCAGCGTTGGTGGAACTGTTATGATAATATTAATTAGGCATGTAAGATCACATTTTCAATGGGTGCCTTCATAAATACTGGAATATTTATCCACATATGCAAAATGGGAAACTGCCTGGACAGATACCAAACTATCTGTACAAATCAACAGCTGTGAACAAAGTTCCCCAGTGCTCCTCCTTCCAAAATGTGCTGTGCAGGCTTTGTGCCGGGGGCACCCCTGCATTTCCAGGGACAAGGTGCAGCAGCTTGAGTCCCTTTTGCCTGTCACACGTGCAAAAGGCACCACTGGGGCTGCTGGTGACAGGGTTTATCTGGGCCTGCTCCTCCTTTCACACATGCAGCGCCTGTGGGATAGCACCACACTGAGCACAAGGGATGCAAACCTGTGAGGCTCCTCCCTGCCTCTAACCCTCCCTCACCTTCCCAGAGCTGCACTGATCCTGTCTGACACAGAATTCTCTGCAGCGGGTGTGGATTTGCCACATGGCTGCACCTTCACACCCATCCCCAGCGGGGCTCCAACCTGCTCCAAACACACCTAGCAGTGCTGGAAAGAACTAATCCTTGCAGATCACATTTCGCCTTCATATGTATGCACAATTCCATGGGAATTTTCATTTGGATAAACTAACAGCATAGACATTGCTTTGTGAAGTTGTCTAAAAAATCATTAGATTTTTCAGAGTTGTCATGTAATAATGTTTGAACATTAATGAAAGCTCTGAGCAAAGCAGAAGTTGTAAAACTCGAGTTAAAGAAAAGTTGTACTACTATAAAAATCTTTAACTGTCACAGTACTGCTGTGTGATAGCATGAACTGAAACTGCTTTTAACCACGTAATGCAGGGACAGTGTAAATGATTCAAAGCTAAAACTGTTCTTTGAGGGCAGCTGATTATTAATCGGGAATTTGATTTTGGCTGAAAGTATTTTAGTTACAATTTTCAGTTTTAAGGCAGTTGGTGTTGCAAGTCAAGAGATGATTTGGAAAATGTTTATTGCTCATCTGCTAAGTAAATTTCATAAAGAAAAATCTGGATTATTTTTGTGATTCCTTTTGACAATAGACTTGAAAAGCAATACACACTACCATCCTTAGTGACGGGAAGAAACCAAACAGATCGCAAATATACCAGGATGGAATAATTATAATTTTTCAATTGTTTTGGGCTGTGTAGTTCTGTGATCGTCAGTCTTAGATGACATGTGCAGAAAGTTACATTGGAAGCAGTCTGAGTTTATTTTAATGCTGTTCCAGGGGCATCACTAATCCAAATTAGCAATTTGGTCTTACTGTAAGAAGAAACCCAGAAAATATCCTTACATTCTGCTAGCTTTTGCCTCTCTTCTAAGTAACTGTGCTTCATCTGTGATGCTAAAGGAAAGAGGATGAAGAGATGAATTAATCCTTACAACTGCTGTCAGCAAATATTAATATTAAAGAGAGGACTAGCACAGTTGGATAAAACACAGAAATTTCCAAAACAATCAAGGCAGTCCCGATGCTTTCACCCTGCAAGTCAGATATCTTAAATTCGCAGTGAAAGAAAGGCTGCCACAGCCGCGCACCGAGCGAGGTGAGCCGGGTCCGTCGGTCCGTCAGCACAGCCGCGTGTGAAACACAGCACTCGGACGGGCGAAAAGGGGGCGGAACTCCAGCCCCACAGCCCCTTCGGCCCGTGGGGAGACTTGCAGGATTGCCATGATTAATCAGATAAAGGAAAGGGATCGCTCGCCCCGGAATGGCCATTCCGGAGAGCAGGCAGAGATGCCCTCTGTTGGGATCCCGGCGATCACCCGGCCGTGCACTGGGCTCCACACGACACGAAATATCTTAAAATCTGTAAGAATTCAGGGTGTGAAATCCCAGTGAGGTTTCTAGTTACATAACGGTTTGTTTTATGTGAATATTTTTGCCTTATTTTTTTTTTTTCTTCTGTGGTTTAAAAAGTTTTAAAATATTCCTATGTAAGCTGGGGTAGAAAAACTGTGTTTCTTTACCCCATAGAAATACAGAGGCATATACTAGCAAGAAATTTGAAGCTGCATTTTTAAGAGCAAGCAGTTGGTGTCAAAAATTGAACATCTTGAAGTTTTGTTTAGTTTCAGTTATGGTTATTTATATTTTACCTGGTTCTTTCTTGTCATAGTACTGGTGGATCCCAATGTCTTCATCTGTACAATTAAATGTAAATACATTAAATTATGGATGTGACACTAGAAACAGAATGCAACTTAGAAAGCAAAGTTCAGCACCTCAATTTTTGCCAGCTAAAGCAGTGTTAGGTGTTAAAACACAAGCACAGTATACAGCCTGAATACCACCAGGACTTTCAAGAACCAGCAGACAAGGCATGAAGAAGGATGTGACAAGCCCTTACATTTATTTGGAGCTGTGATTTCCTTTAAATACACTTTGATTCCCTTCCAGCTGCACACATGCAAAAGTATTTTTACCACCTCCCTAATTAGCGTATTTTGTGTTCTTTCAGAAGGAAAGGTAAGGATCATGGTGAAAAGTGTATCTTGGAATAACTTAAAATGTTTTCTGATGCCTGACACAGCTGAGCTAAAGACAACAGGTTGGGGTATTTTTTAAGATTCAAGAACTCATAAAGCCGCTCTCTCAAAGGATTCAATATTCCTAATCTACAGGTATTATTGTCTACTTGGTTCCTGTGGCAAAGAAATTTGGATGTTTCAGCTGCATAAGGACTGCAACTCCACCAGTCAGTTCCTGATGTGGCTGACATGTAAAGACTTAGGGGTGCCTTGGCAAGCTCCATTGGGTAGGTCCAAGTATAGCATTATGTTGCATCATTTAAAAATAATTAGTCACTGCATCCATGTCCTCCTAAAGTCAGACAGGAATATTCCATGGGGAGAAATTCCTTACAGGGAAAAAAAATGTGGGAAGGTACTGAAATGGCAGGCAGGTTTTAAACCAGGACATCATCCTCCCTTCTGCCTCCGAATTTTTGAATGAGGTGCCTAGGCAATGAATAAATGGAAGCAAGAAAGTCAAAAGTGGAAAATAGGCACAGTACTCCACAGCAGAGCTTTAATTACAATAAATCACAACTGTGTTTTTACTTAAACCATCAGATTTTTCTGTGAAATAGAGCTTTTGATGTTTTGATGCTATTGTTGACATAGAACAGTTCTCACACAAAGACGGAATGTCAAGGCACACTGAGTCAATATTTGAATAATAACATTCAGCTGAATATCAATTGATCATTCAAAATAATATTTCAACAAAATTATTGTATGGTACAATTGACATGATGTGTCATAAATAATATTTTGATGCGGTCCACTTATAAACCACTGGGGTTTTTTTAGAACTATATTTTAGGAATAGCAAGGCAAGATGAATGAAGGTAATTTATACATGGCTAGTAATTAGTCACATGTCTTTTGGAACAATCAATTAATAAGACAAATATATCCTTGTAAGTATGAGATTTCAAGTAATCATGTAAAATACCCAGAGCATGCAGTATTCTTTTATTTTCACATTGAGTACAAATCACAATGCCTCTGCAGTTCACTTGACTGTGGACCATTGACCCAAACTGGTCATTAAACTGAAGCCCACAGCAAAGCAGGCCACAGCTTCCTGAGAAGGGAAATACATCCAGTCAAATATAATCTTAACATCTTTTATTTGAAACAATGCTCCAGTTCTATGACAAGAAAAGCAAAGAAGCTGACCGAATTCGAACACTGTATTGCTGCTGATTTTCTTTCTCCTAAGTATAAAAACCACTTCATTTGAGTATTCAGAATTTTATATTAGTTTAATATCCATCAATAAGCTTCGATGTTTTGTTTTAGTAACAGGTAACAGCTCACCTCTAATATGCAAGTTGGTCTTCAAAGACCACAGAAACATCTCCGTCAGGCAGAAGGACATCTGGTGACATATGGAGCCTTAGCACTAGCAAAAGAAGGAAAGAAGCTGCATGAGCCAATTTCTTACCCTCTATCACCAGTGAAACTGCAAATATTTTGGAATCTAAGTGCTAGAAGAACCTAGCACCAATGATATTTTGTTATATGTAAGCTGTAGTTTTTAATCGCAATTAAAATGAATAATGCATGGGAAAAAATAGGCTAAGTAATGTAATATGAATATATACACATCATACACAGAGAGAAATCAACATTTCTTTAAATGTACAACTGCTCTCACTATAAAGCAAATAACTTTGTGCTTGATGCTTCTAATATACACATTATCATCTATTTTTACTGTATGGTTATTACCCTGACATATGCAAAACTGAATCCACTACTTAAATATCTGGTTTAGATATGAGAATTTGACTTTCAGGCCAAATTTTTTAAACTCTGTACATTGGGAAGTGTCGATATAGTCAAGAAACAGTTTTGAACACAATATTTGCAGGCATTAGTTATAGTATCAAAACAAATTATGCCTTTCTAAATAAAAAAAAACCCAAACCACTTAGAATACATCAATTAGAACTGACAAAACGACAGATGTGAAGCATATAGAATATGAGTTGAAGTATCATGCACATTATTATTAAATGCTTGCTAAGTTTTTTTGAACAATCCATCTGACTATTCCCGATGGAGGACATGTTGTGTTTCAAAGCAGCATTGAGAGTCTTCCTAGACACAGTAACCAGCAGACTGTCCTGAGTGATTTCCAGCAGTCATAAATGGGCCACCAGAACAATTACTTCCACTTTTTCTGTTAAACCTGAGGATCCACTGAAAGCTGGACTGGGCAGGGGTGTTCACACAATGCAGCAACCTTTAGAACCACTGTTAGTATGGTACTATATTTAAACTTTTTTTTTTTTAAGGTAGAATCTTCATTTGGTTCCCATGAGTGCCCCTTAGAAAATGAATCAATTTAGATAATGATTGCAGAATTTCTATCACATAGAGGATGAGACCTTTATGTCAAGAGTGCTGTGATGAAAAATATGTGCACGAATCTCGGGCAGCACCAAGGAAGCTGGGAGACCTTGAGGTATTATCACTCAAGCTAACGTGTGTGTTTGAAGAACTGCCTAATCCACTGAAATAGCACCAAGTGGAAATAGCATTTTCTTTCCACTGATCCTCAAATGTACAAAAAGTCTTGCTGACTTAGTAAATCCCATAGTTCTATCAAAAAACCCCACAAAAACAAAATAGCAGAAACAAACAAAAAAGCTCACAACACAGAACACACACCTAGTAAATGGAATATACCTTCATCTTAGGTGAGAATGAGGTCTGGAAAAAAATGCAGGATTAGTAGCATGGTGGTCTGTTGAACAAGAGAATAATTTTTGGTACAAATATAGATGAGGGCAGCCCCTCTTTTTACATGTAGACTAAAGTAAAAGGAGATTGTACGTTGTAATTTTATCTGTTTTCTCATTTTGTACTTACTTACTTTAGCAAGAGAAACAAAACTTGCATTTCCCAGGGCCCATAGATACTAGATTAGAATCTCTCACTAACAGGAAGTTATCAAATTGAGTGAGCTTCTCAAAATCCTATCATGGCTTGACTAAAACAAAACCCACACACCTTCGAAGGGCAGATTATCTGTTCAGCAGGAGAGAAGGTACATCTGCCCTGAAGCAAGGTGAGGTGGGGTGACCCTGGCTGGACACCAGGTGCCCACCAAAACTGCTCTTCTTCCCTGCTCAGTGGGACAGGAGACAGAAAACAGAATTAAAGGCTGCAAGGTGAGATAAGGACAGGGAGAGATCACTGACTGTCTACCATCATGGGCAAAACAGACTTGACTCAGGGAAATCAGCTTAATTTAATACCAAACAGGATAATGATAAATAAAATAAAATTTTAAGAACACCTTCTACCCACCCTTCCCTTCTTCCTGGGCTCAACTTTACTCCTGATTTCTCTACCTTCTCTCCTCTGGTGGTACACAGGAATGGGGAATGCGGGCTGCAGTCAGTTCATCACACTTTATCTCTGCCACTCCCTCCTCAGGGGAGGACTCCTCACACTCCTCCCCTGCTCCAGAGTGGGTGCCTTCCATGGGGTGCAGTCCGTCAAGAACAGGCTGCTCCAGGATGGGTCTCCCATGGGATCACAACTCCTGCCAGCAAACCCGCTTCAGTGTGCGCTCCTCCCAGCGCAGGGCCACAGGTCCTGCCAGGAGCCTGCTCCAGCACGGACTTTCCATGGGACCACAGCCTCCTTAAGGCTGTCTGCTCCAGCATGGGGTCCTCCATGGGCTGCAGGTGGATCTCTGCTCCCCTGTTGACCCTCATGGCTGCAGGGGCACAGCTGCCTCACCATGCAGGGAGAGCTCTGCTCTGGCACTTGGAGCACCTCCCCACCCTCCTTCTTCACTGGCCTTGGTCTCTGCAGGACTGACTCCTATATTCTCACTCCACTCTGCCTGGAATTTGCTCTTGCACTGTGACTTTTTCCTCTTCTTAAACACGTTATCCCAGAGGTGCTACCACTGTTGCTGATGGGCTTGGCCTTGACCAGCAGTGGATCCCTCTTGGAGTTGGCTGGCACTGGCTCTGTTGGACATGGGGGAAGTTTCCAGCAGCTTCTCACAGAAGCCACCCCTACAGCCCCTCTTCCCCTCACTACCAAAATCTTGCTGCACAAACCCAAAACACAAGGTAAGACTAGAAGACTTTGGCATGACAGATAATCTATCATAAAATCCCCAAACTATTCCAAAGCTCTTGTATATATGCTCCATGGACACTTTTAGTTGTGTCCTCCTCCTATTGAATATAAAGCCATCCCATAATGCTTTAATGCTACTGAGTGCCTTCCCAACAGAAAGTCAGAAAGGACTTTCAAGTCCTTTTTTTCGCTGTCAGACACACAGAGGGAACTTGCCAAAAAAGCAGAAGCAAGTTTTCACATGGGCACTAAATACTCAGTGTTCAAGATGCATACTTTTAAGAAATTAGTCCTCAAAAATGTGAAAAAAAGAAATGTTGTAAGAAAGTGTTAAAAACCCAGACTTCTAAAGAACAGCCTGTCAGTTCCACACTGAATAACCAAGAGGAAGCAAAATTCTCCATGTACCGAAAAAGGCAGAAGAGATTAATCAATTACCAGAATCTTGGAGAGTTGAGATTTTTTCTTCTCCCTTTCCTTGGACTCTGAGCACTCACTAACCAGCTAATTATTGGAATGCTTGTTACTGTTGTGCCAGTGAGAATGGACAACTGCCCGAAAATACTTATCCAGTCTAACAAACTCTAATCTGAAATACCTTCTGATTAGTTATATTCTACAGAGGGAAAAAAAAAGAGAGAAAATTTGCTTTTGTAACACAATATGGCATTGTCAAGTCTGAATACTTTGTTCAGAGGAATTATTCTTTCTTGTTCCTTTTGAAGGAATACATGCCAACTTTCAGAGTTGTGCAACTACATCTACCATTTCCCACATCATTATATTCCAGCACAATGGGAATGAAGATGATGACGACAAAGTGATCTTTTTGTATTTGAAAAGTGCCTCTCAGAATTTACAATATTCCTTTTACTCCATGAGCTGGGCCCTGCTATTGCAAAGAAGGTAGGTGTGAAAACATACAAAAATTCCTCCCATTGAGCTTTAAGGATTCTATCCCTCCCTCTTTAAAATTGATTAGAATTTGGGAAAAAGGGGTTGAAATAACTCCCCTGTTAAGGTAAAACTGGAATTCAGTTTAACAGCTGGTTCTTGCTCTGGTTCACACAACATTTACTGTCTGCTTTCACAATGTCACCACAAACAACAGGGATATTTTAGTGGTTGCAAAAGCTTACTGACAAATGGAGATGTTTGGCAATGGTCAGCCTGTGCCAGTATCTGTGTGAGGATTGTTTTGTTTAAAAAAATCTTCAGTTTGGTAACCACTCATCCAGAAAATAACTGCCCGGCCACTTTATAACATCAACAAATGCTGAAATTGATATCAGGAGTCCTCTCCGACACCTCCAATACAGGTTCTCTTGTGACAAATAATTAGAAACTATGCACTGTCTGAGTGATCCAGGTGCTGGTGCTGATTTCTTCTCTTTCCATAGTCATCTGGGAGAGTGGGGTACTTGTGAAAGGCAGTGCTCAGCTCCCAAGGTGAGTGCATCCCAAAAACACCTCTGAAAACATACTAGGAGTAACCTAGAGCTAGAGAACAGGAGATGCTGACTATAACAGACCATCTGAACTTTGCAATTCATGTACCAGAAGCATGGCCTGGTGTGACTGTTGCAGTGGTTGAATACACTGCAGGAATGACCAAGAAGCCACAGAGCCCCAAAACAGTGGAGGTCCGCTGGTGGGCAGGCTCAGAGGTCTAAGACCACCCCCTTTTACCCTTTTTAAGTTCATGTTCTAGATGGTTCCCCTTTCCTTGATGCTCCACTGGTTCCTGAATCCCTTGTTCCACCCCTCGCCTTCCCCACTGGTCACTGTCCCATCACCCCACATCCTCTCCACCCCCTGGCCCTGAAAGGATTGGCTCTGATGTTCTGCCCCTCCCTCGGTGCCAATCTGGATAAAACCCCAGACCCTGCAGTGTTCTGCGTTCTTTGTCCCTGGATCCCTTCAAGCGGGGACCCCAATAAACCCCTCAGAACTCCGTACAAAGGACCCCTCCCACCTCTTTGACCCCCGCGACGCTGCAGAAGCTGTCTGACTCTGTGTGTGTGTGAGTGGCTGCGAGTATCCATCAGCTATGGTGTCACAGTGTGTCCAAGCGTGTTTGCTTAGCACCCTTGGAGCAGCTCCAGCAGGACGCGATCGGGATGGACGTGACGCTCTTTCCATTCCCCTCACGTGCAGATAATGTGACAACATTATCTGAAGTGTCCCTTGAAGAGTAAACCCCACAGCTGCCAGGATACAAGGCAGCATTTGATGACCATCTGCCTACTCCATTGAAGGTGGGCCCAGAAACGTTCTCCCAAAACCTAGCATTCCAAGTGAAAGAGCAATAAACAAGGGAGATTCCCTCCAAAATATTGATGTCGTTTGGGGCACACTCCTAGGAGTGGAAGCAAGGTAAAATACAAAGCTAGTCAGGAGCAGGTCCCTCTATGCCATGGCAAAGTCACAAAACTGCTGCAATGGCATCTGTACATGTACTAGATGGGGTGCTTCAGATGAGGGGTTGAGCACAGGACAAAATGGCCAAATAAAAGAAAATACTGCAGAATCCATTTTCACTACTTACATGGCATCAGAATTTCTTGGCAAATAATACAGTACCAGGAATTATTTTATAAAAATCGTCACAGGCTGCCCTTCTGTGTTCTCCTACTCCATGGAATCACACAATCATAGAATATCCTGAGTTGGAAGAGACCCACAACGATCATTGAAGTCCAACTCCTGGCCCTGCAAGATTCTTGAACTCTGGCAGGCTGAAGAGCCTGTTCCAGTGTCCTATCACCCTCTGGATGAAAAACCTTTTCCTAATATCCAACCTAAACCTCCTCTGACTCAGTTTCAGGCCATTCCCTCAGGTCCTGTCACTGGTCACCACAGAGAAGAGATCAGCGCCTACCCCTTGTCTTCCCCTCATGAGGATGTTGAAGACCCCACTAAGGTCTCCCCTCAGTCTCCTCCAGGCTGAACAGAACAAGTGACCTCAGTAGCTTCTCCTCCAGACCCTTCACCATCCTATTGCCCTCCTTTGGACACTCTTTAATAGGTTAATGTTTTGTTATGTTTGGCCACCCCAGGGCAGAGCAGAGTACCAGACAATTCCCTCCCTTGCCCAGCTGGCAATGCTGTGCCTGATGCCCCCCCCAGGACAGGGGTGGCCCTCCTGGCTGCCAGGGCACTGCTGATCCATATCCAACTTGCCATGGACCAGGACCCCCAGGTCCCTTTCCACGGCACTGCTCCCCAGCCTCTCATTCCCCAGTCTGTACATCCAGGGCTGCACCATCCCAGGTGCAGAATCCGGATTGCTTTCATGTTCCATAGGTCTAATTTTCTTCAGAGAAATGGAAAATGTAATAGCTCCAATGAATTAACAAAAATACATATTTTTAAATTTGATTTTGATTTTGGATTGATTACACGATAGCTCTACTAGCTATAGATGCCAGAGCAGATTACTCTCAATCTTAGCTCTGTCTCTCTTCCTCCACCTCGCAAATGTTAACATCCAACCTCTGGCATTGCTACAGCTCACTCACAATGGCTAATTTTTAACTCAGACATCTAATGTTCAACAAACAAGGTAAGTCATCAAGTCATCCTACAACAACTTCCCTATTTCTGTGACATAATATTTGGAGTAGAAATCACTGCCTGTTTTTTCTTCCTCTTTGTGACCAATTTCTCCTTCACCAAGGAGAGAAACTCCATGCAGCACAAGTATGATTCAAAAATGTAGTATTTGACTCTGGAAGTTAGAGTTTAGAACTCTAAACTCTCGAACTACCTGCATTAGATCAGTAGCTACTTGCTGTATGCTTTATGTTGATACAATTTCTTCATGTAAAACACATAAAATAAAATTTTAGACATACTATCTTTTACATTTTTAGCTACATCAACTTAAAATTTAGTGTAATTATTCATTTAAAAATAGACCAGTTAAACTTTTTCTCTATCATGTTCCCACAAATAAAAAATGCAAAATATTCTCCCAGTCTTACAAGGCAGGCTTCAGCCTTTTATAGTTGTATGAAGCCACAGCCTGTCTGATATATAATAAAACACATACTGAAATAAAGTTAGTAAAATCATGAGAATTTTTAAAACTTCATTTTGTAGTCTGGCACTAAGCAGAAACCATCCAGATTCTTCCTTCACAGCTACAAGTTCATACACCAAATGTCAGCAGCACAGCAATTACAGGAAAACGCTTAATTTATCCACATATATTGATAGTTTTAATCTAGTTTCTTAAGAAAATGATGCTTATGTCTGTGTGTCTGTCTAACCTTTTTCAGTTTTTAATCCATTGATCTAAATTAGCCAGAAGTAATCTGATTTATTTTCTCACAAAAGAAATTATCAAAAATATGTAATTCCTGAAAATGCTGACCCAGTCTGCAGATGTGCACAAGGAAAGACTCTTTGGACCAGAACTGAGGAACATGCAGGGATAGCTCAGGCCCTGATTGCTCTTCCATAGTTCTACACCCACTGGGGAATGCTGTTTTGTGCCCTGTTGGATGATCTAGCAAAGTTCTCATCTGCGACATGTGAACAGTCCCTTGCTCCTGTGTAGAAATTTACTAACTACAGGAGTCCAACCAGGTTGTAAGGCCTTGGCTCAAGGGCCCACTGGTAATCTGAATTTTTAGTCACACCACTTTTAAATTCCACAAATGGTTGGATATAAGGCATTGTAGAAATAGCACAGAAATAGCACACATAATTTTAGTTACGTTAAAAGTGAAATGGGTGCCAAGATGGCATTCTGATCTACCCTCCTTTCTTTGGATTTCAGGGACAGTAATTCTGTCACCTATGCAGGAAATAAGCTATTGGTACTGCATTCTTAAATGTTTCATTCATTTAATTGCAGAAGCTTGGGTTTATTTTCTGGTAAGTAGAGGTTCTAGTCTCCATCTTTCACTTTGCAGTGGCAAAGCCTGAGATGTGTGTACCATCATTGGACCCCTGCAGTTCCTCACAAACAGCACCCGGGTTGGAGTCTCATTTCCAGTGGGACTGTGGTTAAGCACAACAGTGAATGCTGGTCTGTCACTCCTGATCAGATCAAAAACCATGACTACACCAAGCAAAAGCCTGACCTGATCAAATTTGAATCAAACGGGCTATTAATCCATTCTGTAATGGCAACTGCAAGCTGGCTTTGGTAGTCCCCACTCTTACACTGTGCTGGCTCCCTGATACCTCTGCTCCCACTGCACCTTCCCCGGCACAAGCAGGCTTGGGCTTATCTTCCTTTTCCTCCCTTTCTCTCAGAGGCTTGTTGAGCTCTAACCCCTCACCTGCAGCTATTTCTTTCTGAGGCTAGGCCAGTCCCTTCTCACAATTACTGCTCCTGGCACTGAAACCCCCTGCCCAAGATCCTGGCTATCTTCAGCAGCACAGTGGGCTTCATTCTCATACTCATTTACTTCTCCTTTAAATCCCTTTTCCACTGAGAAAGGAAGTATAGATTTTGTACTATAAATGAAAATCAGATCCCCTGTCACTAAGACCAACCTCTGATTTCAAGAAGTAGAAATACAGGCATGCTTCCATAAATCTATTCAGTGCATAGTAGTTCATAGTACAATATTGGTTTAAGAATATTTTCAACAAACACAAATAAAAAGTTGATCAATTATTGTACACCTGAATCTCTAGGCAAATATTTACTGTTGCTACTTTTTTTCTCTTCAGACTCTGATGACTCAATATTTTTGCCAAACACATGAATGAAGCAAATTCTTTTAATTTTTCTAACTTCCCCAATCTAAATAGGAAAACTATTTTGTAGATGGGTGAATAACACACAAGAGCAGTCTGTATCTGAATACACAGTGAAACTTCTATTGTAAGAAAGGCCTAAATATGGCTTGCAGAATAATCATGGAAAGGAAATACATTATCTGATAACTCAAGAATTCTGGCATGAAAATTATACATTGCAAATTTATTCCCATATGCTGTGAAGTTGTATCATGTTCCATTAAATTATTTTTTGTGAGGTTTGTTTTACTGTTTTGTGAGCCTGAAAATAATCCTCTTTTTTGCAATGACAGTTCTATTTACTGAGTTTTCATACTTTAATATATTTACATATTTAACTATAAAATATACGTAGAGCTCCTTAAAGAACATTAAGATTATTTGGCACAAAGTAAGAACACTGAAAATCTGTAAATGTTGTAAAAAATGTTCTGTAAAACAGAACAAACATTTTATCTCCAGCTGATATCAATTATTTCTTGCACAATTAATTGGGAAAAAAAGGCACACAGGCCATTATTCAGAACGGGAATTGTTGGCTTAGACAGCTGTCCAGTTCGTCCTCTGAGCTCTGAACTAAAAACTCTGTCTACTAGATAGAGGGTGCTGAAGTTCAAGAACACGTGCAAAAATTCTACAGAAAATCTATATGGGGTAACTTGTTGCCACCAAATTGATTGTTCATGTGTCAAAACTGAGGCTCGGTTTTTGCTGAGTTATCACTCAAGTAGAAGATGACAGGAGCAGAAACTGAATTCTCCTGCCACACTGCCGTGGCTCCTGCGTTCAGAAACACACTTCCAATACACTTTATTGGTTCGCTCTTTCGAAAGACAGCTATTGATTAACTGAACAGATAATGAGATTAACAACGGTGAAGCAGAATTAATTTGAGGGAGGTAATGCCATTTGTCAAGAAGACACTTGAGTTTATGTATCAGCCACACCTCTGACAACCTTAATGAAGCTAAGAAGCGTTCTCCAATTGATACTGCAGGCAAGTATTACAATCTGTAAGAACTCTCAGACAGAGTGGGTGTGAAAAGTTAAGAAGGTCACAGAAAATAGATATAATTGACCTGGGTTTTTACTTCACAGAGTGAAAAGTTCATATACACATTTTGATAAAGACCCTGAAGGCCTTTATATAAACCAGATAATAGATAAGTGATCCAAACTACAGATATCCAGTGCTGACACATGACATAAGGCAATTACAGAAGTAGTGAATGTCAAGCTGTTTTACGACAATCTTTTAGATAGTGATTGCTGTTGTAAATAACCCAATTTTTCAATACTAAAGGTCAGGAGGTCATAAAATTTTGTAACAGTTATTTCTTATCATCAGCCAAAGGAGAAGAAAACAAAAATATCTTTTTTTTTTAAGCTAAGCAGAAAGAAGGTGGAAGGGCCTGCAAATAATCCAAGCACAGGAAAAGTCCTTGCTCCACTGCCCTAACACTGTTGCAATTCCTGTTTGCAAGGAAGTTTATACTGGCAGGTATTTAAACTCAGAACACTAGCTCTCATTGAAAATTAATGATATAAATATGTGGGTTTACAGCAGTGCTGCAGACAGCAGATCTAAATTGTTTCTGTCCATTTATGCCACTATGCATTGGCATCTTAGTTCATCAGCTGCCTTGCAGCGTGGGCTGCTATGAAATAAACAGTGATCAGAACAACATTAAGTCCAAAGCAATGGGTTAAACCACAGTTCGGGCTGAATTTTAACTATATTTGCACCTAAACAAATAAAATTCTTCTATATTTTTATGCAGTATTTCAGATTTAGCTATCACACAGCTAACCAGATCTGTACAGATGTCAGTTACAGAGCAGGACTTGAAAATACAGCATGAACAACTATTTAGTTTTCCATTTCTGTGCTGTACCAATTTCTTGCTGAACTGTACAGCTCTGGCCCTTATTCATATTCACTGAGTATGTGTTTAAAGAATTGTCTAAAGAACATCGGTAAACACATTGATTTAATTTATAAATCTTGTAAATTTGCAAGCTGCCTTTAAAAAACAGAAATGTATTTCTGAGTATATTGTGAGTTGAATAAATTTACTAGAACAAATGGATTATTTTTAGATCTACAACATCTTTAAATGTTGGTTTTTGCATTCCTTTTTAGAATGTTTTTATATTTAAATAATTTCCAGTAGCTATTTTATGTTGACCTATTTTGTTTAGATGCAGACAATAAATTAGGCAAGCAATAAATTAAGCTTTACTAATATTTGAAAATCACCTTTGAATAGCCTTTTGCAAGGCTCATTGAGATTCTTGTTTGTGAGCATTTATTTTTAAATGTTTTTTTTCTCCTATACTTGAATTCTAGTTAATCCAGTGAGACTTGTATCTTGGTTTCTTCAATGTAATATTAAAAGAACGACAATGCCTGTGTGTCAGACTTCCTTTTAAGAAAGATTTGATTGCAAACACAAACAAAAAGCTTTTCTTCTTTTGTACTCTTATGATCTTCAAACAAGTTTCTATGAAAAAGACTAGTATTCTTTCAATTTTAAGCCATACTCACCTTTGCAGTTAGAAAAAAAAAGAAAATTTCATGTTACAATAATTAATTCCTGATTGTAATGTTACAGTATAGTTTATGTTGTGTTCTAATTATGCAGATATGCAATAGGGAAAATAACTTTGAAGAAAAAAATGCATTTGTTTAAGCATTTTCATAATTACAATGAAACTGTTGAGCAGTGGGGTTGTATATAAACTAAAATACACAGATTTTAATATTGAACTATAAACTATTCTACCTCCCTTGAGAGAACCACGATGGTAAAATAATCAGTCTATAAGTACAGTTAGTTTCAGAAAACTACCTCATTAAAAATGCAAACAAGATAGGTCCAAAATGGTCAAAAGCTCAGATCAGTTTCATTCTACCTCTTATGGGAGCAGAGTAAGACCAGCTGTCAGTAAGATCCCTGCAGTTGCCTTTGCTCAGTATTTAAAACAGTTTTGGTCTCAAAGCTGTCCTACAATGTAATGACAATAGATTTACTAACTTCCAGCACCATTCCTATAAATCTGAGTATCTATAGTAAAGAGAAATCGAGTTTTAGGATCTGCAAGAGATCACACAGATAACGGATAGCATCCACACTTTTAAGGAAAACTTTCCTTTTGGTAGTAGTACTATCACCATTGGATAAATACTGTTAGGTGCCACTTTATGATTAGCTTCATCTGCCTGAAAAAGCAGAACACTACAGTAACTTTACTTGGTATACTAGATATTGATACTGATGGAGAGGCAATTTCAACCACCAGCCCCAGCTTCATGTATGCAAGAGCTCTAACTTCTGGTTGGTATGAACCAGTAGCCCATCTTAGCTTCTGTAAAATAATGTCGTGGTGGAAGTTGTAGGTATTATATATTAAACGAAAATTGAAATGTAAAATGGATTTTTAGGCAACTCTTAATACTTCAGAAACAACCAGCTGGCTGGCAGCATCTTCCCAACATATAGTCAAATTATAGAGAGAAATGTGAATAGGGTTCCCCCTATCTTTTCAGGTAATACTGGTGATGTGTTCTCTGGCTTCAGGCCTATTGTCTTACTGGTCCAGCTGTATATTGAGGGTGTTTTTCTAGTGGACAGATTTGAAGGAGACAAGATACACAGAAATAGAATATGTGTCTCCTTACTATCTTTAGTCACAACTTAGAATATCCAGTATATTTGTTCATCTATCCTTTCTTTTCATTACAATGCTTATTTTCTCTACTCCCATCATTAACTCATGTATTGATGGTACTTATTGGAAAAAAAAGTCATATGAAGCAGCTCTTGTTAATACGAGAAATATTTACTGAAGGAATCAATCCTGTTAAAATGATAAGGCATAATAACAGAAGGTGTAATTAACTTACTAAACTGTAAGATTAGACAGACTCCCTGTTTTCAATCATTGCTTCCTGGTTCTGATTTTAAAATACTAGTTGTGAACTCAACCAGTGATTTACAACAGCTACTCAAATATGCTACCAGCAGAAAAATCCATGTAGCTCACTTTCAAAGTTTGTAACTTAAAATTGGATCCTGTTATCATTCAGCTCAGAAGAAAAACTACTACTGGGTTGAATGGTCCAAGCTCCTTGTGAGAGGAGCCTGTACACCAATATTTTGTTCCAAGGTATGATACTGTTCTGATTTGCACAAGGATAGTGCCAAACACATCAGATCAGGGCTGAAGTTTGCTGGGCAAACATTATAAACTGTTGCATTACAGATTTCCTTAGTATTTTCTTATATTGTTTTCATAGGTCTCATCTAAAAATGTTTTTGAAAATCTATGAACAACTACCTTTAAAATGACACATGACATAAACTTCAATGACCAATACCTTTAAAGCACTCACATGCTTCCAGTTACCTGTGTATTCATTCAGAAGGTCCAAATTTTAAATAGAAAGAACAGGATATCCAGTAATTCCCAGTATCCAACTGTTCAGTCCATGCTAAAGAAAGATGTTTTACTTTTGCCTAGGTTCCACTCTCAAATTGAAAAAAAATTTACTTGAGTCACAACTAGACAGTGCAGACACTAAAGCAAAAATGTGCACCCTTTAACAGATAAAGGAAACATAAATGAGTATCAAATAATCTCTTGGAAGAATTAGAATTAAATTAGTTATACAACAATGCATGTCAGCTTGACAAAGCACACCCATTGATGCTGAAATTCACATTACTTAAATATATATGCAAATACTAAATTCCCAAGTTGTTAGTGAATATGACATCAGGGAGATTCACCCATTTTAATTCTATGTGTTTTTGCAATGTAAACATTGCCTTTTGAGAAGAAAGGTCCTCACAATCTCAGAAAAGGTATCATGTGCTGTACATGTAGAACTGGAGACTGCAGTACCAGCAGCCCTTTGTATAAATATGCTACTATGAGCATATCAGCATATACTGGCGCAATAAAGATGTGGACACTTACACCTGAACGGACATTTGGCTACCCTTTTTAAGGTTTAGGAGGCTACATGGCTCCTTACGAAGCTCCTGAGGAAGGCTTTGATTCCTTTCCTTTCCAAGCTCTGTGCCAGTTCCTCCAGCTGTCAACCAACATTTTAGTCGAGAAGGTCTTTGGAAGTTTGGGCAGCTTTCAAAAGCAGCTGGATATCAGAAATCCTTACCTTGAATCTGAAAATTAGTGCAAAGATGTATCAGCTTCTCTGGGAGGAGTATTTTCAGAATCACCATCTCCACGGGCTGGCTTTAACAAAGACTTGCAGGTGGCAGGTTTCTTTGCTGAGTGCTCGTGACCATTCCTGGGCATAGAACTGAGATGTACTGCTTTGTGCTATGTTCCACTTTTGAATTTTAATGGCTTTTATTCAATCAGTCTTAGGAACTGATTCCATAACAGCAGAATTTTCTCTTAGAAATCTTTTTATTTCCATTCTCCTTCACTCACCTTGCACCAACGTCCTGGGTCAGAAGCGCAGGCTTTAAATTTGTATTCCTAGGACAAATGGCTATAAATCCTGTTCCCTACTCTGCTGCCTGCACTTTCTTACAGCAGAGACAGAGCATTTTTAAGTTTGCTACTGAATGAGGAATCATGATGATTTTAGAGAAAAAGCCCCAGCTGTATTGTACTGAGAGTTTTATTTTTAAATCTTTACTAGCAATGGCAGAAATTTGCAAACTGCATCTATTTTACTACTCTTGCTGCAAATATATCCAGTGGAGTTATAATGAACGAATCTATTTCTAAACAAGGCAGTAATAATGTGGCAAATGCTATAAAGTACAGATGCTCATCTCTGTCATTAATTAGGTAAGAGACCAGCCCATTTTTCACTTGCATGGGGTCCGTGTGTATTTTCTTTTAACGGTAACAATTATGAAATGTTATAATTTTGCTGTTTTGAATAATTCCACCTTCTCTCAATCGCCTTTAGTTATCTGCATCTTAATCCTCTGAATTCCAAGAACAGTTTTTCATGAAGAAATGCAAATTAAAGAAGAAAATGGGTAATTCTAGGAAACATAAAATGATTCCTTGTTAAATCTACAAACACTTAAAGTTAAGTAAATTGGGTTTCAAGGAAAGAGAGCTCCTTGGTGCAGAAGCACCCTCTAATGGCTGGCTCCTGACTGCTCTGAATAACAACTGGAAGAGCAATTTAACAACTCCCCTAAAAAGCAAGGGAAACTGGTAAGATTAAAAAAAAAAAAAAAGATAAATGTGAATATGTGTATGCACACACACATATTCGCATTTCACATACATTCTGTGTTGCATATCCTTAACACAGAAAAAGAGCATCATGAATCTTTTTTTCATTGGAGCCTGTATTTCCTTTTAAAACAATGTTGTCCATTTAGTAGATGAAATAGCTTTTTATGTTTTCCCATGTTCCAACCATTCTTCAAAATTTAAACAGAAACTAAATTTCCCCTCTTATCTCAATTAACTTTTACAAAAGAAAACTAGTCCAAAAAGGCTTTAAGAAAAATGTTATACTAGGTCTAAATCTTGCACTAATTTATGCTAGAAGGAACATAGAAGTCACTGGGTTCAATCCTCTGCTCAACTTGGCCAGCTCTGAAGTTGTATCCCAACAGTAAAATACAATGTAAGAAAATAAAAAATCGTTTTAGTGCTAAAGCTGTACTAGAAATTTAAACCATTTCTGCTGTCTAAAAATATGCCTTAATAGGTATTTTCCCCCTTTTATCCTATGGCTTTGCAGGGGTTTTTTAAATGAAAATATCCAAAATTTGCTCATATAACTGCATTATTTTAGCTCCACACTAGAATGAGTACTTAGCATACAGCCCCTTATTATTAACTGTTAAGTGTAATATCTCAGTGCTCTTACAAAGCCAGTGGCAGATAGAGCAGTTAATAACATGAGAGTAATGAGACTAACCGACCAACTTGCTTCTCAACATCACTTTTCAAATCTCTTTGGGCTAAATTTTCAGTGTGGGGAATTAGCCATAGAAATCCCATTAACATTAATGAATGTTCCATGGTTAACTCCCCATGCTCTATGCTGAAGATTTACCCCTATATCTCTAAAATAAATATGTGCAGATGCCAAAATTCTTTTTATAGAGCCTGAAGAAATTAAGGACTCTATTCTCAAATAATTGACTTATGCACATGTATCTTTTCCCCCCATGGATCATCTTCTACATATCAGGATGCATTATTCTCATTGAACAGATTATCCAAAGTGCATGTTTACTGCATAAAAGCTGAGTTTAGTTAATTGCATATTTTCCAAAAATAATATATAGATTGAATTGGATTTTTCTCATCATTAAACAAACACTGGTTGAACAGTATTCACTGTCACTGAGAACAGCATGTATTTATACTTATATTTCTGAAGATATACAGGAAAGGATACTATTAATATATATATACTAAATATACAGGCTATTAAGGAAAGCCAATAGTCTGAAAGAATTGGAAATTATCCTATATCCCTACCAAAAAGCCAAAATACAACTGGGCCAACAGAAGTCTCTGCAAGTAGTGACTGAGGCACTGTGCAAAGATGGTGGAGGATGTTTGTTACCTTAACTATGAAAATATAAAGGTGGGAAGGCCTTCTGGGACCAAAACCAGCAGCTGCCCTCTGTTTTTGAAAAGCAGGGGTGGGGGACATATTGCTATCATTTTTTCTACTCCCATTTGCAAGAATATACCCTTACTATTTTTAAAATATTAATTTAGAAGTTTACTTTCCCAGTTGAGCTCATCATTTCAAGATCCACGACAGCTTAAGAAAAAAAAAGAACCAAAACAAGTGCTTCAAATCATATTCACTTGCTAAAATTTGGAATAAATCTTCAGTAACACTCTTTTCATACGTAAAGATCTACCTTACCTTCCTTAAAATGACATTTCTTGGAGATCAGACTGGAACACATCAGGTATAATACCCAATTTTATGCATCTGCCCTGGAAACAGTGTGTTGGTGTTGCCACTATAATTTCAAAGAGGACAGTCTACTTCCTCCCTGTATACAGAACCAAAAAATCATTTGCATGGAGCCCGTACAAACTGTTTTATCTGAAAATAATATACCAGCTAAATGAAGATAGAGGAAACCTCCTGAAATTATCCAGTGAAACCATATTTGAGAAAACTCACTCAGAAAAAAATACAATTCTTCTGGTTATACCTGGAGCTGAAGATGGCACATTTAGATAGAAATTCTTTTAGCTTATGAGCAGACTCTTGAAATCATTTCTAGATCAAAGATTAAATGTATAGTCCTCCTAAGAATATCAAACTATGTGACCATAAACCAATCCTCTTTCAACAGCAACACATTTAGACAGATTCTCCCTTTCCATTGAAAGGTCTTTCATACAAGTCTTTCATAGCCAAGATAAAAAAGGGAATTTTCCTGGTAGCATTCTTCACAAAAATGCTTTCAGCTCGAACTGGGAAATCTGGAATGAGGTAAGGTCAGACTGGTGGGGGTGGGGAGGAGAATTAGTCATGTAAACAGGTTTTATATTGCATTTATTACAAACTCCCCTTATTTTCAGTTGCTTCTTTGGAAATTAGCACAACCATGACTGGATTAATTCTCTGTGGGTTTCCCTCTGTACTATTATTGAGCAGTCATGGGAAAACTCAGCCAAATGAGTATGGCTCTAGTGAAGCCATACATCTATGAGGAAGGGCAATCACCAGAACACAGGGTTTGTCTAAAAAAAGACATTCAAACAGATAGGGCACTTAAGCTGACCTCCCTGAAGTGATGTCCTCATACTTTAATTGAGCTAAATTTTTGATGTTTTATGTCACTGTAAATGAAAAGAAATAATTTTATAGAGCATGTTTGTTAGTTTTCTGGTTTTACAGGCACATTCCTACCTACTCTTCAGGCAGCCTGTCACTCACTGCACTGCTTCACATCTGAGCAGGTCTTGTATCCATACCTGTGCACCCTCCAAGACTATGTAGACCTGCTGAAACCTCTCTTTAAAGACAAGCAGGAATGTGTCTTCTCAGTACTATGAGAAACACAGACATTACAGCAGCCACATCTTTCTCATACCTTCAGCTCATGAGAAAACAAAAGGCAAAGACTTTGGCATGCCTACTGCCACGTCCAGCATTTCCTTCCTGGTGGTGCACAATCGGTGTTCCCTTTCCATGGCTGCCTCCCCAGAGAGGGATGCCATCCTGGTAAACAGCAGCACTGTTATCTCAATTTTTTTTGTCCAGTGGTTTTCGGAACACAAGTCTTTACCATCTCCTGGAAGTTGCCTCAAGACATACTGCAGTATCAAGACACCTTGCACAGGTTTATCCATAGCGACTAAATTGCTGACATCTGTTCTCCTCTGAACATGGGCAGTATCAGCTGGAGGCCTTAAGTATATTTGTTCATACCTGCTTGTTCATGTCTGCTTGTGGCATCCTATAAAATATTTTTTCCCATCAAGATTTTTGTTTGCATAGGGTAATGGGAGAAGGGGAGAAGATAGGCATATTTGCCTACCCGGTATCACTTAGATTTGTTGAGCACTCTATTTATGAAACATCCCCACTGCTGTTGCATTTCACAGCAGCCTCCTCCCTAAAAGCATCAGAAATTTCCACAGCAGTCCCAACAGCTGTTTCTCAATATTCAACTGATTTGCAACTGAGGGAGTCTTCAGATGGGAATGGCAAAATGCCTGTTGGCACTGCCAGGAGCTCCCCTGTCTACCTAACTCACTGGAGTGAGTTCAGAGATGGTCAGTGGCCTGTGTTACACTGAATTTTTGCTTCCACCACTGGTCATCCCAGTTGTGCATCATTACACTGCTTCCTCATGTATATCAGCAACTAGCTGATCTATCCCTAAAGTAGCGCTCCACTAAACAAAGTGGCTTCTGATAAACGTCCTGGGGAAGGAACTACTCTCTTCACCTACCTGCTCCTACTCCTTCGGTAGCTGTATGGCCATAACTTCAAAAGTTTTATGAAATCACATGCCCAAAAGCATCTCTCTACATGACTAAACATACGCAATCTCATTTCCATTAATGATTATCGTGATCTATGACATATGCTCTGTGCTGCCTTACAGCAGTTCAAAATGGAACGGCAAAATTAATGGACAGGGGGAAATGAACCATAAATTTTCCAGCTTCATTCCCAATTCCAACGTTTCTGCAAGTATTCCAGGCATCGACATATGAAGAATTGCATAAACACATAAAAAAAGCGCAACTGATCCAGAGCATGGAACTGAGTAGCACAACATTGCACGATAGGCCCTACCTCCAGGATACCCCATGGTTAAATTACAAAAGCAGGGAGTACAAAATACATCACTCCAGCACACTGAAGTTATAGAGAGGCATTTCACTTGGACAGAGTCAAGTTACTCCACATGGAGAAAACAAACTATTCCAGTTTCCCCAAGTGCTCTTCATATCTGACAACACCTTTCTATACAGATCCTTAAGGATCAGGAAGAGCCTGGGACACTGCAATTCCTGCATCAATACATGTTTGAGGACTTCTAAAGGTAGTTCATTGCCATGAAGTCTCACAGCTGTCCTGGCTTTTGTCCTTTCCAAGGATTTCTTCATGAGATGTGTGATATTTAGTAACTACATTCCACATTTGTCAGCCTTCATTCAGGATTGCAAAACACACACCTAAAAAATATTCCATTGCTCGATCACGCTAACACAAGTCATATTAATTAAGAATATGTTTGTGTAATTACATGGGAGAGGTGCTTTGCACAGCAGTTAAAGTGCATGCAACATCTATAATAAGCAACCCTGTGTGTAAGACATTATTACAGTACAGGATTCTTGGTCTGAAAGAAAGAAGTAATTTGAAAATTGATGCCAAGTCTTTGGTGTTTTCTAGGTCACATAAATTGTTATTAGGACCTGATATATTTAAGTAACAAAGCACATTAAATAACATTTTATCTGACTCAATAGGAACAATCATTCTATAGCATTTGCTGAATGAAGTCAAACACATTTCTTCCAACAAATTAATTAAATATGTATCATTTACATACAGCAACCAGATCTGAACAGCTATTGCAAAACTTTGATTTTCTTTTGACCACTTTACCTAAAAGAATAAACACTGATGCAATCAAATTTTCACACCTTAAAGTTATAATGATTACTTTGGTTCGAGCTAACTCTTCTCACAGATGCAATAAGCAGAGTTGCACACACTTTGTGATAAAGATTTGCAGGCTGAAAAAACTGTTAGCAGGACAGCCATAGTGTCCTTAGGCAAGCCAGCTCCACAGTTACTGCCCAAACCAGGGAGCAATATATAGGAATAATGTGCATATGCTCAGCAAATCCATTTTTATGTTTTCTTTTTAATTTTAATATCAAAGTATTCCAAAGCTCAATTATGCTTCATTAGTGAAACTGTGACTATCCCACTTAATTATTTTAATATCTCAGGATTAGACAAGGAATGCAGAATTTTGGTAAAGCAGACAATGAAGGAAACACACTGACTGTTCCAAGAAAGAAAAGCTGTATTTCATGTTTTGAGCCAATCAACGATGAGCCACAGATATTGTATTACAGATGATTGCTTTAATCCTAAGGCATTTTAGGGTGTATTTGAAGTAACACAAGGGAAGCTTGTTTTGATATATTCACAATATAAAGCTGCTAGGAGATGGTTCCTAGATTCACACTGAGAGTTAAGTTCTCTTTCCCCCTTTGAAACCAAAAAAGGAAAATACTTGCAAGCAGACTTAAAGTCAAAATAAAACACCAACTTATCACACAGCTCTTCCCTGAGAGATCCCTTTTCCTTCCGCATGTCACAAAACCAGAACTCCAGGCACACTCCCCTTCATCCTGGGCTACAAATCTTTCATTTAAAACTGCTAACTTCTCTGTACACATGTATCACAAGTTTTTAAACACCGTTTTCACCTTCACTGCCTTCAGAAACTCCACAGAAGCACAACTTTACACAATGGCACCACCTTGTGTTTCAAATACCAATTTCCAATCCTTACACTGACCTCAACTTCATGCCTTTCACTCACAGTGGATGAAAATTAAACTTATTTCAAAACAAACATATCAAATACGGTGATTAAATATTTAATGTTATTTTGTAATATATAAATATATGATACAATATAACTATTTCTTTCAAATGAGACTCATCCCATTTTCTGCCAGTTTAAATTTGTGGCTTTCATGACCAAAATTATGTACAATACAACCTCTGCAAGTATATTTTTAATTTAGTCCCTGATTTTTTTATGTACAAAAAAATGCTTAGATCCTGATAGATGACCTATTTTGGGGTCAAAGTCAATTAAATTGTCTCTAAAGCAGGATTTACCTGCCTGGTTAAATAAAATCAAGCTACACATATATGTATCTTAAACCATTACCCAAGAAGTAGATAGTTCAAAAATATAAGCCTTGAAAAAATGTTTACTTAAAAGATTAAAGGCAGACATTATAGTATTAGAAAAATGTGTCATCCAGTGCCCAAATTTTTATTGTTATGGCCAGGGTGGCAGTCTTGCCATTTAGAAGTGGCAAACCACCTTATTAATCTTACAACTCTACTTAAAGTTGTGAACAACTTTGCAAATCTTCAGCTCTGTGAGCTGAAATACAAGTAAGGCCTCACCAGGCTGACTTTTCTTTTCTGGAAGTGGAAAGTGAGGTAATTTTGCAGAAAAAATGGTTCAGTTGCTTACATTTTACAGGGTCTTTGAAACACACCACTATTATACCTAGGCTGGACCTTAAAAAAAAAAATCTGTGACCTTTGTTGGGAAAAACAACCATGTTGTTCACAACTGCTCAGTAGAAGAAATCAAAAATTGTTATTTAGCAAATAACATCCACAAAAGTTCCATTTCTACCTAGGATGCTCCAGTGTCCCTGTTCTCAGTGCTGATTTGGCAGTACCTAATCCTTTGAGCCCTCTCCTAAAGGCATTGTGCGCCATGCTCTTCAGGCTCCTCATTTCCAATAAAAGCATCCTGTTATTCCCAGGCCTAATCCAATGTACACTGGATTCTGGGATTCAGAATAACCTACTTTTCCCGATCTAAATGGTTAATGGTTCTTCTACATCTCATATGCTCCTCTTCACAAACCTAACCCTTGCTTCAGGTGCAATCCTTCTCTCTATTCTACTCTTCCACCTGTTATTTTCTTCTCCATTTTAATGTAATTTATTAAAAAAAAACCCAACCAAACAACAACAACAACAACAAAAACCCCAGCTGTATCTTTTATATTACTGGCTCTACTCAAGTTACATTTTCTCAATATAAACAAAGGCAGAATTTATAAAGGTAAATTTTGTCCAAAAATACCTACATATTTCCTCAGATATTTGCAAGAGATTCCACTGCACAGGATTTGAGGCTCCTGATATGATGGTTACACATCCTCTTGAGTCACCAATATCATGAAAACACCAGTTTTCTGGAACCTTCTTGTGCAGGCTTTTGCACACCTTTTGCCAAAATTTTTTAGCATTATACCTTAAAAGGATCTCCAGGAGTTTCAAGGTCCTGACAACAGACGTCTCTTAAAAAAGCCAAAGCTGCTGATCTTCCTTCAGCTATGCTTATAAGGCATTCAAAGGAAAAGGTTCCATTTAAAACCAGTTCAATTCCATGAACCAGCTCACCAAGCAACCCTACAAACAGCTTGCCAGTGTAATTATGCTAGTGATGCAAGGACAGAATGAGAGCTGTGTCAGCTGGCAGGGCTGCCAAAAAGATGCCTCTTAAAACTGCATTCTCAGGAGAGATATAATGGGAACCACTGATATGGGCAAGGCTTTTTCAGCTGGAGTCAGCTAGGCACAACAGTTCTACAAGGAGAGGATACCTCAGAATATGCCTGGAACAGTCCTGTTTCTCCCCAGTACAGCAATAGAAGTTGAGTGGACAGTGTGACCTAGCAAGTCTATCTTCTACCAATTATTTACCCTGAGACATCTGAACTCATTCCTTTTCCCCACTGTTCAGCCCCCTGCATCCCAGTACCACAGATATTGCATAAGAGCTGCTGAACAAGCACAAGCCTGGCATATTAAGAGCAACCCCAACCAGTCCCAGTTTACATTAATATGCCAGACTACAATCTGGGATGGTTCAACTTGTTTTTATAAGCAGTGGAGGCTAGAACAATGAGAGGCATCTCACAGTGACATGTTCCTCACAGACCAACCCATGCTTGCAGGCTTTGCTCTTCTGTTCTGCCTGTTCTCTCTTCTCCATATGGTCAGAAGGGGAAACAACCTTCCCTCTGCCAGCTCCTCTGGGAGGCCAAGACAGCAGCAGCACCTCAGCATGCCCCAGATATCTTGCAGTGAGTTATAGGCAGGTAAACAGCAGGTTTTTTTAGTCTTTTTTTCTCTCTGAAGAAAAGTCTGGGGACAGAGCTATGGTTATCAGTGGTCATGGTTATCAACAGTTATAGCTATCCATTCAGCTGCTGAAGGCAAAGGAGTGAACAAACTGAAGACTCTGACAAACATCTTTGTCCTTCCCAGATAAAATGGGATTGCAGGGAATCTGAAAAATTTAAATTCACTGCATTGCTTGGTCACAATCTTGAAAAATGAGGCATACTGTGTCCAACGAAAATGAAAAGGCAAATTTAGGCACAAATGAACACAAGGCCACACGATAACCATTCCATCTCTGTAGACTGAAAGGCCATAAAGGTGACAAATTCCTAACCAAGTTGATGATGATGACAAAGACTATGATGAAGAAAAAGAAGAAGAATGGTATTTTGACAGGCAGATATACTAAAAGCTGTTAAAGATTGGGCTCCTACAATGAAATCCAGAAGCATGGCAGTGACTACACATCCATGCCAGGATGAAGGCCTTTCACATTAGACTACCACTATCCAATTCCTAAAGTAAATATGGAACAGCAGAAAAACTGAATACATATTCTTGATCAAATTATCATAATCAGAGAGAACTGCCATTGATGGCATGCAAAATGCAATTGCATTTGCATCCATGCCAGAGCCATGACTCCTCTTCAACACAAAGAAACTTATTAGATCTGAAGAAGTTTAGAAGTTTTTGAGAACTCTTTGTTTGGGTCCTTTAGAAGCAGAAAAATCCCAATTGCAAAAACCCTGATTTCCATGCAGGTAGAGAAATCCTGTAAAAAAATTCCTTCAGAAATATCTTTGCTGCTGGAGGATGTATCTAGAAGGTGAACTGGACTTCTCTGTACAGCCAAACATTGCAGTACTTAAGGTCTTAAATCATTTATTCTTTGTCTACATTGCTTTTGAATGTGAATACTAAAAGATTGAGGGAAAGGCTAAAGGATACAATTGCTCTAGTTCAGTGTGCCAGTTCTTGAGGAGGGCAGATTATCACCAGACAAATGCAATAGCTCATACCAGCTGTACCCTAATTCTCTTCTCCTTGGCGACAAAGGGGTTCTCACCCTGTTGCAGCGTGGCTAAGCTACTTGTGAAATTGGGATTTCACAGCCCTGCACTGATGCAAGGTACAGCTCAGTGCCAATGGTGCACTTGCACCAACCTCAGTTTTCCTTAGTTTGCCAACTGTACCTTGTGGAGCTGCTACATAAGCAACTGAACTGTTCTCAAAGCAGAGGCAGTGCAAGAACCACAACAACCATCCCAAGATAAATCATCCCAGATTGTGCATCAGGTCCCTGAGGCATCTCATGCCCCTGTGAGCCCAGTCTAGAAGCAGCAGCATTTGGCACTCACTGGCTGATTAACACATACAACCCACCTTAAGGGGAGCCTGAAGATATTGCTGAGAGTTTCATGAGTCCATCATGCTGATTGCTTAATGCAGATGATCATACATGATCCTTCCTTTCCAAGTAGATTTACATAGCAAACATGAAAGAAATAGTAAAAATTCCCTTGCATTCAGAAAGGGGATTTAAGGAAATTAGTTCCTTCTTAAAAAACAAAAAAGCCCGGTAAACTGTTGTGTTGCCTTGCAGTAGCAATTTGTACCTGTGCCACCTGATGCTGCACAGAGGGAAAACACTATTGCTGTGTTCCAACACCCACTTTCACTCAGGGTGAACTGAGATTTCTCTTTGCCAAGTTATGACACAGATGGAAGTCCCAACAACATAAGGCCCTGTCTAATTCAAAGGATCCAAAATGATAAAAAGTTTAAGATAGGAAAAACAAACAGCAGCGCTGAAGCGTATTATCTGCAAAAATATTAGAGGTACTCACGAAGGGAAAGAATGATTGACTTTGTTTTCAGGCTTTATATGCTGATCAGTCAATGCAGTGTGACTCAATATAAGAGATGGTTTTGCTGTCAGGCAGAAACAGCAAAACCTAAGGGAAAGGGGACAGTTCTCTGTGTAAGCTGTGGCAAAGACCTCTTTTTTCATAAAAGTCCATAACCAGAGAGGCTCTTGCTCTGCAGTGTTACAGGCCATCAAGTTCTCTATTCAAGACATTTTTCTTTTCTTCATTTTCAGACTTCACTTTCTTCTCTTTGTAGCTCTCATCCCACCTGACAGAACAAGGCAGGCTTCCTGCTCTGCCTTACAGCCTTCTGCCATTTCAGTGCAGCTATTGATAGGATCAGTCAGGATCAGTCTTTGTGAAGGAAGTCCAGCTATGCCTGTTTTGCCAGCAGTCAATTTCTGCTCATTCACGTGCAGGTGGGTCAGTGGCCCAAAAGAGAGAAAAGTGCATTCACTGAAGATGCAAGCTTTGGAAAGCTAACTGGTGAAGGTCTCACAAGCCAAAGACAAACTCCAATTTTTCAAAACCTATTTAAAATGTCTGCTCCAAGGAACAGAGATATCAGTGTGTTCAAGAAGAAAACCTTTAAAAATGTTAAGAGAAAGAAAGTCCTCAGCAATTTTTCCTAGCTTCATCCTTAAACAGACTGGCAAAATCTTTTTACTTCTTCCAAAAATCAAGAGCTCTAAACATAACATACTTCTGTTACAGTAATTAAGGTCAGAAGCAACTGAAAGTAAGTTCTTACAAAATGAATTAGGCAACCTTTCTGATCTCACCTACAGCAAATCCTTCAGCCCGCTGAACATCTTCATTGTCAGTGACATATCTGGAAATGTCATTTGTTCTTTTTATGCCACTAAGTGACTCTGAAATTTATGTGGGCTTGGATACAGATGTTATGCTGTACACAACAAATAAGCAAAGTATACAATTAGCAGCAGGTAAAATCCTTCCTAAAACAATATTTATATTGTAGGAAATACATCAGTCTTTATCAGAAGTGGTATTTTAGTACTCCATAAAATTGTGGTTAGTCTCTATCTTCAAAAATGTTAAGTTTTGGTATCTTCTCATAAACAGAATGCTAACAAAATTGTAAAAAATTATGTTTAGGTTATCTCTCTTGAAACAAACCAGCAATCAATATTCCTTATTCAAGCCTATTTCTTATATTTAACATTACTGATATTACTATCTAAATAATATTTTAATAAATTACCTGAGCTAGAAGAGGATCTGAATTCTGATTTAACTCGGGATAAAGTTATTCCTTGTTTCACAAAGAGAAAATGCTCATAATAAAATTATTGCTTCAAATCTTCCTTCCCTCCCCTCCAAAATCAAACCTGATATTTACATTTCCTCCTTCTTGTGCAATTTGAGGAATGTTAACCATGCTTGTGTTCACAGGGACAAATAAAGATGACAACCAAGGAAGCAATTACAATAAACGCCTGATCTGCTTCCACTAAAACATATACTTCAACTTCTAAACAATATGCCACTCAAATGGAATAAACCCTACCTGACACTAAAATTACCAATGTTTGTCATGTCTGAGCACATTTTTGGACTAAATTAAACAAGCAAGTCTTGCCTTTACCAAGTCTCCTAAAAGAAAAAGAACCTTTAGTGGCTTAAAAAGCAAGTCCATGTAGTGTGTTTCTGTCACTTTTTCTTAGAGAGAGAGTTCTGGGCACTTGTAAACTGTGAAAATTATTATTTTTTTTTTAAATGGCATCTTGATTCTTGGTGGATTTCACTGGCAGTTGTGTTTGCAGCTTTGAAGTCTCCTCCAGGTCTGTCATTTGGTAAGGCTGTTGATGGGTGCCTGGGGTGCTTTGTCCTCCGGGAGGCTATTTTCCTTTAATTCATCTCTGATTAGAAGCAATTTATGCATTTTCATCTGTTTTATGTAAAGATCAAAGGGATCATGGTTCCCAATGTCGACCCTATTATAGACAAAAGGGGAAGGCTGCACATTTTTGCTTGGTTGCAGTTTAAGCCTCAAAGCACCCGTTCATACTACACAGTTCTTGATATATCTCTCATAAACCAGCACCTTATATGGAGACCCAGTTGTACCCATTTGCTGGCCTGTAAACACCTGCACACTTTTATATTTATATAAAACAAAATCATAGGGTGAAATTCCCATTTTCAAATCTGCTACAATAATTTTTTGCCCAATGAGAACAGATAAAAGTTTAAATTCAATATTGCCATAACAATAGTCCTCTTACCAGTCCCATTAATGAATCCATGGAACTTCACCTAATCACAAACTGACATAGCTGGCCCTGCATCAGAAAGTCTGTTCAAAGCTTTCTCAATATATTTTTTCTGTCTCCAAGTTACAATAAAGACTGACTTTCATGCAATTTAAATAGAAATTATTCCCAACACAAAGATAACTTAAAAATTTATTCCACTATAATCAATATTCTGTAGCTCTTGATATTATGAAATTTCTTGATAACATTGTTGTCACCAGAACAAGAGCAAAAATATAGATGCCATTAAAACTTACCTGAAGTGAAAAGATCTGTATAAGGAAGTTCTATTTTATTACCATTTTTTTAAGCAAACTCAGTACATATGTCAGCAAACATGCGGAGATGGGAAACTTCCAGGATGTCGTCCCAAGGCAGTAAACAAACACTGTAAATGCAAATGCCACTTCTCACTTCCAGCCAACCTGACTCCCTCTCCATAAGGCTCAAATCTTCCTATTTCTCACTAATCATGTATAGAAGAGGGAGAAAATATTGTGAAGGCAGATAGAAAGTGGGGAAAGCCCACCAAAAATCCACTTTGTTGGAAGAGGCATAGCACTATGCTTGGGAAGGCTTCTCACACAGCAACACTGGGAGAACAAAGGCTGCATTGGTGGCTCATGATACTAAAGACAAAGAATTTGGATTGTACTTCATCAGCAATGCCCTGAAGAGGATGTTCCAAATGAGGGACTCATAATAAATGGTGGAGTCCACCCTTACCAAGTTTAGAAACTTTGCTAAAATAATCACGGTCATTCTCTCACAGAAGTGACACAGGGGCTGCATAAAGCAAGTGAGGTACAAGAAAACAGCATTGAAAAAAAGATGACCAAGAACTGTACAGCTTATTTGTTATCAAGACAATCCTAAGCAGACAAGAATATCTGGAATTTATATGTTGAAAAATAGAAAGAAAAAGTCTATTACATCATAAAGGACTTTGCAATTTTCTCCTCCAGGCCCAGGTTTTTGCTCAACCTGAGTCAACACATGCCATTTAAAAAAGAAAGAAAAAAAACAACCCCACCATCACTTCAGGGAAGTTCTTACCATTCTACTTATGAAACTTGTGACCTTTGCTATGGATTAAAAGGAAATAATTCTTAAATGCATTACAATGTTCCTATGTACCTGTGTTCTTCCATAGCAGCCATCGCTGGGATTTTGCTGGTAATTCCCAATCTCCCAGAGCCATGCCTGTGGTAACTCATGTTCAATGCAAACAGGGAGGAGAGATCCCAGTGTCCATTAAAAGGTAATTGCTATTTTTTCTTCTTTCCAACACTTAAAATTACCCTTAAAAACACTTAAAAACCTTGAAAGCCACAGTTCCAAAACAAGACAGGCTGAATTCTCAGCTTGCATCATTAACACCACCACAATAAACTCAGGTATTTGATAGTTTCTAATACATCAAACCCAAACAACATGCAGAAGAGGTACTGACACAGATCTCTTCCCTGCCAAAACACAGGAACCTCCAACTTATGGGACAATTCAAGAAATAATTATGGTAAAGAACCTCAGGCTGTCAATCTTACCCACAGTAAAAATCCGATAACTAAGCTCTTGGAAAATGCGTCCAAATTCAAGACAAATTCTAAGCAAAGGTAGCCATCGGGAAATAAACACCACTAAGAAAGAAAACACAGTTAGCAGAGTTCTTGAAATTTCAACAGGCAAGGAAACTTATGAGTTATTTAGGAATGAACATTCCAGAAGAGATGGAAAGACTACAAAAAAGAAAAAGTTAGGTGCTGCTTTTAAAAGACAAAAACCACCTTGAGATAATAGGTAAACTTCCAAATTCATTTCTAGGGAGCAAGAACGCTTTTCCTTTTTCAGGTCTGACTTGCCCCTTGCCCAGGGATCCCTTAAAATGCATCCAGAGACATGTCATCAAGTTTATATGGTAAAGGAATGGGAAAAAACTGCCCAAGGGCAAAAGAAAGGCTCTCTTTGGGGGAAGGCAGTGGGGCAGGGGGAGACCAGGTGAAGAACCCTTACCTTTCCTCCCAGAAAGTTGTTAAAAGGCCTTGTTTGATTTTTGGTAGAATTCAGGGGCTGTTACTGCTTAACAGAACTCAAGACGAAAAATGGGAATCTATTCAAATCTGAAAGGATAAAACTGAAATTCTACATGTAACCAACTGACACACGAAAAAATGGAACTACGAACTAAATGCCTGTCTCTTGTGCTTTTTTTTTTTAATTACTTTATGGTCCCTTGAAACCATGAAGGAAATTTCCATGGATTTTCCTCTGAGACCTCAGACCAAGAGATTTGGAAAAAAAAGGGAAATGGGTGACTTGACTGGGAATGGTTTATTCTTTATGAAAAACAAAAATTTGTCTGCTAAAAGTAGTTAGCCTAATTCTCTTCTTCTGGAATTCAAGAATTCACTCCAAAAAACTTGTGGGAAAAAGGCTTAGTTTGGTAAATATTTCCAGCTCAGAACACTGATGCGTCCAAAGTGTTCGTTCTGGTTAGAAGGCCAAAATGGAACAGAGAGGCAAGAACTAAACTGTTTCCATATATTGCAACTGGAAAACAAAATAATGCTGCCCACAAGTGGATAAGAGAGTCATTCACCTGACATTACTGAAAAAGTAAAATTTACAAATTTCTCCCACACATTCAGTAATTTTGGATTAAAAAAAAAAAAAATTACATTGTGACTACAGTGAAGTTTTTCAAGTCTATTTTACAATATAGTAAGAAAACAAATTCCTTTAGAAGCAAACTGAAGAACACAATATGATAAAAATCTGTAATTTTTACTCTAATGAACACTGTATTTTCAAATTCTGGGTTTTTCTGGTTTAGGCAAAACAAAAGACAACAATAGGATTACAATTATCCACTTTCAGTTTTGCAGTCAGATGTCTAATAAATCACTTGAAAACCCCTTCAGCAATTAAAATTTAAAAGCTTGTTCTAGATAGAGACATGCAATTTTGTGTAGCAGGTTTTAGAAATAAAATCCAGTTTAAAAAAAAACCCTTTTGTTCTCAAGCGTTTACATCTCGGATTAATTTTTAAAGTTTTCTATAAATCTTCAACATTGTTCAGATATATAACATAAACATGAAATGTGGCAAAAGTCGACAAGTTAATTTATTGCACTCTGTAATCAACAATCTATGCTGATCTTCAGAAAAGATAAACTAGAAAACAGTTGCTCATTCTGTAAAGGAGATAAAAGAAAATGGGAAACTCTAAAAGTGTTCCAGAAATGCAAATGCATACATCATTTGTGCTAAAGGCAACACCAACATTCTCCCTCAAATGAAGCCATATATCAACATGTAAGAACAAGGAGGCATTCTTCTGTCAGCAGAAAACAAGGGAAACATCGCCCATGATGAATAAGCAATCAAACTGAAAACAAAATGGCAACAAGAATTACACACTACTTAAAAATTTATTTTCAGTGTTCTTGTATGCCACAAAATGTAATCCAAAGGACAGACAAAACAGTAAGGGGCACTGCAGCTTGTCTGATCTTCTATATATGTTTGACGTACAAGCCCAACCCCATATTCCCAAACCTCCATGTCAGGTTCCTCACTTTTCCCTCTAGTTTCCCAAATTCCATCTACATTACATTCAGCTCTTTCATTTCTTTGTAGCCATGCCCTTCAGTTCCCTTTTCCTTCCTCTCCTCTGCCACTACACACAATTCTGGTGCCAGCCAAGCACAAAGCAGCACACTCTGGCTGCTCTGGAGCCTTCTCAACCATCAGGACCTGCATAGTTAATGACTGATATCAAAGGTCAGATTGAAAAAAATCCTTGACTACAGGTCACAGTCTTTTCTTGAGCAGTCTGGGGAAGGGAACACCAATTTCCATTTCCTTAAATATTAAAGAAACACATTCACATTTGGAGCTTTTAAGATCTCTACCTCATTCACCAAATCTATCAAATCAGCCAACAAGCTCCAAAAACGAATGTGGGAACTGAAAGGTAGACTGTCTTTTCAGGTAATAAAAGAAAAATGCTGTGTCCTTACTCAGCAGATTTTACTTCCATAAGTCAGGTGATAAAAAAACAAGAAGGGAAATAACAGTGTTCTGAATATAGATGCATCTGTTGTCTATCTGGAAATTAGGGCTGCTACTTTAAGTGTTTAGTTCATCATTTGAAGACATGAACACTCTCAGGTGCATTTCTTGTTAAATATCTAAGGTTGCAAAGCCAAATGAATTCTAGTATATTTGTATATGCATGTGTACATATATATATATAAAATATTTTAGTACTGTATTAACTGCTTTTAACTACAATCTCAATAGAGACAAAGACACACTTTCTATGACCAAGAGAATTAGTATTTGCTCACTCCAAAAGAGTAAATTTTTACAAACCCCAGCTTGAAATCTGTTTTTGGTACATTCCAAATCTCTTTAGCTTTAACATTGACTAGAAAAAGTGTGTAACTTTTTAAAATTATCCATTAAATGATACAACATAGACATTAAAAACACCCACTCTTCAAAGCTCTGAAAGATCTATTACAGGGTAGTCATGTAGGGTGAGCGACATACGGCTTGCTCCCTGCTCCTCCCAAAGTATGTTATCCCATTTCAACTGCCACTACTGAAATAAGTATGTAAATCCATAGTCACATTTCACTTTTGAAAACTAGAGCACTTATAAATTGGCATTAGAATCCTGAATTTTGACACTTTGTGATTATGACAAGACTCCACTGTCCATAAGGCATGCTACTGGGCAACAAACGGCATTCCCTGATTCATTTTCGAACAATGCAACATCTTAATAATCAAAAGGAATGTTATCCAAGCTCTGAGGAAAGATGCATGGATGACTGATAAGAAAAAGTTATCTTCAGAGAAAAAGAATGAAGGGTAACTCGTTGTTCCCAGAAAAGAAAGGTGAAAATAGCAATGCCACCTCTATCTGGTGAAAGCCATATGCATTTCAGGATTTTTTTCTGCACCTTTTCTTAAACATAGGCAAAAATGAGTACAAAATTTGATTACTAATACAAAGCAGCTGTAATAAGTGTCACAAAACCTACATTTTGGTGTGCATGCATATGTCTTTCCCCAGAGGGATAAAGTTCCTTATACCCCGTGTCTGCCATATCCAACCACAAACCTAGGCAGAATCACTTTTTCATCACTTATACTTCACAGCAGAAGTGTGCCCTGGAGCAACAATACTAAAAGGCAAACAATAACTCATTTCACAGCTCTTGCTTAAGTGTGGAAAGTGAATTTTTGTGAACTTCTCAGAATCAGAAAGAAGTGGCACACATGAAAATGTTTGTCAAGTAAAACCTGGGAGAGGTCCAAGAACACTTGAAGGTGTTAGCAGGACTTGGAGGGGCAAAAACCACTCAACTTTTTCAGCACAGAGAGCAGGACAATAGTTGCCGTGCTGAGGAAACTACATCGGTTCTTGCCGAGCTCATTTCTGCTCTCACATTCCCAGGCACCAACGGCAGTTAAAGAAAAAAAAGAAAAAAAACCACAGCTTTTTTTTTTTCATACTGATTCATCAAGATAGTTGTATCTTTTTGCAGCATGATGAGTGCCTAATTACAATGATTCAAATCTCTTGTCACCTTCAGGCTAGACTACAGATAGCAATGGGTTTTAGCCAGAGCTGATAGGGAAAATGAACTTGACACAGCACGCAATGGTTTGTTAAGCATGATATAATATTAAAAACATCACTCCCCTTTTTAATCTAGCCAGGAGGAGGAAGAAAAATCACATGATTTTGAGTTCAAAGTTGCTAAATCCCTTCTCCAGCAGGGGAACATGCTTGTCTGATTACATTTTCAGGTTGAATGCATTTGTCACTCTATCACCTTTCTCCACATTCAGTCCTGTTTTGAGCCCTCTTGGCTTCAGACAGCTCTTTCTCCTCCTAATATTACTGTAATTTCTCAGAAGTTCCTTCAGCCTACTCCCATTTTCCTTCTTGGGAAATGGGTATAGGGAGGCTGGGCCCTCTAGTGCATGGTGGTGTTAATGCACCACATTCCCAGCCCTCTTGACTTCGTTTCCTTCCTTTTCCTTCTTTCTACCAAGCAACTTCTGTCAGAACAGCTACTCCGTTCAGGTGCCTTTTTCAAGGGGACCCTATTTATGCTTTCATAACTTCAAAAGAAGGAGGAGTTGTCTGAGTGACACGCACTCTGGTTGTCCTGTGGCTTATTGCCAAGACTTAAACGTAAGCACTTGGCCCCATGAACGGCAACTTAACACCTGCAAAAAGAGCATCAAAAGCCCAGCAGGAAACTTGGGAGATGAGGACAGAGAAGCAGCTTCCTCACCAGGGACAGATGTTCAGGAATTGAATCTGTTTAATATTTCCAATATAGGTCCTTTCTGAGGCCAATGACCTGCACTACCTCTGTGGTCAGAGGGCTGCACACAATGGGCCAAGGTGGGGCCTCTCCTTGCTGTGCTTTCAGCTTTGGCTTAAGACAGAGAGTAAACCCCTGAGGCTGTGATTCCCTCAGTCACTCAGCTGCACGTCCTATCCAAACCCTTCAGCATTTAGAAAACCATCTCAATGCTCCTCTACCACAGTTTTTGATTCCTCAGGTTCTATTTCATGACCATTAACTTAATTATCCATATAATCTCAAACCATTTGCTTGTCTTTCACTTTTAGTTTCTTAGGATAAAAGGACCTTGCTAACAGGCAAAACTGTAGATGATTAAAATGCTTTAAATAAAACCCCTGCAATTATACTTAGAAAACCCAGATATTTTTACATCACTTTAAAAAGTTATGTTTTTAAAGTAATGAGTGAAATGTCTTTAAAACTGGCAGTATTATGTACATAACCAAAATTTACACTGACAAAGCCTGCAGTAGTTCAGAGGGAAAACATAACAACACATAACATAATAAAGAAACTGGCAATGGTACAATTAGTGTGAACAGTATCAGAATAATCTGCATTAACTCTCAACACAGCATATACAGCTTCACTATGTCTGTATGACCTCTAAACAGGTAACATCATCAAAGATTAACAATCATAGATATGAATGTCCTCTGTATGAATGACTGGTCTTTACACCCTGACGAAGCTTTTCGGCCACAAAGATTAACAAAGAAAAAGGAAGTCTAATTGAACAGAAACTCTCCGGTATAGCCCAAGTTGCACATTTTGTTACACCTTCCACGGTTACTGACAACTAAATGCATCTCTTGACTGCATCACACCCAGGCTATGTTGTTGAAAGAAAGATGTGTTTTAATTTGTTTGTTTAATAGTTTTTAAAACAGCTTCTGCCAGCAAAGGCCCTCCCAGTTTTGGAGGGGAAAATGCCATTATAGGAATCCTGTAAATGTCACAGAGCATGAGGGAATAGCATACAAGTAACCAAATTTGATAATAAGCTTGGAGCTAGCTGATGTAATCACTGCAACATGGAAGCGTTTTGAAACTTGCTTTTCTTTCACTTCGACATTAAAGTTTTATTTTAAAACCTTCAAAGAGTGTTCATTCTCATTCAAGCTGTATATATGACTTGTGACCAACAAGTGTGACAAAACATGAAAAAGTTTTTGAAAACCAAGAATGGGCTTAGGTTTAACTGCTGTGGATCCATTTAAAATACGGATGAAACCTGTCCTCATGGATTTTTAAATAAAATGGAGTTAGATTTATACCCCTGACATTTAGCATAATGGAATAACAACTATTTATAGTTTCCCTGTCAATTCTGGTAGTAAAACACTGGATGTGGTCACAGAAATTATAAATCTGCATTGTTATCTGGAAAACAAAATGATTATAATAATTTTCTGCTATTACAAGCAGTTGTCTTTAATTACCTCAATATACATTACTTAAGTGTCTGAAAAGACAGGATGTCAGCATGAATAGCATTGGTTTGGCAGCCCCAAATTATGAAGAGCCACTGAAATGGTACACGTTCTCTCTATTCCTTTCCTCAAAATATGAGATCTCACAGAAGCTTGACTACCTCAGTATATAATAAAATTTTAAAACTGAAATAATAAGGAATTAGACAACTTCAAAAAATTTCAAGTGGTGTGCTCGGATCTTCTAATTATTAATCAGTTCACAGTTTGACCCCCTCTTTCTACCAACTCATTTCTCACGAGCCTCCAACTTACACCACAGGTAAATGGCAATGTAATGGAAACAGTGATACTGAGCACACAACTTAGTACTTGACAATTATTCTGCAGATGGACATGCAAGGATGCCTTTACAGCAACAGTCAATCACCGGCAAATAACCTGCTTTCATGAAGCTTAAAAAAAAATATTAGAAGAATGAAAAAAATTTTAAAAAATCATAGCAGTTACCCATTACCATTATTTCTCTGACTGCATTATAGATCAGCTTTTGCAATTCTATAATTCCATGTATTCCAAAGAAATTTTTATCATTTACAAATTTTGGACTACAATCTCCAGCACAAAGATAATATTTCCTCCTTTTTGCTTTCTTTCATTTTAAACACTTCTGTTTTGGATTTGCATGGCAAGGTTTTGGTAGCAGGGGCTTTCAGGGAAGGATGCTGAGGAAGCTCCTGGAAGCTTCCCCCATGTCCAGCAGAGCCAATGCCAGATGGGTCCAGGAGGGATGCACTGCTGGACAAGACTGAGCCTAGCAGCATTGATGGTATTGCCTCAGGAATAACATAGTTATTTCCTCATTATCCTATTCTGAGTTGATTGATAATATATTAAACTGATTTCCCTGAGTCTGTTTTGCCCGTGACAGTAACGGGTGAGTGATCTCTCCCTGTCCTTATCTTGACCCAGGAGCCTTTTGTTGTATTATCTCTCCCCTGTCCCACTAAGCAGGGAAATGAGAGTGGCTTTGGTGGGCACCTGGTGTCCAGCCAGGGTCACCCCACCACAACTTCCTCCAGGATCTCTCACTTATTATGAACACTGTTTAAAAATGCTTTAAATTCTGAGCAATGTGGAGATATCTTCTCTCCAAGGAGAGCTGTGACTGACCATTCCAGTTAGCTGCAACATTTGGCTCTTTCCATTTTCACATATGTAAAAGATACAACTAAATTAACTTACCCCAAGTGGCAGAGCAAAACAAAACAACTAAGTGGCTGCAGCTGGGGGAAGCAGAGTTAAGTATTTTCTGTATTTTACACAAGCCTTTATTTTACATAAGTCTTTTTAGGACTGATACAATATTAGGGTCTGCCTCACTTTTATCTGTGGATTTCTTTTCCTGAAATCTTTGTCTGAGTTGGGTTTGCTCAAATTAAAGTCACAGCTGCTGCTACAATTCTGTGTGATGCTTCCTTTTCATCCACATTCATGTTAAGGGAAGCAGAAATATTTTCGCTATTATCATTATTCCTCTACTTTTAAACAGAAGGCCAACAGCATAATCTTCACACTAATCCATGAAACAGATGACAACTATATATATGTTAGAAAAGATGCAGAATTTTCATTATTTTGTTTCCTTGCCCTATTCAGCAAGTACTGCAGTATTTCCTTCCATGATGATAACATTTCTTTGATCCCAACAAAGAGATTTCTGAAACTTCATTGTTAGAAATACATGTAGAATAACTAACTTACATGGCCTCAATTACAAAATGACATTTGCTGCATTTCATCCACGATGAGGGAGTTTTAAAATTCACAGCATGCCATCTTCTGAAAATCAAGCAGCAGCACTTCACAGGTATGCCACTCCCCAAGCTTTATGCAAAGTCTGCACTCACATGTCCTTGAATTCAGAGTGACTAATAACCTCAGCAAGGTGCACATTTTAAAAGAACACTCATGCTGAAGTTGTCATTTATTCACTGGCATTATGGGTGGCATATTTTACAGGCTGCTTTTTAAGGAATATTCAACCACCTGCACATCGTGTGTCATTGCACTGGAGTTCAGCCATGCACTGAAGCTGAGTGTGTTGCAGTTTTGGTAATCGTGTTCAGAAAACAAGCATGACAGAGTGGAATTAATTTATTAAGTGATTTACTAAACAGGGACACGACATATTACAAAGGAGAGAGACAGAAAAAGACACTTAAGGGGTTTCCCAATATGACATATAAAAAATTCTACCCAGAAAACAAATCAAAAAACCTCTAAGCAAGGGGAAAAAGTTGATGGAGTTAAGTATCATCACTGACAGATGCCAAAGAAGCTACTCTAGCTAGATCTCTATATAATCTAAATATTTCATTTGCTGTTTAATGAAAAGTCATTTAATCAAGTTATTCTGAAATAGTCCCAAGGAGTAAGGTCTGCTTACTACCTGAGTATTTCTTCAAATGAAACTGCCACCAGTGTCACTTGTCACTGTTCCACAGCTGTCCTGATTTTGTATTTTAACACAAGAATGACACTTTGTTACAAGTTTTCCAGTACAAGTTTTCTCAGACTGAATTCCACAGGAAAAGACCTCTGCCACCAGTTGAAGAGTAACAAAGTTAACAGCACTCCTAAGAGGTAGGGGACTTTGCTAGCAGTGTCCCAGGAGCATTCTGAGCTTTCACATAAATTGTGTCACAAGCTGCACCTCATTCACTGACATCACATCATTATGAATTTTGTCTCAATTTCAATGTATTAATTACATTTACAAAGGAAGTCTTCCAATATCTAAAAAAAAGCCAACTGTATCCTGGGCTGGATAAAAAGAAAGATGGCCAGCAGGTCGAGGGGGAGGACTCCTTTTCTCTACTCTGCTCTAGAGAGACTCCACCTGGAGTGCTGCATCCAGCTCTGAGGCCCCCGGCAAAGAAAGATATGGACCTGTTAGAGACGGGTCTAGAAAAGAGCCACAAAAAAGTTTGGAGGAAAGGAACAACTCCCCTTTTTTAAAAGGCTGGGAGACTAGAGGGGTTTTAGCCTGGAGAGGAGAAGGCTCTGGGGAGACCTTATGGTAGCCTACTCATACTTAAAGGATGGCTTATCAGAAAGGGGGAGAGGGACGTTTTACATGAGGGTCTGAAGTGACAAGACCAAGTTCTTATCTGAAAGAGAGTAGATTTGGATTAGATATAAGGAAGAAATTCCTTACTCTGAGGGGGGTGAGGCACTGAGACAGGCTGCCCAGAGAAGCTGTGGATGCCCCAACCCTGGCAGTGTTCAAGGCCAGGTTGGATGAGGCTTTGAGCAACCAGGTCTAGTGGAAGGCGTTCACAGTGTGTTGGACTTCAAAGGCCCCTTCCAGCCCAAACCATTCTGTGATAAAAGCAACAGCCAACTCACTGCAATTCACTGCATCTGATCAAGTTATTGGAACAAAAACTGGCCAAACAATGGATTGGGAAGCATCTACTTAAATACACAGCTCAGGTGAGAAAGAGCAGAAAGAGCTTTGTACATTAAGCTATATATTTGTGCCTACTTTTCTTTATACTACTATTTAAAGAACAATCAATATAACTATTAAGACAGAAATACAATTTTTAAAAATTGACAATAAAATTGGAAATAATGCCATGCAATAAGACTGATATTGAAATCCATACAGACCTATTCTTTCACCATGTACTTCTAATGCATTTTACAAGGTTTCCATTACTCAAGCAAGACAGGCTCAATATTTACAAAACCACCTAAGTGTCCTTCAAAAATGCAGACTGTTCTTTACAAGTGCAGTTTTTAAAAGTTTAGTCTTTTCTATCTAAAAATTATGCAAACAGATGGTGTTACTACAGTGCAGTGGATACTCCTGCCTTCTCAGAGGCCCATTCAAATAGATAATCATCTCTCAGATTTTACACAGTACAAGATAATGTATCGCTCTACTCACTCAGAAGTTCAGGTACAACTGCCTGGGACCAACTACAATGGAAAAAAAGGCACTTCATCAACCTTCAGTTGGTCTCAGCTCCCATGAAAAGGAATGTGGCAATTCAGAGCCCACCAGTGGCCCTCAGCAGGCAAGCTGGTGTCCACCAGCACTGCAGTGGAGTCCCAGCTTTCATTACAGACATCAGTGACATTCATTTGGCAAGGACAGAGCCTAGCATCGCAGTTAAACAAATGATACTGCTAATGAAACTTCACTAATTTATGTCCCACACGGCTATGTTGAACAAATAAACGATCTGCATTCTGCTGCTCTTCTGAATTCTTTCTGCAGGTTTCAAGTCCTTAAATCACATTCCCCCCAGTCTAGTTTGTCAGGCAAGTCACAGTAGTCCAATTTCACAGGCAGCTGACCCACCACTGTTAAAAACCTGCCTCTTGTGAAACTCCATGAAGGGATGAAATATCACAATATTCACATTCTCCTGGACATACCTGTCTACGACAGTCAAGTGCAAAGAGAAAAAAAAGCCAGCAGCAGGTGGAAAAGAGCCCTACTATTTCTCTAATGACCACAGATCTTATTTTTCCAACAAAAACGCAGCACTTCTCCTTGCTCTGGCAATACTGAAATTCTTAGGTGGTAAGAAATATGTTCAACTAGTGATTTTATAAACCTTTTAGATACATTTTTATTCTTTCTCCCAAAGCTTGTAAACTGAGGATTCACTTCCAAAATAGCTTTGCTATCAAATACAGCATATCTAGGTTATAAAACCCCACAGGTTTATTTAGCATTTTTTTGACATAAGTTCACTAATGGGTCTGCCAAACTACCCAGCCCAGAATTGTGTGTATATATTTTTAAACCTGATTTTGAGTTTGCATATTACCTGTTTCTTAAGAGTGTATTAGTTCCTCTGTTTGGTGTTTTATATATTTACAAAGATACTCTAAAGTTTCGTCTCATTAAGAGAAAAATTGCATAGAATGAGAGAAACTTCATCGGTAACTTTGGAATCTTATAACTTGTAAATTAGCAAAGAAAGCACTGAGATAAGTCCTTGGGAATATATTTGAAGTCTTAATGAAAGGGTCAGATTACAAAAAGCCATAGTGGGAGTATTATATGAGGAAGCTTTAAAGTTAGTTGCAATGTATTAAAAAAAACCATTCAAATAAATTATTTTTCACTGCAGTATACCAAGTTTTTGGAGATAGAATTAAAATTGCGCTTTCATTTTAGACCAAGTGAAGCATAATACTAGGCTATAATACTGCATATACTAGTGAGATCCAAATGCCCACGGTGTTGCAAGAGAACATTTTCCCTCAGGCATTTGAAATTTAATGCTTCTTTAATATTCTCTGTTGGATATTGTTAGAATGGAATTTCAAATATTTCCTGCAATTTGAGTTAAAGATTACTGAATAATGCTGAGCAGCAAAAAATTTTTAAGCGTACATCTAAAGCTGGCATAGTAGCTTAATGTCCTGTTGTTTCTTGCTTTAGCAAAATTAATTTCTTCAGTCTTCAACCATGAATTCACGCACCACCTGGAGATGCAAACCCGTAATTTAACTGTGGTGTATTTCTAACTCCCTTGCCTAATATACACTGAGGCCAGACCCTAGATGTCAGGCAGCTATAAAAGGAAAAGGCCATTTCAGAGAAATATTTTATATTCTCCCAAGTCAGACAGCAAGCAACTCGAAAAACAGTATCTGGCCCATTACTGTAAATAAATGGGATTACTGGTCATGAAACAAACGCACACGAGTTATTAAAAGTATATATTCCACTATATTGGCAAGAGTAACACCTTTCCAATAGGACTCAAAACATTCAAAAGGCTTTTATCCAATTAAGGTCCAATATTTTTCATCATACCTGTGTTAGTGCTTTACCATGGCTACTCTTTACAGGTAAGGGTAGATGGCAAATTGAGCAAAAAGGCATAGTTGTATCATTCTAAAAAGAAACTAGAAAAACACTAACTATAATCATGATTCCTGTTGCTTGATTTCTTCATGGAGAAGCCTCCTTCATCCAAAGATGCAGCACCTTTCCATCATTTGTGTCATGATATAAGCAGTCAATTTCCCAATTTTCCATGGCCATGGTTCCCTTCTCATTCATACTGGGAACATGCAGACCCACTCCTTAGCTCTCTCTTCCAGGAAGCCTGCTAACCCCGCTCAGAATGGCTTGGAAAGCTGCTTCAGACATTAGGACTACCCTGAGTTCAAATTAACTAATTCCTCAACACCATCCCAGCCTGACAGGACAATTCTAAAGGACTTCAGGACAGGTCCAAAAGTTTCAAACATTTTCTTAGAGCATGAACCTGAGGACCGTTCTCATGGGTTCCAACACAACCCTTGTCAACACTGAACTAAAAAAAACAACAAAAAAATATGTGCATGCCTGTTTTTGAGAAACAGGAAACTCCAAGTTATGCAGCACTGGTATGGCCAATGGAGTCCACACAGCTCGAATCAGGGGCCTACACTTTTATTCAGAGATGGGGTAGTTTAGCCCTGCAGTGTGCAACTGAATGAATACAGGCATGTGCAGAGTGTACTTGTGTTTATGTGAGCAGAAAGAAGAAATTTTCTTTATCCATTCTTTACTCAAATATCAGCAGACACTGAATATGGTCAGTACTATAAGCATATATGCTACTAAAGCCACCCATAGACTCTTGCTGCTGCCTAAAAATCAGTTTGGATAAGGTTTCCAAAAGCAGGCCAGATACCAAAATGAATCTGTTAAACATGCAGAAAAACCTCCACACAGGAAACAAAGTGTTTAGTTGCCTCTTACACTTATTACTGATAAATTCATGTTTGAAAGTTATGTTTCACACGTGAATAATGCCATTAAGATAAAAATTTTTCAGTACTTTCCTTCTGTACAGAATTATATTTTATACAATTAACTTCAAAAAACTCAACACCATAACACATCACTCTCCTTCCCCACGTATTTCTAGGGATATTTTCTTTGAAACAGTATTCAATTCTTGGGGAAAAGAAAAGGAGAAAAATTTAGTCTGTATAGTGGCAGTTATTAAGCACTTAGTTCTGTGAAAGTACAGAAACAAATTCACCTGGATGTTGTAAAACAAGCTGAAATATTTTAAGCAAACTATGAGACCATAATTCATAGAAATAAGCCTAACAAGAAAAACTCTTGTAATTATGCAAGAGATTTGGCTTGGAAGAGCATTCATCAGTCATTTTGACATGGAAAGGATGGATAAAGGAAGCAGATGGATTCACCCCTCTGTGCTGAGCCTAGAAAATGGAAAGTCATCGTTATGGTTGCTAACTTCTTGTTCAAAATGTATTACTTGATTATCAGGTTATAATGAACAAATGCAAAAGAAAGTCCTATGAGAGAAAAAAGCAAACATTTCTTTTCAGTAGGAGCTGTTTCCCCATTTGACTAAATGCTCACCTCATTTAAAAAACTCACGAAGACATCAGCTTAATGTTTACATCTAGTGGGAGGAAGGGGCGGTGGTGTTCAGGTTGGGTTTCTTTTAATGTTGCAACAAATTAACTTTAAGAGTACAAGGTTTGCTTTGGTAGAACTTGCATTGTTACACAGGTCATCTCTTCTTCAGAATACCAGCCTGCCTCTTCTCCTCCACACAGCCACATTAGTGACTAGAAAACCCACACACTGCTGTTCAACCAAGAGAAATATTTGTGTTAAGGCAGAAGAACCCAGTAATGCTACTTCTCATGCACCAGGAATTCTGTTCTCTGCAATAATTCAGAGATAACTTTGCTGAATTTACAGCCAATATGCCGAAGTCTTTGTGCCGAGCGTGCGTGCCCATTGTGGTTGTTTGGTTTGTGGGTTGGTTTTGTTTGGCTTTGTTTTCAAACAGGGATTCTCTATATCCTGGACCTTGCAACAACTGTGAGAAGAAAACCCTCCAGAAGAGGTGCTCAGGTGGTAGATGATGAGAGATCTTCCAGGGTCCCTCAGCTTTGGGAGTGCCATTATGAAGCCACTGAGCCACCACCCCCTCTGGTCAGTGATGGAGCCCTGAGCTCTTTTGCTCACCAGACCACCCACCTCAGATCTGACCATGCACCCACACCAGAGGAGGCCTGAACTCTCAGTGTCCGCTGCCAAACCTACAATATCTGCTTGAACTATCAACCTACTTAGGAAAAACAAATAAAAAAGAACTTTCTGTTCACAATTTTTATTAAGATTTGACTCATGAATAGTTCATAAAGATTACTATTACATATTACAAGCAAGCTATACATCATTTGTGTCTCTTCATAGGCAGCAGGCACATGAGTACAGGATGTGTTATTGCATCCTAGCTACCTATTAAAAACATGCTGAAGGTTGCAGAAATCAATTAATGATTAATTACCCAACTTTAATTTAAAAACCAACTAAACCATTAAGAAATAAAGAATAAGCCATCAGAAAAAATTAAACCAGTTACACGGAAAGTAAAATTTCTCCTTTAGAAAGAAAGGTTTCACCACAGCAAAAAGAAAACTGGGATTATAAATGGAATTTATAGATCAGTTTCTTCATGACATGTAATGTCCATGCAGTATTACACGACTGAAGTTTAGAAATGAATGGTGAAAAGTTATGTTTTGGACATCAGCACTAGGAATAAAAAAAACCCCCAACCCCATATTAATTTTCTAAATTACTATTTTAATAGTTCTTGCTCATATCTATATCTTTATCTTTTTTTAATTCTATTATAGATTTCTCACATACTTCACAAATAACTTTTGATCCTCTTAATTCTATTTCAGTATTTTTTTGCAACATTTTACTTTATTTCTGAAAAATCTCTTACTATTATTCCCTTGGACCATAATCCAGAAGAGATTTAGACAACTATTTCAATTCTGGCATTTCTAGGATTGAACCTGGCCATTATATAGTTAATCTTTCTTACATAGTCTTGTGCATTTTAAATGTTAATTATATCACACACTTAACTACAAGAGACATGACTTGGTAACAATTCTAAGTAAATGCAAGTAAATGTAAGTAAAAAACCTGTACTAGACATAGAGAGGATGATAAAAAGAAAACTTCACAAATTATTGAAAATTAAGTGTAAAAACTTACCTAAAAATATTCATCAGTTTCTATAGGTGGCAATGAAGTAAAAGAAAATCCCATCCAAAATACAGTAAAAGAACACAGCCAGCTGTTAACAGAGAATAATTCATTTTAAAATATTAAAAAAAAAAATGAGGAGATAATTCTGGCAGACTACTCATCAAAACTACTAGTTGCCTTGAAATATAATACTTAATCCCCAGAAAAAGGAGATTAAAACATCTTAATACTTCAGTGTGTTGTTTAATTACCGATTTCCACGTAATTCAGTATCTTTTGAGTGCAAAAATTGCAAAGTGTATTTGAAGAGTTAGCCAAGAGCCCAATTCACATGCACACTAAATTTCCATTACTTCATTCGCACACAATGTTTCTATTTATGCAGCCTTTTGGCTAACAGTGCTACACGAAAGACTCATACTAATGAAACATTGGGAAGCATTAAAGAAAATTTTTTGAAACTACATTTAAATTTTGCTTGGAAAACTTTAAAGCTTAACAAGTAGAAACAAAATTTAGGAAGGAAATACTAGAATTGTTAAGTTTTGCTGACTTTAAAAATTACACCACATTCATAAGAGGCAACATTTTACAGTATCTTTAGTTAAATCAGCACAGATGACAGTTCAGTCCACCTCAGACTAATTATACTGGGATTGAAAATACAGTGATAAACATGCTTCTGACAAACAAAAACATTTACACACGGCTTTGAATCACAACAAATCACTTTCAACACAAAGTAACAAGATTTGTTGTTATCTCCGACAGCAAATAATTCAAGGAGCACAAGCTTGGGCAGAAAAGAATAAGAAGAGTCACACCTATAGAAGAAAGTTTGAAAGTTTCAAGTTAAGCTCTTAACTGAAATCCATTAAATCAATACAATCTGCTATGCTGACACAGATAAATCAGTTTACAGCCTGCTAACATTGATTTAGCTGAAAATTGATAAGAAATCAATTTACGCTGAACCAATTATGGTCAGTGGAAATTACCTTATGTGGGTCCATATCAGGTTTTGTGTATATTTAAATCTTAAACAATCTTAAATAGTGTTAATTAAGTCTGTACAACGTCCAGGTGCAGAGAAGGTTAAGGGTCACCAGGGTAAAGCATCTTAGGACACTCTGGAAAACTCTGACTGTGTTAAACAAGCTCCCTCCTCCTTACCAAGCTTCCCTACACTTCACAGCAAGCCAGCCCTCAGCTCTGCTTGCAGCTATTTGGCTTTCAAACTCATCCCCAGAAGGGAACTTGGGTACAGTCTTCATTCATATTAAAAACGTATGGTTATTAACCGATATAACTCGGTATACTCGACATTTTAAACGAACCCAGTGCTACTGTACCTCCTCCACTCTGCCCCTGCAGTTTGCCGTACAGCAGGAGCTGTCAGGTGCTCAAAGACTCGTTCAAGGCACGGGACGCTCTGAGCTGTGGCATGAGCACGACTGACAACAAGACTCACTGAAATGAGAACACTTTGCGTGATAAGCATCAATATTTACATTTTACACCCACTGCCCTCAAGGAGTAACTTCCTTTTTTCTGTCGCGGGACAGAAGAAGAAATTTCCTAAGTACACATGCTGCTTAGATTGTTAAAAAAAAAAAAAAAATACTACTACTCCTAAGGACTAGAGTAAGATTTAAAACTAATCCTGCAGAAAAATACCGGGACAAGTAAGACTTCACTAAAGACTAACCTAATAAGGAATCCTGTCCGGATCGGAGGGAAAAGAAAAATCAGCCGTGCTATCCAAGACATTCTTTTACACCCTAACAACACAGTTTATGAAGCTGTATTTTGCTGATGTATTTATGCCAGTACCAGCCTCCCTGTCAGCCAGACCAAAGGAATTTACTTCACTCAACAATTCGAAATACAAGTAAACGAGCAGCTTTATTTTTGTACAAGAGGTCGCTAGTTCAGCCACACAGTTCTACCAGCGGAATAGCACAGGCAACCTCTCAGCTTTCCCTGAAAATAAAAAGAAAAGGACCAAGCAACAGAATGGCAGGATTTCATGAAGTGTGACGCACACCAGGGCAAGGCGCTGGAGCGCCGGGACGCGCCGGCAGCTCCCCACAGGCCGGGGAGGAGGGAAACGCGCGGGAAACGCGAGGGGAACGCTCTGCCCGCCCCGGGCTCGCGGCTGCGGGCGGCTCCGGGATGCCCGGCAGGGCAGGGCAGGGCAGGGCCCGGCCGCGCACTCGCACCCACCGAGCGCTCCGAGTTCGCGGGGCGGGCGCAGGAGCGGCGCCACCGGGGCCTGTCCCGCGCGTCACCCGCAGCAACCGCGCGCGCCACTCCCTGCGCATGCGCCGCCACCGCCCCCCCCCCCCCGCATCCTCGCCGCCGAGCGCGCACGGCGCGGTCCGAGAAGCCGAGCTGCCGCAGCCCCCGCCCCCCCCACAGCGCGCACGCGCAGCGAAGGGATCCGCGCAGCGCCCCCTAACGGCCTAACCCCTCCAGCATTGCGGGGCTCTTCAATGAATGGGGGCGAGCGGGGAGCGGCAACCGCTAATGGCGCGGGAGGGCGTGGCGCGCTGCCCCCGAGCACGCTGGGAGTTGTAGTTCTTCCGGCAGCAGAGCAGCGCTGGCCGGTGGCAGTCGCGACTAACAGCCCCCAGGCGGCCGCGTGCGGCCGCGCGCCCCGCCCTCCCACGGCACCTCGGCGCAGCGCTGCCACGGCCGCAGTCGCGCCGCAGAGGTGACCTCGAATAGCAGGATCTGCCGCTCCCGCAGACATGGTCGGTACCGCGCCCGGCCCGCTGCGGTACCCCTCCCCTCGGGTTCTTCAGGTCGGGGCAGCGGGCTTCGGCAGGCCGGAGGTGACCCCGAAAAGGCGTCGCCCTCCCCGTCTGGCCGCGCTGCTCCTGGGAGGGCCCGGGGAGTGGGGGGCAGGGGTGACCTAGAAGTGGTCGTGGCACCCGGAGGAGCCGGGCTTGGCGGCGCCTCAGGGCTCACCGCAGCTCCCGCGGAGGCCTCGCCGCGGTGACCTTCCAGGCGGGGACGTGGGGTCGGTGCCGGCCTGGCGGCGGCTCTGCCTCTCCCCAGGGCCGTGCGGGGGAGGTCGGGATGTGCCCCCGTCGGAACGCAGTGAACCTCCCTATCCTGGGGCTGGCACTCCAGAGGGGTAATCGCGCCTTTTCCCGGCGCCGCGGTTGGCGGCATTGCCTTCGGGAGATGAGGGCTGCCAGCGCCTTCGTTCATGAGGCGTGAAAGGTTTTGGTGCGCTTCTGTGTTAGCTCAAGGGAAAGTGCTTGTGAAATGGCTTTATTGGTTCATCCCTGCTTGCTGTCGGAAATCCAGCTGTTTGTTCAGACTCTCCAGATTGTCAAGGAATCCTTGTAGTTCTGCCGTGAGGTTACACAGGTGAACTGCAGTGCTTTGCTTTTCTGCAGGATGTATACATAGATAGACAAACCTGCACGGAGACCTTGCTTTCCTTTCTAGGCATGAAAATATCTCTGTGTTTTTCTGGACTCAATACCCTGTTATTCAAAACTTCGCTTTTAGTATTTTGCTACCGAAAGGATGCTTGCATGCTCTGAAACGTGGCTTATTTCAGCTGTACCCTAAAAAATACCAAAATCTGTAAACTTTATCCTACTTTTCCACTCTTTCTATTTAAAATATGGATTTATGGGAGTGACAACATGGCAGCAAGTTTTAGTTTGTATTTGAGCTTTCAAAGCACAAAACATTGATGACATTAATAGGCTGGTTTCACAGAGTTATAGCTGTTGGTTATAACTCCTTTTGATGTCCAGACTTTTCAGAATGTCACTGTTTTTATCTTGCCTTTGCTGTTCAAATTATGCATGTGGTGTTGGGCAGAGGCTTTAAATTTCTGAAATAAAATCATCTGTCTATCAATGCAACCACCATTAGCTCGATGAAATGGAAAAAGTTTTTCAGGGGAACCTGTGTCAAGGTCATTTCTTAAGGAAGGAGTACCTTTGGAATTGCTTTGGTCTCTGAACCGCAGCACTGGTGCTGTTCTTCAAGTGCACGGCTGCCTTGCTGATACTTTCTAGTACATTTCCAAACGTGTTTATTGTCACCATATCTCCCTTCTAAAGAAGGGAGAGCAAAGGGAAAGTTTATTAGGCAGACTCTAGACTTTGGAAGAGATAAAAATTTATTTTAATGATTAAATCATTCTTGTAAAACAAGGTGGGATAGCTTAGTTGGCTATAATATTCAGAAATAATGTTAAGCTGATAGTATTTTATAGACAAGTTTATCAGCAATAATTTTTGTAGCGGTCTCTCATATCTGTAATTAGCAATGCAAAGTCTATCACTTGTGCAGTCACGATGTTCCTGTCACAACATTTGATAGGTTGTGAGTTATCTTTTATTTACCTTTGTAACCTCCTGAATCAGTTTTGCAGTGCAGTGCTGTTTGCGGGTATGGCGCTAATATTTTAGGTCTGCTGCTATCAGCTATAATCACAGATATAACTGAGGCACTGAGTTCTTAAACCAGGGTGTGTGCGGAGGGTGTTAAGACCGCGACTTCCTCACTTGATATTGGAGGCTTTGCTTTTATCTGTGATAGTTTAGGAGGGGGAGAAATCCTACATTTGCTGGCTTAGATGAAGAAGGATACCTGGGGATTGATGTTTTTTTTTTTTTTCCTCATCCTTTTTTTTTTCTCATCGTTTCTTTTGCTACTCTTTTATTTTCCTGAAGTGCTTCAATTATACATCGGTTGAATGTGGAGTAGGGAAGGCTTTGGAACAAAATAGTTCAGTTAGTTGTTGCTTAATTTGTCCTCTAGTTCCTGTATACCTGAGAGTGATTAAAGGTCACCCCTGTAGTTGCCACAGCATGAAGGACTTGCAGGAGCCAAGTCACGGGTTAAAGCGCCTGGAGATGAATGTCCGGAACCTACAACTTCTATTGGGGAGCTTCTCATTTCTCTAAAAGTAGCCTCAGACACTCAGTGACACCAATTTTAATATGAGATGTAAGGTTTTATGGTGAGAGTTACCTACATTTTGTAAGAAGCACAACATTTTTGCTTTGTTAATCTAGCTACTGGATTTAAGAGAGAACATGAAAGTTTCTTGGATGCTAAATGCTCACAACTGGTGCAGGGTTAAGAGGGTCTGGGAAATGTACTGAATCCAATGTACTGAAGGTTTGAAGAGGAAAAACAAGTAGGCAGCACTCCTCACTTTATTTTAGCTTATGTTTTTTCCTCCTCCAGCCCCAAATGGGGGACAAGAGGAAGGATGGTGGTAAGCAAACATAATTATGTTGAGAAGGTGGAGCTGAGTCATGATTGAAGGTTTGGGGTTTTTTTTAGAGGCTGTTTGCTAAATTTGTCTCAGTAAAAAAATAATAAGTAGTCCTATCTCTTACCTTTTTATCTTCTACTCCCTCCGTCTCCTGTTGTTATGCTGAACACTCACCATAATGCTAGTAGGTAGGTTGGCATTTTTTGTGTTTAAATCAGACTGACTTACAAAGTTCACAGAATGGAAAAAAAAGTCTCTTTTCCTTTCCCCCTTTTGTGACACTACTTTAGAAGAAAGAGCCTTTAAAATCTTTCTTCTGTTCACTGGAAATTCAGAAATCAATTCACAATTGATTTCAGATCCCCTATAATATAAAGAAAACGCGTTCTCCTGCTACTTGTGTGAGTTCTGGAATAGCTTAGCACGGGATCACTTTTTATATGATGGGGATTTTGCAAGGCCAAGGTTTTGCAGCCCTGTAACTTTCCAGTACTTATTTTACTAAGTAGTGTGGTTAGCTGCCTTAAAAGAGTGTTGTTCCATTTATATAAATAAAATGTAGATTCTTCTTAGAAACATGCTGAAAAGTTGGCTTTAAAATTTAATACGCATCTTAATCCATGCTTCTCATCATCATTCAGATGTTATGGTACATTTCCCTGCTCAAGAGTAGAGTACCAGAACTAGTTTTGAGATTTAAACCAGCAAGAATTGATTGTCTGCTCTCCTTCCCCCTCATAGTGGAGTTTCGATGAAGTTGGAGGGGTGTGACTCATAGCAGGACAAGTTCAAAAGAAAATAATGCACTTCCACACCGTGTAACGGGCAATCATGTAACGAGATATTTAAAAGATCATTCCTGTAATGAAGGCCAGGTCTAAATCTGCAAGTTCAGTAGTTTAACTTCCTCATGTATGCTCTGGTGTTATGTACTATGTGATAAAATGGGGTAAGTGGCTGCATTTTTTTAAGTATCTAACACTAGCGTGATGCAGCTGTGCTTGGCTGGTCACTTCTGCAGGGAGAATACACTCAGAGTCCCACATGGTTTTCCTATAAATATCAGTGAGAGGAATGCTGGTTGGAAAGGATCTGTAGAGGTCATAGAGTCTGCCCTCTTTCTTGCTCCATGTCTGGAGGTTGTCCAGTGCAGCCTGACAGCAAGACTTTTGCCACTGATAGATCAAGTCATAGGTGTTTTGGTCTGGGTCTCGACGGCTGCCAGGAGTGAAGGTTATGCAGGCTCTCTGGGTACCCTGTTCTGCTGTAGCAGTACCACACAATCCAGAGTTTTTCTCCTGATTTGTAGCTGTTGCAGCCCGTTCTGCCACTGCTGAGAGGTGTTGGGTGCAATGTTATTTTTGTAACACTCTGTGAAGGTGTAGTGGGCTGCTGTTAGATACCCCCTTATCCTCTACCTTTCCAGTCTATGTCTAGCACCCTCAGCCTCATCTTGCAGACCATGAACTCAGGTTGCCAGAACTGGACTCAGTATTCCATCTGCAACATCACCAGCACTGAGTGCAAGGCCTGTCTTTGCTCTGCAGCTTAGGCTTTTCGTAATGTAGCCCAGAGTGCAATTAAATCACTTCTTTCACATTCAGTTATGCCTGGTGTTTTGTCTGTATCTCAAATGATCATCTTTTAATTATCTGAAAAAGCAGGCCTGGCATTCCAGCAGGCTGGTCAGTCTGCTTGTTCCTGTCCTAGCGCAATCTGCCCCAGCCCTATTGCCTCTAGGGAAAAAGGGAAATACAAATAACAGGCTTACAAAATACTGAGTTATGAATGTCCTTTAGCGCGTGTTCCATTTTGATAGAATCATGGAACGCTTTGGGTTTGAACAAGCTTTTAAAGGTTAGTGGTCCACCCCCCTGCATTTAGCAGGGACATCTTCAACAAGACCACGTTGTTCAGAGCCCTGTCCAACTTGACCTTGAATGTTTCCAGGGGTGGGGCAACCACCACTTAATCTGGATAATCTGTGCCACTGTTTCACCACCCTCATTGTAAAGTATTTCTTTCTTATCTAAATCTGACCTCTTTTAATTTCAAACTATTGCCCCCTGTCACTTCATAATGGGCCCTCCTAAAAAGTTTGCTCTAATCTTTTTTATAAGTCCCCTTTGAGTACTGAAAAGCCACCATAAGGTCTCCCTGGAACCTTCTCTTCTCCAGACTGAATAAGCCAAACTCTTTCAGCCTTTAATTTGCAATGTTGAATAACCTCTGGATTTCTCCAAGTCCTGATTCTGCTTAACAAAGTGGCGTTTTGCTATGGGGCAAGTAATTTTTCCCTTCTTATTTGCAATATAGTAGCATTTTGGCAGTCTTATCCTAGTCTTTTGGAGTTTTGGGTCAGTTTGACAATAGGCGGTTGTATTACGGATAGTAGTGTCTGTATTTGTTCATAATGTAGCTTTTGTCTGTGGATTAGTTAAATTGCTGCCTAACAGTTTAGTGAGGCAGTAGTTTTAAGTCCACTAGATTCTTTGGTTTCTGGCATTTAATAAGTCTTTGGTTGCAAATAAGCGTTCAAAATACTTAACAGGAACAGCCCTCAAAATTGAAAGAATCTAAAAACCAGTCAAGTGTCACATCTCATAAAATTTCTGTAGTAAATTTCAAGTATGAATGGGTGGGTGTATGCTGTATTGTCTTACATTAACAAGGCAATGTTGTTAAAGGGAATGCAAAGTTTTTCAAATCCATTGTTATTCCTGGCATTTTGCTAGTTTTCCAGGAGCAATTCTTGAGGTTGTTTGTGCAATTCTGGTCTGTTTCTGTAAAAGCAAGCAGAGAAATTGCTGGTGGTTCTAGCAGAATCAGAAATGTGATCCCAGGAGCTGGGGCTGATCCGCCTTTAGGCACATGCTTTCATCCAGGTTAAATAATCATAACGTTATTGCTGCAATAACTTAATTTTTAACAAGTGTGAGGCTGAGGTGTGGAGCTGTGGATGAGGCTGTGTCATTTCCTTGTCTGCAGGGTGAACCTGTCAGAGTGCTGGTGACTGGAGCTGCTGGGCAGATTGCTTACTCCCTCCTCTACAGCATTGCCAAGGGCGATGTCTTCGGCAAAGACCAGGTAACTCTCACACTGAATTGCACGGGAATAAATGACTGTCAGAACTGCAGTGCCTGACACTAGTTTCCTCATAGACACTCAGAATGGTTTACCAATATGCAAGTAATTTCTTCTTTAAGTGGGGAAAATGGGAGTCCTGCTCTGTTACGCCAGTTTTCAATTGGTGGCTGTGCTGAAGTTGTTTGTTTTCTGCAAATGGGTTTTAAATCTTGCACGAGGTAACAGCCAAGTACAAGACAAATTCATTTTCAAAGCAGATTGTGCCCAGCTTGCACTAAACCTTTTCTTTCTTTCTAGCCTCTTATTCTTGTGCTGCTGGACATCACCCCTATGATGACGGTATTGGAAGGTGTGGTGATGGAGCTGCAGGACTGTGCTCTGCCGCTGCTCAGAGGTGGCCAAAACAATTTTTTCTCATACCTACAAGATGCTGCAGTACAATTCTTGCATTTATGAGTCCCTGGCAGGAAGTTAGGCAGAAGAAAATCTTGGATGAACCTTCCTTGGTTTTGTATTTTGTGGAATATAATCAATTTAACTTAGCCTGTAAGCTAGGAAGAATGACATTGTATAGCCTTTTTGAACAGAACTGCCAGTGCAGATACCTGGGTTTATGTCATCTAATCCTGGGGTTTCAGCCTGGACATGAAATTGTCAGATACTTGTGCATATGTGCATTGTATTCTAGCCCAGCTGTGAAATAAATAATATATTATTTATATATATATAATATTTATTGCTAAATTTAAAAAAATAAACTAATTTAGTCTTACAAGTATCTTCTGTATAAGGACACAAAATAAAAAATCACTCCTCAAGCCATGTAAACAAGCTGAGTTCTGATAGTTTAAACAAGCAGAAGAAAGGGAGCAAGTAGGTGTTAGTGTAATTACTGTAACACGTGACAAAAAAAGTATGTAGGTACCAGCTCTTGTACAAATCAAACCTTCTTTGCTTTGAATTGTGAAAGGGGCAGGAAAACTTAAATTGTGTTGGTACTTGCCACTGAAATTTTATTGTAAAAGTGAAGAAAAGCATATGTACTTATATATACATTTTTGGATAGAGGCACATGAAATGTATCTTTTTCATAGATTTCTCCTGTGTTTTCCACTTTAGATAAATATTTGTATGTAAAGCCCATTTACTGGCAAGTAGTTAATCTGTGGAGGTAGGGCCAAATGACTATACTTGGTGGTTTTGGAAGGGGAAGGTGGTGCTATTGTCAGATTAGATTATATACTGTTTATGGACAAAAGAATATTCCCGTTAACACTACGCCATGAATATTTATCTTGCTGAGTTATTTTCCCCCTTTCCTTTTTTTTTTTAGAGGTCATTCCAACAGACAAGGAGGAAGTTGCATTCAAAGATCTTGACATAGCAATTCTGGTTGGCTCCATGCCAAGGAGAGAGGGCATGGAGAGGAAGGATTTACTCAAAGCAAATGTGAAAATTTTCAAGTCTCAGGGTGCAGCCTTGGACAAGTATGCCAAAAAGACTGTCAAGGTGAATATAGGAACTGAATTTAAAACATTAATTCTCTGTTATGTAGAGATTTGGATGCTTTGTATAAGAATATTGCACAAGCAGGAGCCTGTTCAGTGCAGGCTTTCCTTTCCTTATGCCCTGGAAAATAGACCACAGTCAAGGCTAGATAAGAAACAGAATGTTAAATAGGTGGATTGATTTAGTCATTAATTTCTATGGTGAAAAAGGTGGGTCTTACATTGTATTGCTGTATTCCACACATACCCTGAACTGCTGAACCTCCAATTTGAAAAACAACCCCATAAAACTGTATTTAAAAAAAAAAGCAGTCTTTTGGTCATTACCTCTCTTCTCTGGGAGAACTGAATTATCTACATGCAGCTGCCTACTTCATATCCATCTGTGTCCTTTACCATAATGACCCTTAACTTCAGTATCAATATGGAATTACAATTGCACAAAAATCAGCTTTATTTAGGTTGTTTGCATCTTATTCTTTGGAGCATTGGAAGATTTTAATTGTTCTCTCTCAGATTCCTTCAGCACAGTTAATGGGATCATGTGGCTGCTCTCCCACTGCTCTTAATCTCAGACCCAGACTCCGACTGTGCTTTGTAACTGACTTTTTAATGTCTGCTTCCTCTGCTGATGAACTTCCTACTGCTTCTGAAGATGTGTTTGCTTCTTTACAGTTGGAATAAAAACTTTCAGTATAACTATTGCAGAGTAGTGGAAAATTTACTGAACTCACTTTCAAAAGGGGAAATACAAAGAGAGGTTTGCAGATCAGCTTGTGTGATTTAGAGTATATGGAGCTTGACATAAGGCATTGGAGGCACAAATGAAGGATGAATAAAAATCAGTTTTGCATAGTAATAAATTGATCTGAGTTGAGGCAGTATTTTACTTCTAACTGCCTATGAACATCAAGATAAGTAACTGTTCTGGCATTCTTAATTATGAAGCAATTATATAAAGCAGTGGCAGCCAGTCCAGAAAGTGTTTAAAAGTGGTTGGTGAAAAGTGTGCACATGTCTGTCTTTCCCTGTATCTGGTAGCATGAGGTTTGAAGCCAGGCTGTAGATCAGTGTACAGTAGATCTCCCTAGAAGTCTGGTTCCCTTTCACATTGGATGTCAAGTTAAAGAAAATACCTACCTGGAAAATATTTTTCTGTGCAGTTACAGAAAATTGGGTGACTATGACTGATGCACTAAGAAAACAATCTTGTTGAAGACAACCAAGAGATTAGAAAACTTTACTTTTATATAGCTTCTTTGAAGGCCAAGCAATGTATTTCACTGGAGGGAGTTGTTTTGCAGCAATACCTACTTCATCTTTCGTTTTTTCATTTTTAGGTTGTGGTTGTTGGGAATCCAGCAAATACTAACTGCCTGATTGCATCAAAGTCAGCCCCATCCATACCAAAGGAAAATTTCAGCTGCTTAACTCGTTTGGATCACAACAGAGCCAAATCTCAGGTAAAAAGGGCCTATTCTGTTATCTCTGCTAAATACAAACAGAGCAATGCTTTCAAAGAAGCCTGTGAATTGAGAAGCTGAAGTCAATGCAATGGACATCTTTAATTTCCAATTAGATTGCTCTGAAACTTGGTGTGACTGCTAATGATGTGAAGAATGTAATCATCTGGGGCAACCACTCCTCCACTCAATATCCAGATGTTAACCATGCGAAGGTAAATGTGAAAGGAAAGGAAGTTGGAGTCTATGAAGCTATAAAAGATGACAGCTGGCTGAAGGGAGACTTTATCCTGGTAAGATACCTCTTTTTTTTTTTTTAATGGTCATTCTGTCCGTCTGATTTCTCCTAAGCTCACAATGTAACTGATTGACTTAGTGAAGCAGCTCTTTTCTCTCACTAGAATAAGCTATCTTCAGGTATCTTGTTGCTATCAGTTATTTGCTGTTGTAAAATTCAAGGCAGGAAAGCCTATGTAAACCCTGCTAGAAAAATCCAGTTGGAATGCTAAAATGATTCAGCAAAGAGTTTTGATCACAGCTCTGGTGAAACTTGTGTGACACAGAAGCACCATTGCCATTTCACTGTGGTGACTTTTTGGGGTAGTTTTGTAGATGAAGTGGGATGATCCATTTGCTGTTTCCCACCCACCAGAAAAGGCCAGCAACTCTTTCCCTGCTCATGCATGTGCACACACACACACACACACACACTTTCCAGTTCTTAATCTGTGGCATCATCAGCATCATTTCTTAAAAGGAATCTGAATCTAGCAAATGCCTGCAAATGTCTTAGGGTGGTAATAAATAATAATGTAGGTTAGTAAAACAAAGTAGTGGTATTAATAGATCGAGAGCACAGGCTACCTAAGCGGAATATGGAGGGAAATGGGTTACTAAAGCCCTAGATGAATAAAGCTTTACCAAAACTATTAAAATTAAAAACTATTAATTTGAGTATGGTGAGGTAGATTCAACTCTTCAGGATTTAAATGAATTGTATGCATTAAGTATTGTAGGATTGAGACCACCAAGTATTTCACATTGGTATTCAGTACAAGACCTTAATTGACTGTGTTGCTCAAGACATCTGTTACTGTTGACATGCACAAAATCTCCTGGTGGGAAAAGCTTGAGACATCTGGTTGGTATGAGGGAAGTCAGCTAGCTGTAAAGCTAAGGAATGAGCCTCTGAAACATCCTGTTACATTCTTGTGTTGGCAAAACTCTTCTAGATTGTATTTCTGAATTGTATGCCATGTTTGTTTAGTGAAAGAGCTTCATCTTCACTGATAAAATTAAATAATTACATACAATGGTCTTTCTTGATGGTATTTACTAGCAGCCTGTAGACCAAGCCATGATTTGCTGCTTTACAATTTAGTTATGGTTGGTTTTTTTCTTAATTGCAGACCGTTCAGCAACGTGGAGCAGCTGTTATTAAGGCCAGGAAGCTGTCCAGTGCTATGTCAGCTGCCAAAGCTATCTGTGATCATGTGAGGGACATCTGGTTTGGCACTCCTGCGGTAAGCTGTGGCTCTTGAGTAAGTGCTTGTTTGCCTAATGCTTTGATTGTGTGCCCACCTCGCTGACCTTGAGTGTATGTGTGTTCAGGGGAAAGAATCTTGTCCTCTTCTGAGTAAGTTGTGTCATAGGAGATAAAGGATATTGAAAATGATGAAAATTTTGCTTGCTTCTAGCAATGAAAATGTATCTGTCTCTTTTCTGGTTTCAGGGGGAATTTGTTTCGATGGGAGTCATTTCTGATGGCAATTCTTACGGTGTTCCTGAAGACTTGCTATATTCATTCCCTGTTGTGATCAAGGTAACTAGGCTGAATTTAAATCCATGTATCTTCTGCAAGACCTATTAAACTGTCATGGGAGCTTGTTAACAGCAGTGTGGGACTGCAGTTGCTGGAATGTGAGGGTTTAGCAGTCTTTCACAGAGAGGATTCTTATTAACCAAGTTAAGCTAACTTGAGTGTCAGCTAAGTGCTGGTAGACAAGTAGAATCTGACATGACTAGCTGGTGCTGGTTGCATTCTTTATCTGAAATAAAATTAACTGCTGCCTGATGTGGTTCTTAGGACCATAAACTTTGTTCTTGTGCCACGAAGTTTCTTTCATGCAGACTGAATGGAGCCTGTTCTTACATGGAGGGCTTTTTATTTGTTTGTTTTCACTCAGGACAAGACCTGGAAGTTTGTTGAGGGTCTTCCTATTAATGACTTTTCTCGTGAGAAGATGGATCTTACTGCTAAGGAATTAGCTGAAGAGAAGGAGACTGCTGTGGAATTCCTCTCCAGTGCATGACTAGGTCAGGAGGAAATACAAAATCATTTAAGAGTGGAAGAATCGAAAAGCCGTCTGTAGGTCTGCTACCAAACACTATTACTGTATCCAAGTCAACTGTCAGTGGCCATTGTGCATTTTAAAATTCATATGCTTACTGGTACTGTTGTGCCTCTTGAGTTATTAGCAAAATGTTATTAAAGAAGTAAAACTAGTTTGTTGACCAAACTTTTTGTCTGTTCAATGCTAGTTGCTTTCTGTGTATGGTACAGGATAATTGTTTGCCTCAGCCTTGGCTACCAACGCACAATCTGAGTTTTGATTAGAATTTGGCACTATTGGAATGCGTCCTAGTCCGTGATTACTTCAGCATCCTCTGTCTTAACTGAAAATGAAGTTAGAATGCCAGTAATTCTCCTTGCACCAGTAGTTCAGTGACTCAAGTCTATCACTGGACAGACTTCAAGTATATACACTTCACTCTGGCTATGCTTACAATGTTAAAATATTAAAAGTTGCTTAATCAGATATTGGCTAATAGTAGTCTGTTGCGCTTTATTTGCTTGTTTTAGTTATGTAACTAACACAGTTTGATAGTACAAGATAAAAAAAACCCTGAAAGCCTATTTTAGGAAACTGAGGGAAACTAGTTTTAAGAAGCTTTCATGATGACTAGCATTTCCCTTTGTCCGAGTTATTGTCTGTCCTGTTCTAATAGAACTGCCTTGTACTAAAGTAAATCTTGGTCTGTCATATCTGGAGTCATCTCATCTTTCTTTTTTGGTTTGTTTTCATTAAAAACAGAACTTCTTTGACCAGAAAAGGAAAGGTTAAACTGAATTATAAGCAAATTGAATGGTTTCTTTGAGGATTTACCAACCAGAATATAAAATAAATCAGCAAACATCAGTAGGCTTATTCATAAAAATAAGTCTGCTCTCAGAATATTACTGTACCTATTAAGTACAGTGACAATGATGCAGCAGAGACTTATTATACATAGAGGTGAAAGGGGAGAGAAGCATTTCAGAAAATGGAATGTGCTGCAGCACAGGACAGCTGGGACAGGGCACGGTGAGTGAATGCCGTGAATGCTTATGAAGCAGCTGTTGCAAGAATTTACACATTTCTGCAGTCTTAGGAATAGACAGGAAGTATACACAGTTGTATTTTTTCCCTGTTTTTCTCATTCCTCTGAGCCTCTTAGAGTTTAGTTATCAGGAGAAAATTTCATACATCTGTCTTTTCATGACAGTTTGGGCACTTCTGCAGAAATGAGGGAGGGAAGGAAAGCTGCTGATGTGTTGACTGCCTTCTGGTGTTCCATGCAAAGTCAGTAAAATCTCATTTCAACATCAGCTCAGGGATCAAAGGAATTCATTGCAGTAATTATCATGCTACATCTTATTTTAAATTGAGGTGTTTTGCAGTGAACATTACAGGAGATGGCTCCACTGCACACTGTTACTTGGTATGAAAAGGCTAAGTAAAGGAAAAAGTGCACATCCAGGCCTGATAAACATAAATAGGGGATGATAAATGCTGCTGGTGTGCAGTGTGCTTTGTGCCATACCTACTGTGGCATCACCATATAGGGAATAAGCTTTAAGAAAGAAAATCTGGAAGATCTGGCTCTTCAGGGTTTTTTGATGTCTATTTTAAAGCAGCCTTCTGCAGGAGACAACTCACTTCTTGTAAAGTAATACTTCTAACTAACTGTTCTATCAGAACAATTGCATAGTTAATCTCAGTACTTGAATAAGAGTATCTCTCTCTCCTGATAGACTGAACCCAAGTTAACAGTTGCACTGACATGTAACTCCAGGCTGTCTTAAGCACTGTTTCTGTTCCCTCCACACTTCCATGAACCAGTTCAACAGGAAATCTCTCATCTGCTCATGGTCCAAATGCTTTATCATCCTGCTACTTACAAACTACCACGTGGTGGATATTCCTTGTATTGGAAGTTACTCTCCAGTTACTGATGAGGTATTTTCAGGACATAAAGACTTCCTGTGCAGGGAGGGATTTCACATCCATTCTTTACTTGCTGATTAGTTCTCCAAGCGAACAAAAGTTAGGGCTTCAAGCAGCAAATCCTGTGCACACATTCAAGCATTCTTTGAGGAACAAATCCTGGGGGAAATTAGGGCTGGAATTGTCAGATCCACTTCTGGAAGGTTTCTAGATGGACCAGCTGAGAACATTAGGGCTCCTGACTGAGTCTGTGTGTCAGCAGAAAGGCTCCCAGGGAAGGCTGGAAAGTGTTCAGCCTGGCTGGCATTGGTCATAGAGTGCCAAATCCCTGCATCCTAAATCCTCCTTTCATGCTCCTGAAAGCTGCACAAGGCAGGCTGCTAATCTGATTTTTCTGTGCTTCTTTCCATTCTCAGCAAGAATTCTTTTGAGAGGGAGAAGAAATAAAGCTTTTCCCAAAATTAACAAAAAACTGATTCCAAGTTTGTCTTGCATCATCATTCTTCTCCCAGTACAGCTGTTCCTGCTATTTCTTACAGTAACTCAGGTGAAGCTGGAAACTCCAGATCTAACAAATGAATCTAAATCAACATTGTACTGATGCTCACCACAGAGCTTTGCCCCTGGCTGGAGATATAAGGCATCACATCATATCAAATCAATAGGTTTGAATCTCACTTTCCTCAAGGGAAGCCAAGAGAACTTCTCAGGCAAGTGCTTTCAGAGCACTGGATTTGCAAAACAGAGAAAAGATGTCCTGGATAAGTTTATTAGAATTACTTCTTTTTTTCCCTCTTTCCCCTCCACCCCCCCCACCCACCTCATTTCATGTAGTTTGGGGTCTTTCTTATGTTTATAGATACATTTTGAATTCCAAATAGCAAGTCCTAGAGGATAGCTATACCTCAGTAGTAATAAAAGAGGAAGTTACATAATAAAAGAGGAAGTTACATAAATGTAACTATTTGCAGCTTAAAGAGCAGATATTTTAAGTTTAGAATGTCATGGGTTTTTTAAAAAAACCCATTCCAACAGCTCTTTAAGTGGCAGCTTTGCATAGCTGCATGATAAATGCTGCTGAATTAGAACAGAGGCTGAGCAGTCAGCTGCTTAAAATAAAACACTGTAACTGCAGGTAAATAGAAAAGTGAACAGCTAGAGATGCAGTCTTCTAGCCAGAAATTTTTTTGGTTTTACAGAATCTTTAATTATTTGTTAGTAAAAACTTAATTGCACAGATGCTTTCTTTTTTCAGCTCTGCTAACCATCAATGCTAAGACCACCTTAAATCCTAAATAAATAGTAAAATAAATAAATATAAATAAAAATAATTTTACCATGCAAGTTTTCTTCGAGCCTCCAGATGGAGCTAGCAGAGAGGGAGTCACACTGGGAGAACTTTTCCCCTCAACCTGTGAGCCTGGAGAATAAATACCTGTCCATGCGAAAGCAAACAAGTCCCATTCTGCAAGGGGCTGGGGGCTCAGGAAACTCTTGGACAGGAGAGGGAAGGTTTTGGTGAAATACCCACGTTCCCACCAGTGTGGACACCTGTCTCCATGCCATTGAGATGTCTACATGAAAGGTGACTTCTCCAAGACAAGGAGAATAACCTTTGGATGCACTTGGTGCTACCCTTGCTGGTGCCCCTCCCTCTCTTCCATTCCCCAGCAGATACCGCACTTGAGGTCAAGTTATAAATTCAGAAAACAAGTTCTGCTGTTGGCTCTGCAGGAGCCCACAGCAGCCAGATGACCTGTCTTTTCCCCTCAGCTTCTTGCAGCAGATATTTGCAAATGGAGTTGAAAGCCCTGGCTGGAGGGTGCTGTTCAGGGCAAGGTCAGAGTTTCCTTTGCAAGTGCTTTGGAGAAGGTGGGATGGCTATGCACCAAGATGACACTGGCCTGAGAGGAAAGTGGAGCAGGAAACTCAGCCATCTCTTCATCAGCAAGCAAACCACAAGACAAGTAATCCTGACCCATTAACTTCTAACTGGAGAAGCTAAATCCAGGTGAAGATGGCTGTGCTACTTTTGTGGGCTTTCAAGAGAAAAGCATAAATCCTTGTTATGAAATACCATCACAAGAAACTCAAACATTGTTTGGTAACTTCTCTACTTCTCTTTGGTGTGGTCTGGTGCTGGTGCAGAGCAGAGCACGATAAATATCTGCCTCTCCTGAGAACCAGGAGCTCTGCTTTCCTGAGGAGAGATGAAGGAGATGAGCCAGAGGCCACCTCTGTGGGTTTAGGGCTTGTTGATACCACTGAATGAAAATATCTGGAGCAGGGAGGAGCCAAACAGGGTTACCAGCCATTCCCATTTCTCTCTGCAAAGCCAAAGGAGATGAGGTTGGCTTTTCTTGGCAAGTGCCAGGCCATTCCTCTGCATGTTGCACAAACAGAGAAATAAGTAATACCAGCTCCTTGTATGCTATACTCCTGTCTGGCTGCATCACTCTGAAACTAGACATGGGGTAAATTAAATTTCTTGTTAGTGCCCAGGCTGGTAACAGCGAAATCTGGTGAAGTGTTTGATCTCAGCCGTCACAAACCAAATCCGCATGAGTGAACCCCTGGCAGCACCTGCGCAGTGCCTCCATCCCCTGCCCTCTGTGGGGCTGGGCTGCCGTTCGTGGCCAGCAGGAGAGGACAGCAGCCAAGCACTGCTGGTCAAGGGCATCTGAAAGGGTGAAAGAAACTCAGCCACTTATAATTTCACTAGATGCTAAAAAATCGCTAAAAGAGTTGGTCTAGACCTGCCCCCTGTAGTTCCTACCTCCAAATTTTACTTCATGTCTCTCCTCCCAGCTGTCGCATTAGCAGCTAAAATACTTTGCACAGATCATGGTGCAATGAAGAGGTGATCCCTTAAGGCAAACCAAAGGTGCCACTTGAGCCACGAGGTGTCCCCACAGGGCAGCTGCACGGCCTTGGGGACGACTTGGAGGGAAGCCACAGTAGAAGACACATCTCTGCTGGGCTGGGCATGAAGTTCTGACTCTTTTTATTTTTCCTTTTTTTTTTTTTCTTTAGTTTTTAGTGGTGAATGTGGTTTTTTGGCTTATGCTAGAAACAGTGCTCCCCTTCCGTTTGGAGAGAAAAAGATTCAATCTTTCCCAGTCTCCCTAGGACCACTAGCTGGAGTAGGTGCAATGTAGGTATAGAGGAAAGCAGATGTTCCATTTTCCTTGTCCTTCTCTGGTCCCACGGCTCTGCTGTTCTCAGTGTGCTTGCCAGACAGAGGCACAGAAGTGATCTAGAGAAATGATGCTTCTTGGCCAAACAGTAACTTCCCCAAAAGTGATCATTTTGACACAGAAAGTGTCCATCCTCGTTCCTGGTCTTTTCATCCAGAGAGCAAAAGGGCTAATTAGGGCTAATTAAGGCAAATTAACTCCTTATGGAGATGACAGCAAATGGGTCTTGAGGGCACCAGTTCTTGCTGCTGTAAGGTTATTTCTACAAGGTGAGATTAGTAGGAGTTCCCTTTGTGTCCCAAAATATGCAGAATTTGTGCCTTTTTCTGAGCAGCCCAAATCCTCTCGGGCAGAGAGGACAGCAGAAGCAAGAGCCCTTTGTGAAGCTCTGAGCTGTTTGGTAGACAAAACCAAAAGCCCAACCAGTGAAACCAGCCTTTCCTTTCTTTTCACCCAAGCACAGAAATGGCATGCTTCATTTTAGTGCACAGAGAAACATTTGATTATGGTATAAAACCCCAGGGATTTCATTTCTTTTTGGTGAGTGGGGGGGAAAATAAAGTGCCTCAGAGTTTCTACATTTACACTTGACTATCGGGCCTGCCACCCTTCCTGCTATTAATTGAATGAGGCTGTTAGGCTAAAACAGGAGACAGGGTTTGGCTGATGGTGGTGCTCTTCAGCACTGATTGTTTTCCCTTCCAGACTAGAGGAGTCAACAGAAGGAAAGGCTGTCAAACAGACAAAAAAAAAAAAACCTACTGGAAGGTCTCTCCAAATGCTACCTGCATTGAGACAAGGCTCAGAGTAACCTCTGCTCAAAGTCTGTGGTCCTTCAACCTGGTCTTGTAACCCGGGTAATGACCTTGGCCACAGGATAAGTGGGCTTATCTTAGCTCTTGGCATGGAAATTGCTGACAGGGAATACAGGGAGCTGAAGGGGGCACACAAATTTACTGCTGTCCCATATCAGCTGTGGGGAGGTACTCCACAGCCAAGGGGTTATTGCAGCTCCTCTTCCAAATGCCCGGCTACCAGTGACACTGCCAAACCTCTGGGAGTTGACACTTGCCCCTCTTGAAACTTCCCAGTGATGTGCTCCCTTGACACATTCATCAACACAGATAATCATGGAAAAACTGCTTGAATTCTACAGGGGGAAAAAATGGTCAGAAATATTGCCTGCAAAGTTTTCCTTACTGTGAAAAGTACGAGTCATAAAATCCCCAAACACTTCATCCATGAGAGAAGGGCTGCCACGTTCCCAACTCTTACTGCAAACACTTCTTTCATGTCATGAGTCACCTGGTTCATGGTGTGTTCACAGAGCAGGTGATGAAGCCCACACCTACCCAGGGGTAAAATGTCTCTTGGCAAAGGGAGTGATACCTGAGCAAATAATCTGTGACCTGACTCACGTGGCTCCTACGTGGTGCTCCTCTGCCTGAGATTGTGGCAGCACTGCTGGGAAGCAGGAGGGAAAGGTCAGGGAAGTGAGTACAAAAACCCAAATCACGTACATCCTCAGGCAAACAACTAAATAAAAAGGAGCTGTAAAAAAAAATAAATGATTACTCAATGTTTGTCTTGTTTTTTGTTTGTTTTTTTTTATTTCACTGGCAAGGCAAACATTGGGGTGTCACGGCACAAAGGGACTCCTGGATATATTTTTTAAGAATGTCGAACTGAAAAAGGTCAAGAAATGCAGTTTGAGTGACTCAAAACCTGAAAATCAAAGCCACAGAGATGCAACCTGATCAAACCTGCCCTGTGGTTTCCCAGCCACTTTTGCTATTGATTTTGACTGGGTTTGGTTATGGACCTTGATAAAAGCGGGGCCAGACACAAAATCAGTGTTGCTTTTCCCACGTATTTTTCAGTCCATTATATGCTATTGATAGCACCTGGTATTTTTCATCATGACAAGTTTTTATCTTCCCCTGGTTAGTTCATGAGCTTTGTCTTAAGATACTTTTCGCCTTTCCAGTAGGTAACACTGTACTGTCCAAACAACTTATCTGTAATGACACCCCCCATTTTTGGTTGTAGCACCCTTCCTTTTCTTTTTGCATCGTGTCTTTTTGCATTGATCCTCTTTCATTTACTCCAGATAAAAGATCTGTTCTTTTTTTCCCCCCCATCTTAGAATGTGATAAGAATAACCTTGTGTGTGTGAGCTCATTAATTCCCTGGTTTTTGTCTCAACAGAAGGCATGCTTTTGGCTGTAGCACAGGTTAACAAACTTCTTGAAAGCAAAGTGAAGGAAGCTAGTCAGAAACAGCAATTAACAGTGTGGATTTCAAGAGATGGGAGAAAACAAGTAGATGATTCAAAGAAACCAGTGACTGAAGCTCACAAAAACACTAGCTGAACCCCAAAGAGAGGTGACACAGAAAAGAAATATGTGACACTGTTAGAAAGACAACCTGGCCAGGAGGATGAGGACGTCACTTCAACTTAGGAGGAGCTGATTAAGCACAAATGAGAGGAGCCAGAAGAGACCCACGCTGGTTTGAGGGATAATCCCAAAAGCTACCAAATCTGGGAGAAGGGGAATATGGACAGAAATAGAGAGAATTTAGGGAAATGGAGGAGGAGGATGAATTAGCCCTGTGGTAAGGAGAAAGCAGACGATGAGATGGGACACAAGGTGCTAGTGGGAGATGGAAGTAGGACAGACAAGAGGTCAGAACGTGGAGGTGTCAGGTGGATGATGTCCCTCTTATGACCTGGCCCACTTATGACCCACCCGGCAGGTGTGAGATGAGCAGCAGTGGCATCACACCCAGCACACCTCTGAGGGAGGCTGGTGGCCACCAAGCCCCAGCAAAGGCCACAAGGAGACAGCTGCGGGAGCACGTGGCAGGGGAAATGTCCCTGTCGTGCAGTGCCTCCGCTGTGTTTGCTTGGGCGCTGGCAAGGCAAACGAAATCAGCCAGGAAAGAAGTAGGGTGCAGATGGCAGCCAGCATGGCTGGGGGGGTGGGTTGTGGTGCCTTGCCTCACTGGAGTCACAGCACGGGAGCAGAGACAGAGGGAAAAGTGTTGCTTGGACAACTCCAATCGACACTCACATGGAGGAGTCTGGGCAAAAGCCAGCAATGGAGGTTGCAGGGCAGGCTGAGGAGGAAATTGTGCAGGTTAAAAAGCAAGACTGAGGCAGTGACAGCAGGAGAGCCTGCACTTGGAAATGACACAGAGTTGGGGCAGGGCTTACAAAACTTTCCCAAAATTCTATGAAAGAGGATGTTCCTTTCATCCCCACTGAGCCAGCTCTTTTGGTTCAGTAAGGAGCACCTGGGGTCTGTAGGGACCCTCTGTGCTGGAGAAGGCTCTTGTCCTTATTCCCACACAGCCCTTTCTGCAGCGAGATCCTCCTCTGGACCTAGCAGGGGTCCAGCACAGCTCAAGGTGAGAGTCTGGAGGGGCAGGGGACAGGCATTTCTTCCATTTTTGGGCACAGTTTCAGCAGCCAGCCAGCAGTATCTAATGGCCAGTTCCATCCAGGTGTGCAGAGGCGCTGGAGGTCAGCAGATGCCAGCTGGATCCTTCTCTGAGACATGAATGCCTGGTGTGTCCTGCAGCAACCCCGGGGCTGTGGCTTGCTTGGAAACCCAGCCAAACCCCCACCTGCAGCAAAAAGACAACGCAGGAAGAGGCTAGAGTCTGAGCTGGAGAAAGTAGCTTCAAGCCATCCATGCTGTTCCCATGTGATATTCTACCCTTGCTTGTCTAAGGCAGATCATGCTCTTGAACACCTAACTAACGTGGAGCAATCAGGACGTGCCTCACCTTCTCTCCTGACTCATATCCTGCTGTGGTAGGTACACTGGGTACACAAAAGCACAATGTTGCAATGCCTTTCAGGCCACCATCCTTTAGGCAGGGTCATCCGAGCCCATGAGCTGACCTGCCAGAAGACTGGGAAGGAGGCAGGTCCCAGGGTACCACAGTTCCAGAAAATGTGTGCTCATTATATCAAACGGAGGCTGCACTTTGGTACTCAGACTGAAAGGCTTCTCTTCCATTTATGCAGCTTTGACAGAATCAATAGCATAAATACAAACTCTGGCCAAACCACTGTTTCCCTTCCAGACTCCCTGGGGTGAACACATTTGTGTTAGATTTTACACATGAGCACAGGTTTTTCAGAGATTTATTACATTTACATGAGGGAGGAAAGGAAAAAGCAAATTATTAATCCACACCATCCCCACCTCTGTCTTGTCACGCCATGGAAGATATAACAGGGTTGTGAGGTGAATTTGCACAATCCTGCTCTGCTTGTTTGCCCTCAATAACTATTTTAACATCCTCTCTCTTTGTAGCTGTATAATTGCCACTACATTGGAGCACTTGAAGTGGTCATCAATTTTCATCAGAGCAGAGGAATGAGAAGAAGATCATAAGATAGAAAGACCTTAACTATGAATGCATCCAGTATCTACCAGCCCTTCCTTTTTATGTGGCTTTCTCCTGTTTTTTATGACTTGATTCCAAATTTGCATCATTTAAGAAGTGACTGTTTCACAGGTGAACCCAGATTTTATTTGCCATACATAAAACTGGAAGTGATGCTCCAATGAAGCACTTTGTAAGAGTTCTAAGGGAAATCACGCCAGCTCGGGAGAAAGGAATGGTTTGGGTCTCTCTGCCTGGAGAGTTTCATTCAAAGACACATAACAACTTTTCCCAAGCAGCCAGAGAGCAGACAGAAGAGAACTGTAATTAAAAAAAGCATACAAACCAATCTCAAGGTTAAATCAGAGCTGCAAGGGTAGATTAGATGTTGTTATGTTATTTCTGTAGCTAATGACCCCACCCAAAATGGTAGGATGGATTCAGCCCCACTGAAGGTTTTATTCGTGATCAGTACCGTGCATAATAACTGAGCTCCCACATTGCTCAGCTCACCACAACCACCGCATTCCTGGGAGAAAGAGCTTGCTTTGGATCTAGAACAAAGTGGAGGCACTGCAATAAATGTTAATATTTAATCACCGGGAGTTTTCCAGCCCTCTGGCACAAGCCGGAGCTGGGGAGCGCGTCCTCTGTTCACAGTGTACACACACTGCCCTGGTGCCACTCAGAATGAAACCTTAAACTTATCAAAGTCCCTTTGATAACAGAAACTCAGTTAATCTGGGAGCTGCTGTTCCTAGAAAAATCACTAACAAAAGTGAGTTTTGCTTTCTCTGCTGTTGTCCCACTTTATAATGAGCTGGATTTGAAGAAAAACCAGGAATTTCCCTGGTTGCAAAAATCAAAAAACCCACTCTTCCTAACTACCTAATGAATTTCTAAAGCAATATTTAAGCTGATTTGTGTTTATTTCACCTGGCCTTCCACTCTGCAGGGCTGCCAGGTGATGGGCAGACGTAGTCATCCATGGCCATCTGGGACAGGCAGATCAGCTGGGGCTGAGCCAACCTTGGTTTCCAGCGCTGGCATTTGCCCAGCCCTCGTCAGCTCTCACCTTCAGAGGAGACGTGTGACGGAGTCACGGGTCTTGTCTGCTGCCACCTCAGCCAAAAATACTGGTCCTGACTTTTGAGGATTTAGAAAAGGAGTGGGTGACAGGTGGAAGACATAATGTTAGAAAGGAGATGGTATTTTTATAGCTTGTTCTCCAAGGAAGCTGTTGACCCAATGGGGATACATGACAAGATAAAAAAGAGGAGATTTGAGACACTTGGGCAACTGCAAGCTGAGGAGGTCTGGACAATGGTAGATGTCACATCCCTGTCAGGAGCTGACCAAAGTCAAAGTGAGATTTGGTGAAAAAGCATCTATGGAGAAGGGTGGCAACAAAGTCTGTCCTTTAAGTTTATAGCGCAGGAGCAATCCACTCCACAGTGTGGGACACATCCTGGATTGTTGCTTTAAGGGAATTTACATTGTTTTTCCAGCTCTAATTCAGCAAATAGCTGGAGTTTCTTATAGAGCTTTTTCAAGAAGATGGTTAAGAGTCACTAAATCTTTTTGCCTCATTTTCCCCTGCAAAATTCCTGTCTTCTCTGCCTTGCCTCTGCCAGCATGTGAGCATCTTCAAGGTCTCAGTGTCCAATGTGACAAATGCCACAGCTGCTCCGCCTCATCCCTTTCATTCTGTTTGAAAAAGTGACGTTGGAAAATGGTTTGTCTTCCAGCATTAGTTCTGGGAACCCACTCTGGCAGGGCAGCTCCACATGCCTGTCTCACCCCGGGGCCAGTGATTAGCAGGTGTTGCATTAGAGCAGCTTAAGTGGGCTCAGCCTTGGAGGCTCAGCTCTATTTATAGCTGAGTTCACCACCAGGGCTGCGCCAAGTAATGGACACGATGTGGGACGTCAGCCTCTGAGGTTCCCTACAAATCCTTGCAGTCCTCCAAAAGACATTGAACTGCGTAAACGCAAACAAATGCACCCTTAGGACCTTGAATTATTGCTCTTGGTGCTCCCATGAAACCACTGCACTTGGCCTTGTGTGGTACCAGGTCTTTGGGTTTGCCCGCGGCAGGTGGAAGGGCTGTGCCAACCTGCCGGACACTCCTGCCTGCTTCCTGTGCAATGAAAAAGTGGAAAGGCGATTGCAGGTGATCACCAGCCCAAATAGTGAGTGCAAACAAGGGCAGGTTGGAAGAGAGCATGCAGCAGGATGTTATATGTGCCTCCATCTGGGTCATCTCTCATTTTGGGAGAAGTGGCAGGGCTCACTGCCACATCTCCCGGGAGCTGAGGAAAAATCACGCCAACAAACAAGGATCTATTTTAATCACAGCCCTGACAACTGTCCCTCCTCCACAGGGGTTTGAAATGTCACCTTAAAGACAGGGGGCTTGGTACATGCTGTACAGCTTAATGAAAAAAGTCATGTGGAGCCTCGTGGATAGAAGTTTGCTGAGTTATACTGGGAAAATTAAACACAAGTCACCCTCTGTCTGGATTTGGCATCAACACAATTATCATACTAAAGTTGTTTTCCATGTGATGGTAGTGAAATGCCAAATTCTGTCTCTGCATAGTCAAACACGTGTGCTGTCATTGAACTGGGATGCAGGACACTACAGATGGGTTTATTTGCTTCATCAGGGATTGCTGCCCCTTGGTAGCAGCACACAGTTCTTTAATACCAGCTGGATGTGTGCCCCTGTGGAGCAGATTTTGGTTAGCGTTCCTTGCAGTTTTCTGTGGGTACTTTAAAGTCCAGACATGCCTAGCCCCATAATTTCCCATGAAAATGGTGAATCCTGTAGTGGGTCTCATTAAAGTCCGAATTTACAAGTCAGTCTCAGAAAAAAAATTGTATTTTACAGAAAAATTCCTGTTAGAATTATTGGAAGGAAGCATTGGACTCCTTGGTCCTTGTGGGTTCCTTCCAACACAGGATATTCTATGATTGTACAATTCAGGGAGGCAATGTAGAGTTTTAATCATCGCAGCATTTTAAAACTTAAATTCCTCTTGGTGTTCAATTTCTTCCGTGCATTTTTCCTTTTAACACTTAGGCACAGAATTAATTATGAAGGATCCACTTTTACAGCTTCAGTCCAAATGTTGCTCTTATGAGTACAGTCGCCTGCTTATACCCTTCTTCAGAGGATTAGGAAATGAAATCTCTTTAGCTGAATAGCATTGGCCAGCTAATTTCCACTTCTCATTTCATTGACAGCAACTGCAGAATATCAAAAGAACAATATATGGTAAGAATTAATGGCACATATTTGGCATCTGCTCCCAATAAAGCATTTGGGGAACAGACAATTGGATAACAAAGGAGGTCAGGGACCGCAAATAAGAATAGCACTTCTTAAGGACTGATGACAATAGATGCTCTGTCTCCTCCACTAGGAAAATGTACTGGTGTTTTACTGCTGTGTTTGTTATTTAACCACAGGACAACTCACAGCCACTGAAAATATTCCACTGAAGTCCTAGCACGCTGCTGAGTCCAACAAGGATGTATTTTTAAGGGGGAAAAAAAGCAGAATTGTCTTCTCCTCCCCACCTGAAAGGGGTACAAGAAGACCAATGCCACAGGAGCTGGTGGGACTGGGATGTGGGATGGCTCAGTAAGCCTTCCCTGTCTCCCTTCTCTGCAGCCAGCTATGAAAGGAGCACTCAGCAGGAGGGACCATCAATGCCAGGATTGTAATGCAGCTTTCCCTCCCTTCCTGAAGTCCGTCTGCAGCCTTCCCAGCACAGAGCTGCCTTTTCAACAGCCCCTGCTATTTCTGGTGCCTTTTAACCATCTCCTCATGGGACCAGCCTGGCCTCAAAACACCACAGGGGACACAGCCAGAGCCTGCTCCAGGAGAGCAAAACGGGAGTGCTGGATTGACCTGGAAGTTGTGGAAAGCTGTGCATGAGGAATTACAAGACATTACCTTATTACATGCTTGAAGAAAGGTACAGAGCAGCCCAGCTAGCTACAGCTCCACCTAAAACACATGTGGGAAAGATTTAATGGGAGCCATGCACCGCTAAACTCCTCCCATGCCAGAACCCCTCATTCCCAGCCCAGTTTTTCTAACAACAAGTATTGCTGCCTTGCCTGGTGTTTAGCTCTGAAGCATCCCATGGCCCCACAAAGGCTGTGTTCCTGTGTGTGCACCCTCAGCTAATTTATATTTGCTGTTTATGCTGGGACATTAATTTGCCTGGCAACCACAGATATTTTTCCCATGCTGGTTTACTATTATTTATGTGCATTCACAGTGGCAGCTCTGCTCTGAACAGGGTTTATTGGAGAAGAGATTTGCTTGGTTTTCCTCCGTGCTGGCTCCTCCATGGCGGCTCAGCTGGGTGCTGGTGCACTTGTGAGAGCAAATGCAAAGGTACAATTGAGCCAGAGAGAAAAACGCCTCTTTTCTCACTTTGCTTCTGCTCCACCTTGGCACTTGCAGATGACTCTTTTCAAAGCATGTTTCTCTCTGTGGCAGTTCCAGCCATGTCTGCCTTTCTCCTTAGGTGCCCCCACCAAAGGCACCAGGGATCTCTTCCCTACACAAGATGCCCTCTCTACTCAGACACCCCTTTTCCCATCACAGAGCTAGAAGGGGTGCTGGGAATGGTTTGGGACAGGGTGGGTTGGCCTGGCTGAAACTGTCGTGGCTGTGGTACGACATAACTACAGGGGTGATCATTTGGGAATATCCCTGGCCACCTCTGCAGTGTGAGTTAGTATATGCTGGTGTAAAAACAGCCTGTGGGTCCAGGGTAGAGGTTTTGGACTTTTTCCTCCTGGAATTTTGGGTCCAGACTGGGTTGATGGAGTGGTTCCTCCTGCAAAGACATTTTCTTGTCAAGGGGAGCTGGCAGCTTGCATCGCCTCGCCTTGGGAAACCAGAAGCTGTTGTAGAGTATTTCTGCAGCTCCTTTTCCTCATGCTTTTGTTAGACACAGCTCCACAATCATCCTGTCCAAGCTGGGAACGTGCATTTGAGATGGTTTTTTTGGTGCTGGGGGCCAAGTCGCAAAGAGCAAGTTGTAAACACATTCATTCCTTAGCCCCCAGGCACATCCCAGCTGCCCTGGAGGAAGGTCACCAGCCGAGCTGTGGGCTGGGATGCTTTGAAGGGCTGTGCTGAAGTCATGAGTGATCCACTCCCCGTGCTGCAGACGTAATCACAGCAGAACTGCAGGATTTACAACAGTGGAAGGTACAGCCCTGATAATTTAAATTCTGTTTCCGTGTTCTCTGCTTGCTAACTCGCACATGGCTGGATGTCTCTGGATTTGGTTTGATGTGGACTCTCCATCTAAGCCCTCCTGAGCTTCAGAGGAGCTGGATCAGAAAGAAGCAGCTGGGTCCTTATTTTAGAAGAAATCCCAGATCAGGCTCTGAGCACCTCATGTATGGGAAAAACATGGATTTGAATTTAGACACACTGCTCTTCATAAAGCAGAGGGGTAGATAGCTGAGCTGAGGTCCAGCTTGCTAGGGACAGCCTTCCTACAAAGATACAGCAAACCTGGAAGTGCTCCCTGAGCTGTTCATGGTCCAAAATGATCCTCCTCCATCTGGGACAAGAAAGGGGTCCAGGACCATCATCCTTCTAGCTGGTCCAGAGGGAACAGAGAGGGAAGAGGCATTGCAGCTGAAAAGGATGGAGCTACCCAAGGGAAACAGAAGGAAAGCGGGAGAAAACATCATGGCAGAAGACAGTGGTTAGGGAAAAATTAGGTTTAGAGTGGGAAATATCTGCAGACAGAAGTCCTAGGAAGAAAAGTGAGGGATGAATGTGAGAAAGTAGGAAACTACAGGTCACCAAAGTGATTGCAGGAAGGTCTGTCAACGTGCATCTTTTGTATTGGCTGTGACCAGGACATGATCCAAAAGTGTTCCAAGATCCAGCTGTGCCTGTCCTTTGGCGTACTCTGTCTCTCTCTCCTGGAACATTTCTTCTGGATCAAATATTTGGGCAGGTGAGGGCAACAGGAAGGTTTCAGGACATGAAGAAATCTTTACATCTTTTTATTTGTTTTAATATGAGATTGTTAAGCCATGTAAACATGTATTTTTATTTAAATTGGAAAATGTTTGTACACATACATAAATGTGTTTATTTATACACAAGCATCTCTTCCCTCCATGCAAAAACAGGTTGCTTCTCAACTCTTCATCCCACTTAACCATAATTTTTCCTTTGAAAGCCCTGGCATCAATAAAGCCCTGGTTTTGCCTATGTAGGGAGCGGGGCTGATCCCATTCCTCCACTAACCCACTGGGTGTGGGGCTGGCACTGTGTTATCCCACAGCTCATACCCATTCCCCAGCAGAACCTCCCACTGCAGGAGAAAAGTCCTTCCTAAGATTTTTATCTGCCATTGAGCAAAGGTGACCACGGAGGTTTCCCCTTGCCCGAAGTGCTGGCTCTGGAAAGAGCAGGACGCCCGGTCTGAAGGAGATGGAGCCCCAGTTTCCACCAGCCATTCCATCAGGGTCGAGGTCCCCGATACTGCCAGCTGGAGATACTGGTTTGTCTGGATTTTCACGTTCCTTTATGTATCAGAGGTTACTTCCAAGCGGCAAGAGCTGCCTCTGCACAGGACAGGGCTGATCTGCCCTGGGAAGTGAGTGGGAGGGAATGCAGTAGTTTGGCTCTTCTGTGTAAGCTCCTGTGCCACCCTGATGCTGGTACTCAGGACCTCGAGGTGCTCAGGGTGAGTAGAGGTGTCATTCCCGCATGTTCAGAGACCCCAGCTCCCTCCCTCCCTCCCTCCCTGCCCCACGGGCCCAGGGGGGGCTGGGGTTGGATGGCACACACTTGGCAGCAAAATGCTTTTCCTGCATTATTTTATCGGCAGGGAAATGTAAACCACTGGCTGCATTTATTTGCTGACTCAACGCTGTGATAGATGATGCTGTAATCCAAATGTCACCACGGCAGTAACCTTACATCTGGTGACCGGGGTCATGGGCCTCATGATATGCTGTCATATTTTTGGAGCTGTGCTTAGCCCAGAGATAAGGCTTCCCTTGCAGCTTCCTTTCTCTGCAAATATCGTGGCCACGTGTGTGCAGTCCTCTGCCCTGGTACACAGCACTGGCAGCTTCTGGGAGATCCCAAGGCGTGAGGATGGGGCTGCTGGGGCTGGTAGGATCCCCCCTGTTGTGAGGAGGGTGGCTCTTCCCTGTTAGGGCCATGCACTGGCACCTTGTTACCCAAATGGTCACTTCCAGGCCACAGGTGCATCCCTGGCACTTTAGGTTCAACAGTTGTTCTGTGGACAATCTATTGCTTTGAGTTATTTGAAAACAACATAGGATGATCCTTTCCTTTCTCAGTATCACTAATATGGAAAACTTGAGCTCTTCTTTCCAGGTTTGTACCCAGTTCAAAATACATCTGAAGTTTAGGGAGAGTTCAACGATGCAAGTTCGTCAGAGTCGACTCAGAGGGGAAGTTTTACTGGCTTCTTAAGGTTAAGACACCCCCAGAGGTACCTGCAAATGGACTCAGCAACATTTTTATTCTGCTTTTATTGGGTCCATATCAGTCAGCTCTTCAGGTAGTTGCTTGAATATATTTTGTTTTGTTTTAGTTTGTGGTGAAAGACCTGACTCTCTTTGACCAGAAAGACACTTTCATTTCACCCTGGGGGCAGATGGGGCCTTTGAGAGCCCCATCAGCCTCGTCTGCTGGTGGTCTGCGATGTGTGCCAGTCCCTCGGAATGCATGTGGAGATCCCAATTGCTTTAAGAGCACTTTGCATCATCACAGGGTATTTTAAGGCTGGGTCAGTGTAAAGTGGCTTTTGTATTAAGGAGTATCAGGCCCAGGGATTTTGTAACTCCACTTACTGCAATTCTCATAATCAGCTTGAAGTCTCTAATTAGCTGCAGTAACGACACAGCCCTGCAGACAAATCTTGAAGGTGAAGGGTGACATGCTGGAGTTGCTCTCTTCTCTGGGAAAGGCTGAGATGTATTGTGCCTTTTTTAAAAAGGTCAGTCAAGCAGCTAAGAAATTTACTCTCTCCCCAGGTTTCATTAAAGGCATTAAAAGCCATTTGATATGTTCAAAAGCCATATCCACCTCTCTTCTGATTAGATCAGGAATCTTGCCAAATTAGCTTTAAAAGTTCCAATTGCCCATCATTTGGGCTTCCTGGAGGCCACCTGGTACATCATCCTTTCAGACATCAGGTGAGGCCTGGGTTTGTTCAGGACCGTGGTTTTCCCCAGGGAATTATGGTGCCTGGAGTGCAGCGGGTGATCTGCCTGGCTAATCCAGCTCCAGGCTGGCCCCTGGACAAGTGGCATGGGAGGAAAAATGTATCCATTCTGGGCAAATTTAATTAAAGCCTGACAAGAGAAAGGAGAAGTTTTTGACAAAGGGGACTATGAAATTTGAAAGGAAAGCTGCTTTGCCAGCTCTCGTTGAGTGAATAGCTGCGGGAGTTTCTCAGGTCCCCATAAATGGCTATAATTTGCTTTTCAACAGCGTCTACTAATGGTTTTGCAGAAGTATCTCATTAAAGTTTATGGGAGCTTCTAATCTTCCAGGACTCTAAAAAATGCAGAAGTTGCTCTGTGCCTTTGGTTGAATTCATGAGCTGATCTCATCAAACTTCCATCTCCGGAAAAAAGTCCTGTGCTTATTTCCTGACAAGCTGTCGTGTTTCCAGCTCGGTGGCTTTGTGTCCCCACTTCCCAGACAGTCAGATGAAATCTACTGTCCCACAGAGTTGCAACCAACACATGGTAGGGGAGACCCAAGAAGCTACAGCCCGATCCTGGAGCTGTCATTCACTTGAGAAGTCAGGATTTTAATGCCTGTTGCAAGGTAGTGCTGCTGCTGGGCAGGTAAAAAATTGTCTGTAGCAGCAAGGGTGCTGCTGTGCCCAGCCCTGCAGGGCAGACAGCCTTGGTCCTAGGGCTGTGAGGGGCTGCTGGGGTGTGGTGGGGACTGCAGGCATTCTCTGCCCATAATCACTGGCTGGGATAACTGCATTCCTCATGGGAAGTCCCTAAAAGAGGGACCCCAGGCAAGCAGGGGCACAGGGTGGTGCTCCCACAGCCCTGCAGGCTGCCTGAACCAGCTCTTGCTTTGCCATGCCAGCTTTTGGGACGTTTCTCCCTCAGGGATGAGCTCTCCAAACGGTCTGGCATGCGGATTCTTGCCTGCTGGGAGACCGCAGCACCCCACTGCATTCCCGGGAAGTCGGAGCCACCCGGGGGCAGGGAGAGGTGGCTGTGACAAGGGAGGGTGGTGGCTCTGCAGCTGGAGACAGGGTTTGGTGGTGCCATGCAGCTGCTGGAGCACAGCCACCTCAGCGCTGACACTGGGACAGAGGGCAAGGAGGACAGCTGGCACCTGTGCTGGGCTGGGCAGAGCTGCCACGAGCTGAGGACCAGCCCCTTGAGCTCCAGGCTCAGCAGGAACAGCGCCAAGCAAAAATGCCACGTCCCCTGGAGAGGTAGTACCTGCCGGTTTAGCCTCTTGCATGGCCTTTTGACTTTCTGATCTTGATTTTTTCAGCCTATTCCCCTTTGCATGAAAAAAATGTCTTTTTTTTAAACTTTCTTTCCAGTCCCAAACTTCCCGAAGAGGCAGAAATGACAAACCCTGTCTCAAAGCCCAGTGTGGTGGAGCATGGACTAGAGATGCCAAAGCTCAGGCTAGCTTGGCCATATTATACATATAGCTGTATCTACAATACACGCAGAGCACTTTCAGCCTCCCAGCACTGGGTCAAATCTCTGTGGCTGACAAAGCCGACAGCATCGTCCCCTCCTGCCACACAACGGAGTGTGGCCCAGCATGCTGGCCATCACAGTAAATCAACTCGTTGCTTGCCTTATTTGCGGCTTCCAACTGGCAACACCGCAGCTCCCGTGGCGTGCCCTTCCTAACAGTTTCCCAAACTTTTCTGCTGAAGCTGCAGGATTTGGCTTCTCAGTGGAATTTGTATTCTGCGGGAGCCCCCTGCTCCCGCCGGCTCCTCGCACCCTGCGATGCGGTGGTGCCTTTGCCGTCTCTGCACAGCCTGAACTTGGCAGCATGTGAGGTCGTTTCCCACAGCTACGGGTAAAGCTCGGGGACCACGCCTGTATTGTGGAGCTAGTTCCCCATCAGTGCAGCCAAACTCCTGTGAAAGCCTCTTCACTCAAGCAGAGAACAGTTATTGCCTTTGATAAGCTTGTAAAACATTTCTGGCTGTTTCTGGATTTCTCCGGCAAAGACACATAGCAGAAGATAAAACTCACTCATGTTCTACCCCAGAGTTTAAAAAAACTAGGGAGAAAAAAGGGAAAGTGCTCCTGGACAGGTCAGGTATGGTTTAGCTGAGGAGAAAAGCCTGACTTTGAAGCACCCACCTTCATACAGAATCACAGATTGGAAAAGATCAGTGAGTCTCTAAGGTCATTGAATCCAACCATTAAATATTTTTGGAGGAATTTGATCAGGACCTAGTTGCAGAATGGGAAAAGCTGTTGGCTTTCAGGGGTTGTTGATGGGGCAAAATACAGCTCTTGGAGCACATGGCATTGCATGCTCCTGGTAATAAGCATAGCCCAAGGCAGGGGAGGCAGCCTAGGTCTCCTGTCCTTCAGCAGCTGTGGCTCTCTCTGCTGCTGGAATGAGGCTGTTTGCTCAGGCTGCTCCCTGGCCTCATCTTGTCATTCAGAGACCTTTCCTAGCCTGAGCTCTATTTCTGAGGTCCTGAGCAGTGACCCTTAGCAATTACTCATTGTGGGATTTTTTGGGCAAGGATCTTCGGGGCTCATTGTGTGCCAACCCCAGTGGAAACTTGACCAGGATTGAAAATTTTAGGACACCTCCTCTATGAAAATGTACCCAGGACAGAAGGGTCTGGCTTTATGTTTGCAATGTTTCACCCTTCATGGCTGCACTCAAGGCACAATTTCACTGCTGGGTAAGAAGCTTAGCCAGGACCTTGAGATTTAGCCCTCACTGCTACCCCTACAAGCTCTGTAAGGACCTCCTCATGGACACGCACTCATGAATTTGGGTAATGGAGGTGTGGATGGCTTTCTACAAGCTGCCAGAGGTCTGCTGCAGCCAGATGAGTAAGACCAGCCCGAGAGCAGCTTCCCCGACCAGGAGGACTCAGGCTGTAGCACAGGGCTCATCTGTGCCTGGATGGGTTTCAGTGCCTCCTACTCACACACTGTGAGGCAGAAAGTCCCTCTGCTCAGAAAGGTGCTTCAGAAAACCAAAATATGTGCACTGGGACCACTCACTTCTGCTGCTGTAGGAACCATCACTGTGTGGCAAACGATTAATGGGACAAGTATGCACCACTCCCCTCTGAGTCTCCTCCAGCAGTGCTGATGCCCTCCCAGGACATGATGCTGCCTGACAACCAGGGCGTAGATGTCATCCCCTCCCTCACTGCCTCAGACAGCCTAGAGTAGCATGGCAGGGACTCACAAGCCTTGGAGTTACTATTTCTGATCAAGAAATGGAAAATCCCTTCTCTGGGGAGGTGCCACTGTGTCCTCTCAAGATGTTTCAAGGTACAACTGTGCCTCACTTCTACCCATTTTTGCTGGAGACCTCCTGGATGACTTTGGTTTGGAGAAGAGACCCATTCTGTGGCATGAGGTTGCTCGCTTGCTCCTCTCCAGGTGTTTTCTCTGCTGCCACAGCCTGGCCCACCAGGATGGACCATGGCTGCCCTCAGGAAGCCTTCAGGACCTCACTGAAGGCATGGGTTGCACTTGGGTAAGCATGTCCTTGGAAATTGACAAAACATTAAACATGCTTCACAATTAACAGATTTATCATCCAACATTCAAAGAACAGTGTTGGGGGCAAACTTCAACCCCTTCCACCCCCATCTTGGTTGGAAAGGATGGCAGCTGATAGTGCTCCAAGAGGATTTGTGCTGCCACCAGCAAAGCCTGAACAGCTGTGAGGTCATCCAAAAGCATCTGAGATTCTGACTTTGCCACCAAAATGGGATTATGGTGGCAATATCATAGAATCCAAGAACAGTTGACGCTGGAAGGGACCTTAAAGTTCCAACCCTCCCCCTCACTGGGCAGGGACACCGATGTGCAGTGGTGTGGACACTAGAAATAAATTGTTTTCTGATGTTCAATCTGGCTTCTCCGTGACTATTTAGTAGCATGAAGAAAACATTTCAGCAGGGGTTCCAGCTAAAGTCTTTTGTCTCTAACTAAGGAAGGGAAGCAAACATGGCCTTAAGTAAGAGGATTTACTAAGCAGGAGAATCTGTGATAAAGGTTGTTTCAGCAGAGATGGGGCTGGGAAGTCCAGTGTGCAGCAGGCAAGAACTAAAGGGATGAAATCCACCCACTTCCATTGGAGAAGGGGTAGAAGCGCAGGGCAGGCTTTGTGGGGAGTCACTGTCCTACCACAGAAGTCCTTGAGATCATTTCCAAGGGGCTCCAGGGACCTTGCCTGGCAGTGGATGACTTGGCTAGAACATGGAGGAGGTAAAAAACATGTCCATTTCTAGCAATAAATACAAGATCTTTTCCTTTCTATTATGGACTGTATTTTCAGAGAATGTGCCCAAAATGAGCAGGTCTAAAATTAAACCAAAATGAAGGCAACAAGTCCTTGATAACTTTGTGGCTTGAAATGGGTTAGCAGCTGGCACTCCCTGCCTTCCTCCTAAATCTCCCTAACTATGAGCACCTGAAGGGACATGGGGGGCCCAACAGGACCACATGTTCTTTGCAGTTTTCTCCCCGGGGCAGGACAGCCTCATGGAGCCACGGCTCCAGGCTTGAGGCCATCCTGAATTTGGTCCAGCAAGAGCCTGCCAAATCCCACAAGGATGCCTCATCCCTGCTGTGTGAAACCACTGCAGCGTGACCTCAGGAAGGCGGCACTCACACCACGTGTTGTGTCGATGAGAGGCAGCTGTGGGGAGGCGTTCGGCTGTCAGGAAGCCTCACGTTGACGATGAAATTTTGGGATGCAGCAGCTTCGGTTGTGGCTTTCCATTGGATCCTCCCAATCCTGTCACCCCAGCCTGCAGCCCACTAATGCAAAGCAAAGCAAAGCAGTGATTCCCATTTGTTCTTGCCAGCTCCCTCAGAGGCAGCACTTGAGGACGTGAAAACCTGGAGTTCACCACTGGCTCTTTGGGCTTATCCACCCTCAGGGTGCTTGGCAGCACTGCCATCAAGGGATAGGCTTCTGCCAGTTCAACCATGGCCCCAGAAAAGATCTGGTGGCCTTGAGAGGTTTTTATTATGCATGAAAACAGGTGATATTTTGTTCCTTACTCCAGTAGTGGTGCGTGTAACAAACACTGCATGTGCCAGGGAAGGAGGCTGGTGGTCTGCCAGTAAGGGGCACAACCATTGCAAGAAATAAAACGGAAATGAATTTTTTTTATGCCGTTCAAGGGGGGAAAAAGGATCATGTGGACACACTGGGGTTGGTCTTCTGCTTGGTTTTGCAGGTTTTGCAGGATGAGGGCTTGGCTGAAGAGCACCATTCCCTCTCTGGGACAAACTCCCTTGTGCTGCTGCATGTGGGCTTGTGAGCATAGATTTTGTTTTCCCTCAGAAACCAACTGGTTGGGTAACTGCAAGAAAAAATACTCAGAAATGTGGTGAACAGGGGAAAAAAAAGTCATCTCTCTGGAGGGGACATTGGTGGGAAGACAGTTTTGCAAAGCTGGGGCTGCTGCAGAAGCCTGGGCATGGTCCCAGGACATGGAAGGGAAGGGCTGCTGGACAAACAGAGCATTGAACGATGCCAGTAGGTCTTTCCTGTGCATTTCTGTTCCTTGTTTGCCTCAGGGATTAATGTGTGTGTGTTAATAAACTCGGTAGCCATTAGAAGGAAGCTCAGATTTTGTTTTGTTCTTGTTTTTTCTTCATTATATTTGATAGCACGTGGTTAATACAGAATTGCAGGTGGAAGAAATAGATATAGAGGGGGTTGTTAAGTAAGTATGCAACCAAATTATTTTTGTGATGGGTGGGGATAGGAGATGGACATTTTCAGCGCAGATAAATTAACTGTTCTAATTTGTGGTTAAATCACCCTATAACTAAGGGTTAACCTTCTCTTTCACCTTAAACTTCTGCTGCTGTTCAGTTCCATGAGAATATCATGTATTTCCCTTCTCATTCAGATTCTAATGTTACCTTAAACTAACCTTGCTTTAAAACTTGCTATTAAACTTCAAAATAAAAACTAGAATTCTGTGCATCTTGTTGCATGAAGCATAAACTAGTGTATATAGGCATGTGTCTCCTAACTGCTTGAAGACATTCCCTGTTGTCATAATCTGGGATTTTGTATTAAGATGTGTCAGTAGTTTAAATTCCTCCCCCATAATCAATAACAGGAGCTATCCAGAGAGGAGACCAGACAATAACAGCCCTAGAAATGGTCCATCATGAACCTCACCAAGTCCAGCAAAGGCAAATGCCAGAGCAGAGACGGAGCCAGGCTCTTCTCAGAGATTACACAAGGGGCAATGGGCACAAGGTGGAAGAAGAGAAATTGCAGTTGGATATCAGCAAAAAAAAAGTGTTTTCCATGAGAGTGATCCAACAATGGAGCCCAGTGAGGCTGTGGAATATCTCTCTTGGGATATGAAAACCTTGGCCCAGAGCAACCTGATCCAGCAGGAGTTGGAGGAGGAGCCTCCAGAGGTCCCAGCTCCAGAGCTCCTGCCCGGCCTCTGTTTTTCTGCAGATCTATGACTTATTAACAAAACCCCATGGTCTATTGGTAGAGAAACCAGAAAAATTACAGTAACTCCTTTAGTCTTGTTCCTAACCCACCTGTTTGATGTTTTTTCTTGCCAGGTTCACCATGCCCCAGTGCATGTCCTTTCTTTATTCATGTCCAACATTTTAAGACTCAATTACTGTCTGGTCAAACACCTCTTCATGCTTTGCTTGGCCAAGTCGAGTGACCTGGAAACCATCTCTCTCCCCTTGCCTCCAGCTGCCAGGCAGGCACCAAAATCCTCCTGAGATGTTTCCCCAAACCCACAGGAGAAGTCACCAGCAGTGCTAGTCCCTAATCCTCTGGGCTAGGAAGCTTGGATGTCAGCAAGCCCAGTCAGCCTCAGTGGGGCAATGAGGGAGGCTCATTACCCAGTGGCTGAGCCCCATCCCTTGCAGACCTCCAGGCCCACGGCCGGCCCGCAGCACCAGCGTTCCCAGGTCCACCACCGTGCTCCTGGCTGCAGGGAACCTGCCTGATCACGAGTGCAAGGTGGAAGGTAGATGAGCCTGGTGTGGTACTGCAAGGCTCTCCCCACCTGGGATTGCTGGGTGGGCACACAGATGTCCAGTAGTGGTCACTGGGTCTGAACTAGGTCCTGGATCCAGCCCTGGGCTTGCAGGGGAGGAAGGGGAAGGCTCTCGCCCCGCTGCAGGCGTAATGAGCTGTTTTTCTCCCATGTCTCCAGCACTTGGCTTCCAGCCCCGAAAGGAAGAGCACCATGCCAAGAATTTCCACAGCTGTGTCCAACAGAGCAAACTGACACCTGATTTGCCATTAATTATAGCGGTGGGAGTAGGTCCAGGGGCAAATGTGAAAGGGTGACAACCGGGTGGCGATAAGGACAAGCCTCGTCTGTTGTTTGTCATAAGGGCTTGTCGGGAGGGTTTTGTTTTCTGTGAAAAACCAGTACAAAGACTTCCAGCACGCAGAGAAGCAGCAGGCAGGACAGGACCTATAGAAACCCTGCCTTCCTCCCTGGCTGTCTTCCCCCCAGCACCCCCAGACCAGAGAAGGCTGCGTTGTTCCCAACACCCCCTCCCAGCCCCGCGCTGTTTGTGTGCCGGCGTGGCGCCAGGCGCTGCAAAATTCCTGCAAGAAGGGAGGTAAAAATAGACCCTGAATTATTCCAGACCTTTTTTCCAGTCTATCTGTGGGCGAAATAACCCCCATTCCCTTGTGAGGCCTGAGCAGCTCCAGCCATTCCCAGCACCACCGAACCCCCACCAAACCGGGAGACCCTGCCCTTGCAGCCTCTGTTGTGCTCCTCGATGGATAAGTTACTATTCAAGAATGCTGCAGCTCCAAGGGGGAGCACCCATAACCTGTAGATGGTCCCCACTGAGGTTGTTAACGGGAGATTTTTTAGGTGCAACCAGGCTTATTTCTGATTCAGCTGTGGCTTTCAGCTGTTGCCCCAAAGGTGTGCTGTGTGTCCTTGCTTTAAACATGGAAAAGAGAGGAGAGACAGAGAGACAGCGAGAAAAAGGCATAGAATTGGAGATATTACCTTAATTTAAGAATTTAATTTTATTTTGTTCCAGCATTGAAGCAGGTGGAGTTGAACAATGGCTGTGTGAGCACGGCAAGGGCAGGGAGGACTCTGTTTAAAAAAAAAAAAAGAAGAAAAAAAAAAGTGGATTGTTATACCTTTTTAAACACTTGGGAAGGATTTCAGAAGAAGGCAGGCACAGGTTTCTGCACCCCACGTTGAAGCCCTGGGGTATCACAGACTGGTGCCGCAGGGATATTTTTTAACGATGCACTTTGAAACCTGTGATCTGTTTGGTGCTATTAAACTCGTTAATGCTTTACGTCCTCCCCGGCTGATGGCCGAGCACGGATTGCTTGAACTCGGCTGCTCCCCAGCCCACAGGGGCAGCTGGAAGGAGAAGAGGGAGTGGGAGCGATGGTGCTCGCTGATGAGCCTCCGCTCGTCTGGGAAATACTGCAAGTGGGTGTTGGTCAGGAAACAAAGCTCCTGAGCAACCGGGAATGCGTCGGGCGGCTGCTGCACTCGCTGGGCAAACAGGAGGCAGCGGAGCTCAGGTGCACCGTGGCCCGTGTGCCCCACCCAAGGGGGCCCAGAGGTGGCCTTTTACAGCTGCCAGTCACTCACTGTCTTTTTCGGCCAAAATTCAGATTTAAAAAAGAAAAAATGGAAAGAAAAATGACAATATATAACTATATATATTATACAGGTTTTACAGACTGTGTAAATACATACATCCATAATATAAATGTATATAAATATATTAAAAATACATAAATCTATAAGTAATAAATATTTATATTATATACACGCACAGACATCCTTGGGGATCCATGTGTGCATCATGTTTACTTTGCTGGATGCCTGGATGCATCTGGAATTATATGCATGTAATATAAATTCCTGGACTTATATTGTAGATAAAGTTGTAAATATGTATTTATATAATATAGAAAAATATATGTATATAATAGACATAAGAGATAGAAATCATTTATACATATTATATAGATGCATATTATTACATATTTATTATTACACATATACATGTCACAATATTGTATATTATGTATATGTACTATGTACTGATATCATATGTGTATTATACATACATGTCTATTTATAGTATATATTACTATTAAATATATATAATTGACAAAGAAATGGCCATAAAGCAGTTGTGTTACTATTTATACTATCTGGACATCAACAACAAATTTTTTTTAATTCTTCCCTAGACAGTAAATTAAAATGTTCACACCTTGGCTTTCCAACTGCCTCAAAACCATACTTCCTTGGCATTTGCACTGTCTTTTCCCCATAAACACCCAGATTTTCATTATCTGCTGACCCTGCTCAGCTCAAACAAGTCAGTTCATAGGCAATAAATGAAGTGGATGAAAAACAGAGGAGAGAGGAAAAATAAATGTCCTCAGTGGGAAACTTAATAAGGAGAGCTAAGGAAGAAATAAATGAGATGAAAGGGTGATGCTGGGTATTCAGAAGGGCTTTACGACCTCCCCTTGTCACCGGCCACTTGCAAGCCAGGAATGAGCCCATCCAAAAGACAACTCTCCCAGCCAAAAACTGCCAGTGCTGAGCCAAAACTGGAATGGGGAGAAGGGTTCAAGTAAGGGGGGGACAGGACCAGTACTTTTGGCAGCATCTTACACTGGTGTAAGCTTCTCGGTTGATGAAACCAAAGGAAATCACAACTAATGCATTTATTTATTTAATTTACGAGGCTTATTTATGAGGCAGCTTATTTATGAGGCATAAAACCAGGCAGTAGTTTGGGTTCGGTGCCTCTATCCCATTGTTCCTTTGTGATGCAGCCCCATGTTCCTGGAAGATGCTGAATGCCCTGGCTGAGGTGGTGACATCATGCACAGGGGAAGCAAAAGCTTCTTTTTCATTTGGGGCATTTAGACCTCTCTTTGGTGTTCCTGTGTCTACTTAACCCGAAATGTTGGTGCAGGTGGATGGGCTGCCAGGACACTGCTCCCTGCCCATCCCCGGCTGGCATTTCGGGAGCAGCACCAGGAGGCTGCACAAGCAGCTTGCCCGTGTCCTGTGAGATAAACCTCTCCCTGAGTTTAATCGAGCTCAAGAGCTTTACCAAACTTTGCTGGTTTTGGACGGATTGGTTCTGGTTACCCCCACCCTCAGTGACACTGACTGACACCATCAGTGCTCAGTCTTGACTGTTCCCCTCCTTCCATAAAACGCAGTGAAGGAGGGAGGGCTTTCCCCTGGTTCCACCACAGTGAGACAGGTCACTGGAATTAGTTTTATTGCTGGCAGATAAAAAGTTCTCTCTGCTCATTACCCTGTAAGTTATGCCTTATGCACCCCTTAATGCAAGTGGGGCTGCTCTTGCATTTAAGATAACAGCAAGGTCCCATCACTGTCTAGAGAAAAGGATCAGGATTTTGCTGAAGTTCTGGAGTGAATCCAGGACTTCTTCCTGGTGGATTCGGGGCAGAAAGAGGAGCATCTTCCCTGATGTCAAGAAGGTAGAATGCAGTGAGCCCTGTACTGTCTAGTAGTACAAAATGAAAAGGGATGCTCCCAGGTCCAGTGGATTGGGATGTAAAATTCACAGGGTCTTTGCATTTTTGGTTTTCTTAAAAGCCAAGAAACTGGCAGATGCAGAGGTGAGCCATCCCACCCCCAAATGGACTGGCTCATCCTGGGGGTTGCCTGGTTTATCCCAGAGAACTTACAGGGAGCTTCAGCCAGCAGAGATGAAGACCACCCTGCCCATCTCAGGCAAGGCTGCACCCATCCACCCCTTGAAACTGGAATTCAGCAGCACCCTGCCAATTCCCACACCTCTCTCCTCATGGTAACAGGGCACTGGTGTGGTCTGCAGTTTGACTCTCTGTGGATATAAGGATTCAGTGATGTATTACATATGATTTTACATACAAGCATATATTGAAAGGCCATATAGAGCTGATTTTAGAAAAATGAGAAGGTAAAAACCAGGGTGGTGATTTACCTGGAGGGTGCTGGGGGTATTTATGGCATGCAGGGGGTTTCTACCATAACTGGGTGTCACCACAGTGCAGAGGGAAGCCAAAGCACTGCTGGGAAGTGTCTGCAGACAAAATTAGGGAAAATATTTGACAAAGAGGGAAATCACAGCCTAGCTCAGGAGCGACGCTTGGCCCCTGGCACCTGTGTGCTTGCCAGGGGCGCTGCACCAGCACGGCACCTCCCCAGCACTGAATGTGGCCATGAACCCGGGATGGAAAGCCACGGGTGGAGATGCTTTAACTCATGGTACACTCCAAAATCAGATATACTTAACAGAATCACAGAATCAATCAGGTTGGAAAAGACCTCAGAGGTCATCGAGTCCAACCCGTGACCCAACACCGCGGTGTCAGTCAGACCCCGGCACTGAGTGCCACGTCCGGTCTTCCCTCAGACACCTCCAGGGACGGTGACTCCACCACCTCCCTGGGCAGCCCACTCCAATGTCAAACCACGCTTTCTGTGAAGAAATTCTTCCTAATGCCCAACCTACACCTCCTCTGGCGCAGCTCGAGGCCATATCCTCTCATCCTGCCGCTGTTTGCCTGGGAGAAGAGGCCGAGTCCCACCCGGCTACAGCCTCCTGTCAGGGAGTTGTGGAGCGAGAAGTTCCCCCGGAGCCTCCTTCTCTGCGCCCGAAGCACGCTCAGCCGCCGCTCAAGGCGCGCCCCGGGCCCTCCGCCGGCCCCGCGTCCCGCCGGCCCCGCGTCCCGCCGTTCCCGCCCCGTTCCCGCCCCGTTCCCGCCCCGCTCCCGCCCCCGCTTCCCGCGCCCGCCGCTCGCGGCCGGGGGGGGCTCCCGGGCCCCGCCCACTTCCGGCGGCGGCGCGCGCGAGGGGCCCGCCGGGATGGGCGCGGGCCCCGCCCCCGCCGCGGGGGGAGGGGGTGGGCGGGGCGCGCGCGGCACGCGGGTCCCCGCCCCCCGCCCGCGGTGCCGCAGGACGAGGTGGGTTCGGCGCGGCCGCCGCCGGCACCGCCCGGCCCGGGCGGGGGGGGGGCCCCGCGGCGCGGCGCTGCCCGGGCGGAGGTGGGACGGGGCCGCCCCCGGACTGGCGGCCGCGCGGGGCGGGCGGAGCGCGGGGGCGGCCGCGCCGGCCCGGCCCGGCCCGGCCTGGCCTGTCCCGTCCCGTCCCATCGCGTCCCGGAGCGGGGAGGAGCCGCGCCGGGAGCTCCCCGGGGAGGCGGGCGGCCCGGCCCGGCGGGGAGGGGAGGGGAGGGTCGGGGGGTGGCGAAACCCGGGGCGCGGCGGGTCCGCCTCTTCCATTGATGAAATTTAAATTGCTCGGGGTTCGCCGGCCCGCCCGCCGGCCGGGAGGGACTGCTCGGCGGAGGGGCAGCGCGGCGGGCGGGCGGGAGCGAGCTGCCAGCGAGGCCGGGGTCGCCGCCTCTCCCGCCGCAGCCTCCGCAGGGGCGGCAGCCGCGCTCCGGCCCTTCGCTGCCCGCCGCGGGGCGGAACCCCCGAGCGGGGCACTCTGTGTTTACCCAAGTGTTTATTTATTAAAGCGCGAAAATGTCGGCTCTCGTGAAAGGTAAGCTGACGCGCTTTGTTTTTCTCGGCTCCTCCGCCGTGCGTACGCGGGGCTGCGCTGTGTTTTGGGTCCGCGCTCCCGGTGGCTCGGGGGTAGCAGCTGGGCTGCGATGTGCCCGGGCTGCCCCGGAGCCCTGTCCGTGATCCGGCGGCGGGGCCGGCCGGGCTCGGCTCTGCCCGGCCCGGTTCGGCTCTGCGGGCGCACGGCGGGACCGGGCGGCGGGGCTGCGCCCAGCGCTGTGCACGGACAGGGGCTGGGGGATCCTGCGGGACCTCGCCAGCACAAATCTGCCCTCTCCGCTAAGCCATCTGGTAAAGTTGCGGGAGGATGGATTCCGAGGTCGAACGTCTTCGCTTTTTTCTTTTTTTTTTTCTTTCTCTTCTTTTCTTCTTCTTTTTTGGGTGTTGTGTTTTTTTCGTGTGGTTTTTTTTGTTGTTTTGTTTTGTTGGTTTTTTTTTTTTTTGAGGCTTGAGTGTGTTTTGGCGTTTTCTGATCCCGGTAGGCTCTGGCGCTCTCCTTTACTCTCCGCATGTGTGAGCGTTTGTGTGTACGTGGTCTGAGTTTCGGATTCTCTGCAAAACAGGGAACCAGCCCACAAGAGGTCATTTTGGAAAGAAAAATTACTTTGGTGCATTGCCGTTGCAGTTTTCTTTCCCTGTTTTCCGATATTCCTAATGGTGCGGGTGTGCTTTTTGTATAGGGCTCCTTAATATAAATCCACTCAGGCCTATCAACAAATGTAATGCTGCCTGCAGAAGGAACACGAGTAGGTCGTTTGCTATACAAACTTGGGTATTGCAGGCAACTGAAGGCCTTGGCAGCCTTTGGGAAATCACTGTCCCTCACACAGTGGATGTCCAGGACTGGACAATGCTGGCTGTGTAAAGGCATCACCTGTCTACAAATGTCCCGTGACACCTGGGCAGGAACCAGGCGGCTGGAGGAAGAAGGTGTTTCCAGCACGTTGCTCAACCAGCCACTCTGAAAGTTACCAAGATAAGCCCTTGTGAAATTTATTAGGAAAATATATTGGCAATTGTTCTTTTAAAATGGAATTGGCTTATCTCTCTCTGTTGAAGGTAGCCATCTTGCAGAGAAGTGCTGTTATTTCTGAAACTGAAAGCTGTAGAAACCTATGTGAAGGTCATAATTGGTTTTTAAAATACTACCAGAGATTTGACAATCCTGAAAGCCTTAAAAAAACCCCCAAAAACCATCCGCCGTTTAGATACTCTTTTGTCAGGCCAGTAGTACTGAAACGTATTGTCATGTCAAGTGATATTTTAGCATGAGGATCATCTGCTAAACCAGGAAATTCAGCTGTGTCTGACTGTAACACCTAAACTCTTGGTGTGTGCAGCTGGCAAGAACAGCTTCCTGGGTTGCAAATTTCTCAGTTAGCTCAGGCTAACGTGCTCATCCATCAGGAAGAGTCAGAGCATAAAGATTTCACTTCACGGATGCTTCAGTCCGATGCGTGTTGGCAAATTTTGCCTCTAGTAGTAGGAAAATGTTTGTAGAGGCTGAGTGGGTATGTTCACTTCTAAAATTCAAAGTAGTATTCGTTAGCATTGTGCGTTATAGTGTGGATATTTAAAGAGACTTTTATCCCTGCCAGAGATAAAAATTGCCTTGAACTTTAAGAGGAACTGCTGGAAGTTAAGGCATTCACTCTGTACCCTGAGCACAGAGTTCAAGGGTAGAGCATTTAAAGTTTAGCTACATGTTGTAACTTACTGGCCGCCCTTCTAGGTTTTTATGCATTAGTCTGGCTCCAGGGAGACCTAAATAATTTTCTGCTATAGGTCTTTCTGTATACTTACTTGGATTGCAAAAGTAATCACGATCCATAGCCCTCAGCCCTAGAGATTCCCTACTTTTTCATGAGAGAAGTTCTTGCTTGGCTTGTCCCACAACTCCCTCCTGTGCTGCCTCCTTGTACCCTGAGTACCAAGGCAGTAAACTTCTCTTCTGAGTGGATTAATGAACAAAATTAATCTTAACATTTTCTCTGCTTTTAATGTAGAGTAAGAGGAAGGACAGCAGAGAGGAAATACGTGCAAGTCCCTAAGTAAGAGTTCTCCACTGTTCTGTTCTTGTGCAGTTTTCCTGAGGAGATCTGCCCCTTACATTGTTTCTGGTAGTGTACAAAGTCCTCCTTTCTATTAGCTTGCTCTGATATATCACATTTTGCTTTTTCACATGTCAGCTATAAAATTAGGCATCATAAACCTGCCAATACTTTTCCGTGTGCTGTAGCTCGTGCTGTGAGGGCAGGGGCCAGGTTAGCAGTCAGAGCAGAGCACAAAAGCCTGTTAGAAATAACAGTGGGTGGGGGCAGGAGGGTTGGAGTGAAATTCTCTATGCCTCAAACACCAGCATGAACTTGACTGAAGTGCCGTCCTGTCTCTGCTACTTGGGAGAACACTTTCTACCAAAGACATTAAAGTAAGATACCCTCTGTGGTCATTTTTGCAAAGCCCAGTGTTCTCTGAAGTCTCAACTATTTAGTCATGCTCTTCTGGTCTGTGCTCATTTCCTGTGTGGGCAGGTCCCCAAAGTGTCTTCCACTACCTTATCCCACCCTTTTCTTACGTCTGATGAGTGTTCAAGAGCACTGGTTTCATAAAAGTGGGTTTAGGCTGAAATATGAGGCACTGTTTGTGAAATAGCTTGGAAGAGGCATTTCTTTTTAAACATAATTTGGGATTTTATGGCCCTGTGTGTCCTTGGAAATATCTTCCTGCAATTATCCAGCACCCCAGCCTCCCATGTGATTTTTAGAGGCACAGTAACTACTTTTCATTACGGCTGTAGGAAATTTTAGTTGCCTGCAGGAAAGAACTGCTTTCAGATATGCAGTTGCACTCGCCTTTCAACTTCCTTGTTGCTGCTAGGTTGAAAAGGGAAATCAATCTTCACCCAGGCTGTTAAATTCAGCTGTAGTTTGTGTTGAAGGACTGCAGTTGTCTTTCTGCCAGCCATAGGCTGAGATGTGTAATACCAGCTCCTTCCCAAAAACTCTGAGGGGCAGCAGGAACAACTGGTGCTGTGTTCACTCGTATCATGGACCGATACTGCTTTGGGGAGACACTAGAGAGTGCAGGCCAGGTCCTGGTGGTCATCCCTCAAGATACATGCTCAAAGCCTCTGCCTCACAGTGGCATGTTAAGAGCAGAAGAGCTTTCACTTGCTGTTTCTCTTGACTCTTAGTTACAGTATTCACATTCTTACCTACGCAGAATAGATACTTTTCTTGCACCAGACATGTTTTTACCGACTCCAGCCGTGTTCTTCCTCTCTCTTTCCCCGAAATAATAATAATTGGGCTAACAGCATTAACAATGCTCTTCCCAAGCAACCGTGACCTGACACATTGGGTCTGGATGCGGCCGAGGGGTTGCAGTAGTTGTTAAATGGGAAGCCTAAATACCCCCTGTTGCTGATGAAGGGTACGGCACTGGCAGCTTTGGCAGGCTGGGGTTCGGCAAGAGCTGTCCCATCCAGCTGCTGCTCTGTGTGCCTGATGTTGGAAGAAGCAACAGGTCTGCTTTGCTTTCCTGCGAGGATATTGGTGATCAAATGTGTTTAGCATTTGCACATTCAGTTTATGGAGAATTTTAGAGTATTACAGAAAAAAACCCAAACCCCTAAACTAGGACATTGCCATATATTTGCTTTTATGATGCCTTTTTTTCTCGATTTGTTAGTGGTGTTACTTAGTCTCTAAGTGCCTTTTTTTCTGGTAGATACAAGTCTTTTGGCTAATAAGAGCGGAACAAGCATTTCCTACTTACATGGCAGCCCGGGGAAGCTGGCTGTGCCTCCCTCAGCCCCAGTGTGCTCCACAGCACGGCTGAAGGTCTCTGCTGAGACTCGGGATGTGCAGAGTTCCTCAGAGATGTGTTGCATCACACGGGGAGGTTCAGATGTTTTACAGGCCGGCGAGCGGTGAGAAATGGCCACTGTTGTTGCTGTAACAGAAGTGGGCTATTATAACACGTTGCAGGGAGGATTAGAAACATGTGAAAGCATCTCCTCGCAGTTGTTTCGGAATGCATCACCCCAAAGGGCGGGAATGAAAGGAGTATTTGTAGCAGTTTGGGATTAAGCATGAAGCTGGTACAGACCTCCTTGTTTTTCTGTAGGAAGAAGTGCTTCCTGGTGGAGAGCTGTCTGTGTTGTCACACATTTGACCCGGAAAGATACGCCTAACAGGCTTTCAACTCTTACCTGCTTTTACTACTAAATGAAGCATTTGATTTAAAAAAGGACGTATTGTTCAGTGTACTGTTCATCTTGAGCTGGTGTTTTCCCGTGTTGCACCACACATACTATGTGCACTGCAGCACTTGTCTGTCTTTTTTTTTTTTTTTTTTCCTCTCTCCCTCCCCTACCTGCAAAACAGTGCAGTCAGGAAAATGGCTTCTGTGGGCTTCAAAGCAAGGATTAGATACTGTCACTGAGGCTGAGGCTGTGGAATACTTTGCTTAGAAAAATAAAATAAAATCAAAATTGCATTGAAATGAACCGTCTTTGGCTTTCTTAGACATTCTCAATAGAAGAGCCTTTTAATACATGTTCTCAGTAAGTAGACTTTAAATGCAGGTTCCTCTTCTAGCAATGTTTTCTGTCAGTGTCACTCTGTTCACTTGTAAAGTTCCCTCCTGTCCCTTTTTTGCACTAGTATTAAGGGTGTTTCTAAAATCCAGCTATATTTGGCAATACATCACTCTCTGTGTTACGGGGAAGTGATCACTTAAGGGATTTAGCAGAAATTAAATTAACTGAGGTCTTCAGAGAACATACTCAGAATGTCTTTTGAGAATACACTCACTTCCAATGCTTTCTGTTGGAAAATAAAGTGTTCTCTCCTGGTTCTTTCTGCAGGGTGGACTTTATAGAATATTTGTGTATTTACTCTTTTTCACGTTTGTGGAGTTTATCACTTTCAAAAACAAAACAAATGCTGAAGTGATAGACAGCCCAATTTTCTAGGTTGCTTAGTAACTGAAATGCATGCTGTAGTGTGAAAATACTCATGACAAAGTAAGGGAATGTTTACTGGAACAAACAGAAGATCCTGTGAAAGTGCACTGTATAAATAATTAAAGCATATGTTTTTATTTGCTTGTGGAACAGAAGGATACCTTCAATCACAATGTTCTACATAACTTTTCACTAAGAAAATTCTTCTTTTTCACACTTCTACTTGCTAAAGTGTGTCGATGCAGTGGGATGTGATTTCTCTAGCAAAAAAGTGCAGTGCTGCAGATTTTCGGATACTTCGTGAGATGGACCACTGGCCCTTTGGGGTTCTTTTGAGTTTTGAAAGAAGGGCCATTATTCTTTGGGACCAGTTTAAGATCTGTTCCCAAGTAACTAGGAACAAAAACTTTTGATTTCTGGAATGCTAGTATGGTGATAAGACTAGATTTTATGAGTTTATCACTCTTAAAGAAAATTGAAGGCTATTTGTAGTCTAAATAAGCTAGTTGTTTTGTTTGGTTTTTTTTTCCTAATTTTTTTTTTCTTAAATTCAAGATTTCAGCAAAGCAATGTCTCAAGCTGGCTCCTCACAGTTTCAGGAAGTCATTCGGCAAGAGCTGGAGTATTCAATGAAAGTAGAACTTGATAAGATACTTGCGACTGCACATTCAAATGAGATAGAGGTAAGGAGCATGGAGTGGGAGCTACTCAGAGCATGAGAAATGGGATGCAGCACATTGAGGCAAATCTCAGACAAGAAGATAAATCACGGATTTCCAGGTCTTTATTTTTGGGATGTGCTCTGATCCTGTGTGGAAGAGTAGCCTGGATACAATGTCAGTTAGGAGACTTTCAGTTCCCTCTAGACTGGGTGACGGAATTATTAAGTGTTTAATCATCTTTAGTTATTAAAGGTTCTGTGTAATCTTCACTGGATTACAGAAAGGGAGGGTAAAGCTGTTTTCTTAAATGTGGGGCCAAATTGTAATGGTTATGATCTTGACAAAAGACTTGTATAGGTATCCAAGTTGGTTTTGTACTCTTGAGTTTTAGTGAAAATGAGCTTTTGGTAACTTCTGGAGTTTTACCTAAAGTTTAGCATGTCTGTTTCAGTGCTAATGAAATTACTCTCATGAGTAGACTGTACCTCAATTTGTAGAAATGCTTCTGTGATTGAGTAGGTGTGCATTAAATACCAGCATTAACTAATGTATTTCTTTTTGTAGCACACTAAAAAGGACCTGGAAGGATTTAAGAAGCTGTTTCATAGATTCCTACAAGAAAAGGGACCATCTGTGGACTGGGGGAAGATTCAGAGACCTCCAGAAGATTCTGTAAGTTGTGGTTAAGTGACAGTTTGTAAGGAACGTAAAACTGGTAATTGCTACTTAAGTCAAATGATGTATTCACCCATCAAATGGGTCTATCTGCCATGGTTCTGTAAAACCATGTAGGACAACACTTTGGGTTCTAACTGAGAAATAATTATTTGTTGACATATGTTGTATGTGTTCCTGAACATCAGGTTCTGCTTACCATGTGTGTCAAGTTTTTGTATTATTTTGTTAGCAGCTCTGGGAGCAGGGAAACAAAATGGGACAGATGCCACCTCACCATTTGGTACCTTCTCTGGAGTAAACTTGTGTTAGAGGGGAAGTGCGGAGGACCCTTGTTGTTCCCATTTCCCTCCTGCCCATGGAAGAAGGTTGCATGTCTCAGATGAGACTGTTTCCAGTGATCCTTTATGTTTAATAATTTGAAAGGGATATATGGCAAGTGGGCTGGGTAATAGAGCTCATTTAGCAACTTCTGTAACCTGCAGCAGCTCAGCAAAAGTGAGGGATCTGAAACAAGGAGTTGACTGTGGGGAGTTATGGAGCCTGATTTTTCTAATGTTGTCTGTGTTGTTGTAACTTACAACCTGTAATTTGAGCTGCTGCTGAAAAAGCACTATGTATGTTTTCAGCACTGTTTAGTACTGAAATAAATACTTCCTATTAAACCTAACCTCATTTTATTGATTCATCAGTGGCCTTAGGCTGTCCTTTGACTCTTGTGTAACTAATGGTGTAGTTGTGCTACAGATTCTTGCTTTTCCCAGCGTAGTGATCTTGGCATATTGCAGGAGTTCTGTGGGCTCCCAGGCCTGTGGTTTCTCTGAGGCTCTCTGTGTGCCTCAATCGAGGCTCTGTTTCCCATGAAAGGCAGGCTGTCCAGTTACTTCCAGAACAGATGCAGGGCTGCTCTATAAAGCGTTGAAGAATGATGCTGTTTTAGAGCAAGTCTAGGGTTTTTCCAAGGTTGAGTGTTTTCTTTTAACTTCAAAAACTTGTGATGTCTCTCTTTTCTGTACTGTAACACTGAATGAAGTGTTGCTTTGGGGGAGAGAAGTCTGCCCTCAACGAAGAGGCCAGGGTGAGAAATTGGAGTTCTAGATAAGGTGACTTACAAGGAAGGCTGAAGAAAAGGGGATTTTTTTCAGTGTAGGGGGGCTGAGACTCAGGGGGGGCGATAGGTCTTTTAAATATGTAAGAAGGTAGTTAGGACAATCAAAGGAATAAACTGTTCCCTGTGCCAAGAGAAGGCCTGGGATTAAATTACAGAAATTTGATGAGAGTGAATGGCTGCTTTGTGGAGAAGAAGAGCTGTTGTCTAATTTTCAAGTTTTGTTCACCTTCAGTGGAAAAACTTATAAGTTCTATAAAGGCCTGAAAGTACCCAGGTAGGACATCTGGAGCAGATGTCAACCTGGGGGTTGTGGTAAGGCTCTGAAATAGACCGGGGGTTTATTCCCAGGCATGGCAAGCTGCTAAAAAAAGACCTAAGAGAAAGGTCTAACTTAAGGTCACAGAGGGCTGAATGGAGAAGGGCAGAGTTCGAAAGAGTATCTCTCTTTTTCCTTACGGCCTGTACTGCTCATTCTGATGTGTGGCCCTGTGCTATGTAGCAACTTTTGATGAGAGACAGAAAGGTAAGAATTCTGTGAAATCAGGTCAGTTCTGGTCTGATGAGATGCATACATGATCTGAAATGAAATTTTGTTTCCTACCATGAGCTCTAAATCAAGTAATCATGCTTGATAAGTGCCACAGAAGAGAGCTACAGCAAAATATCTGCAAACAAACTTCCTTCCATGCCTTCTTCGTTGTGTAGTAAATACCCCTTTCTTTAGGGATACTTGGGCTTCCTGATCTGACAGGAGGTGGTTTAAGCACTTAGGAAAACTGAGAGCAAGGTTAAATTTCTTGATTATTTTTTTCTTTTCTCCTTTTTGCTGACCATAATAGTTCCAACTCTCTATCCTGTTGTATCCACCCCTTCCTTTTTAATATGTCAGTTGTGTCAGGGACATACTCTGCAAAATGAAAGGGGTTTCACAGAAGACACATTTCAAGGGGCCTGCTCCCAAATTGTTCTTTGCTGAGGAGTGTGACTTGTGGAATTATTAAATTAAAGCTGATTTCCTAAAGACCAGAATTTCAGAATTACTAGTCTAGCTAATATGGGTAAGAACAGTATGAGCTTTTAGAAGGCTTAAAGGGGGATAACTTTTGAAGGGCTGCAGTACTGAGTTCTTTGGGACAGGTATCCATCTGTGAACGCATATTTTGTTTGAGTGCTTCTGCTCAGCTCCAAGTGAGTTTTCTTTTCTTAGCTGTAAAACCTCAGAGCATATTCTCCTCCTGTTCTTGTTAAAACAGCATGAAGGTTGGTATAGAAGACTTATTTTCTGGTAATCTTGTAAATGATTTATAAATGCCTGTAGGGCTGACCTTGTTTTTTGAGGTGGTGGGATGCTTGTATGCTGGAGAATCTCACACTACAAGGATTGTGGCCTAGAAAGCACCAAATTCTCTGCAGCGTGAGTTTATTTGCCTGTGATTGTTTTGGAGAATTGCTTTGCTGCTGGGAATTCTGGCAAGTATAATCTTCAGCTGATCCCTAGAAGAGCAAAAAGCATATGTTGAGGTATCTATGTGCCTGTGTGTGTATAAACACACAGACATACGTGTGTATCTGTAAACAGAGGCTCACAAAAAATCTGCCAGAGTGTAGGTTTGTTGCTTTCTTATTTATTTAGCAGCTTAAAAAAGTTCATGAATAGTTTATTGGATTTATAGGCTTTGTCTTTTAGGTGGGAAAGAGTGTTTCAGGCTTTTGCCCAGTGCCAAGGGACTGTGCTGTGCAGAAGCAGAATTTCTGTCAGACTTCTGCAGGTCATCTAATGTGTTATCTGTTGTATTTGTTCTCTTAATGTAGCTTCTGCTTCTTCCTCAAGACAAGTAAAAGCTCCTGTCAGTAAATTGAAACACAAATTATTGCTCTGTATTATTCCTCTGTTTTTCTCTGCAATGGGAGATTTCTTCCCTGACCTCCATGTTTTCAGTGTAACAACTTATACTGATGACAGTAACAGAAGATTGAACCCATTTCACACTATATTGGTAAACCTCTGACTTGTTTTTTCCTTCCAGATGCTTTGCTTTCATATGTCCAAAGGCTTACAGTGATAGCTCGCATAGTTAGGACCCATTACTGTTACAGTCTCCAGAGAAGAAAGCACACTGAGAGTGCCAGTTAACAGGGAGAGGAGGTAAAGAATGTGGACATGGCAAGTGTAACTTAATCCCCTCGATGTAGATTACAGCGATCTGTTTGTTTGAATTGGAAGCAATAGCAAAGTCCTGCTGGGAGGCCTCTGAGAGAACTGCAGTGATCAAGTTAACCTCAGAACAGCAATGCAAAACCTCATCTGGGATGTAAAGAGAGCATCCGAAGCAATGTGAGTGTGAAAGGAGCTTGTCTGTTAGAGCCTTTGTTTTTTTCTTCCCCAGTGGTTGCAGTCTTGTCTGCAGCTCAGGTTGTCACCTCAGTGAACTATATCATGAAGGAAAAGAATGAATGTTATGCCCTTACTCAAAAGCAAAACATCTTCCTAATCTTCAACTCTGGAAACAGGTTCTAAGGGTTCATAGAATCATAGAATGGTTTGGAAGGGACCTTAAAAATCTTGTTCCAACCCCCTGCCATGGGCAGGGACACCTTCCACTAGACCAGCTTGCTCCAAGCCCTGTCCAACCTGGCCTTGGAACACCTCCAGGGATGGGGCAGCCACAGCTTCTCTGGCTGACCTGTTCCTCTGCTTTACCACCCTCAGAGTAAAGAACTTCTTTCTAAGATCTGATATAAATTTCTCCTCTTGTAGTTTGAAACTATTCCCCTTGTCCTCTCCCTATCAGCCTGTGTAAGAAGTCTCTCTTCCTCTGTAAGCCCCCTCTAGGTGCTGGAAGGTCTCCCCAAAGCCTCTTCTTCTCCAGGCTGACCACCCCCAGCTCTCTCACCCTGACCTCACAGGAGGGGTGCTCTCTCTCTGATCACCTTCGTGGCTCTCCTCTGCACTGCTCTAACGGGTCCACAGATTTCCTGTGCTGAGGACTCCAGATCTGGGTGCAGCACTGCAGGTGGGGTCTCACGAGGGCAGAGACCTCTTCCTTTGGTGCTATTCCTAGAACTGTCCCTTGGTGCTGAGTAAATATTTCCTTGAACTGAAAGTACATGTTAACTAATAGGGGCGTCCTCCTTTCCGGTCTACCCACGATGACAGCCCTGATGCTCATTTGTCTGTCTCTGACAAACTCTTGCAAGCCTCCTTGCAGTAGGAGTAGGCCTCTGGAATCTGTTAGTCAAACTCCCAACGTTGTCTCATCCAGACTGTTCCGAGAAATCACTTCTGTGACGTTGGCTGCAAAACAAAAGAAGCTGCATATGTCTGTCAGAACAGTCCCAAACCACGGCTGCCAGACGTGTCTCAAGCAAGTAACACTGCAGCCATACATCTGTAAGACGTCATTCCTGCCCCTGTTTTTTCCTGAAGAATTTCCCCATCAGAACTTACTTGTCAAGCCCACTGTTCCAAACCCTTAGAATTTATAACTGTGGAGCACTTCTCCAGTTGTGTGTACGCTTGTATGTGATGAGGTAGTTTTGCATATTAGTGCCTGCACATGGCTGGAACTGTAGGATTGACAGCATTGGCATCCAGCAGTCCTGGTGCTGCAACGTTCCTGCTGGAACTTGACTTTTTGACATTTGTTATTCTCTGAATTAAAGACCCTTCAAGTCCTTCCCGAGGCTTTATTGCCAAGCTGATGTTTCCAATGCCTGTGCCAGAAGAAACTGAAATATTTAGTGAGGCTGAGTCATAGATTTTCTGTTGTGAACTGATGCAATATCCAGTGAACTGAGCCCTTGGTGGAACTGTTTCCTTCTTCAGGACTTTGAGCTTTCTGCAAAGCTGGTTTCAGGCACGATAGTGAAAGCATCAAAAGGTAGTTGGCACTTTAGCAAAAGCAAATGATTTTTGAGGCAGTTTGGCCCTGAACTGAGTGTCAGACCTTCTGCTCTTTGTGAGTGATGCAAGAAGAACATAGTGAGACTTGAAAGTTGAGACAATTTTTTTGGATGTTCAGACAGTGTCAGAACATCATGGATGTGACTCACATCCCACCCAGCTAAAGCTCAAGACGAAATGTTTTTAATCCATGTACAGTCTAATGCAGGATGTTATTGACCTTGGAGTGGATGGCAGGCAGTAAATCTGGGTGTAAATCTCTGCAGGTCCTGCTGGTAGCAGAATGTTCATTGAGTTTCCTGATGGACCTTCAAGACATTAAACCCAGGATTTATCATCTCGTTGCTGATGAGAGCGCAGTTGTTTTTCAGGGCGTTTCACCCTGAACGCAATCTCTGTTGCTGACAAAGCACAGCAAGAGTCCGCTTTTTGTGCACTTCTTCCTGAAAAGTTCCTGGAACTTTGGGAGGAAGCTCCTGCCTATGTCCTCATGAAATGGCAGTGATTGTAGTGCTGCTTTCTGTCTGAGCCACAAGAACTCCACATGGAGTCATCTTATCTTGAACTACATCCTGTAAGCTTTCCAGATCCCATAGGAAATTCCGCGCATTTCCCTAATGTGAGGGATCTGCCCTAATTGCTGCCAGTGGTGTCCTGGAATGCTGGAATTGCACAAGCTGTCCTCCCTACCCCTGCACATCCCAGTAAGAAACAGGACTCTTGTTCCAGTGCAGTGTGAATTTCCTTTTGAACCCCAGCCCTTGCCCAAAACAAACACAGCTCTGAAAACTCCTCTGTATGTATTTGTTTTTGGAAACCAGCTGTGGATCTTACACACCCCTTATCAGAATTAAAATCATTTTCTAGCAGCTAGAATGCTACAGCACTGGAACACCAGGGCTTTCCTTCAAAAGAAAATCTCTAGAAGGGCAGGCTAAAGGATAATGGTATTGATTCTGCTCTAACAGTTTTGGCATGATTCTTACTGTGGCATTGTAACCATTATTTCTTTGACTTAGGTGCTTTGAATTTGGGGACAGCAGTACCTAATGTGAGGCACACTGTCATTATGAGCCCGATTTTGCTCTCCATCACTAGCCCCACAGGTAGCCCAGACTCTGTTCTTAAACCTGTAGGAAACAGCTGTCAGTGAGGTAGAAGACTTCCTGTAAGGTTTATTGTGAGCTGGATGAACATATCCTGAAAACAGCAGAATAACAACTAGGAACTTTCCTCCACTCTGTATCATGCTGTCGGGAGAAATGAATTGTATCAGAATGGTGGTTAGAATAAGAATCAGTTTAGACTGAGTTAAAGAACCAACATTTTGCCAAGGATGTTGCCTTTGACAACCTCAGAGCTAAAAAAAACCGAAAGAAAATCTATGAGTTTAAGCTGCTCAGAGAAGGAAAGTTCTATGCCTTGCATGTAGAGCCTGGTTCTTACATTGTGGCCTGACTGAAGGTGGGGAGGGGCCATCTTATGGGCCAGCAAGTTAGATGGCTCCCAAGGAAACCCCCTCCCCTTCTGCAGGGCAGGAACAGGGTTGTGACAAGTGGCATAACTGGCCTGACTTCTCTGAATGACGCTAATGGTGACTGGTGTCACAAAGTCTCTAGAACCTCCTGAGAAAAGAGGTTATTGTAGTAACAAACCGGGTTATTTGTATCATAACAAATCAATTATTGTAGACTCATTTTGCAGATGTTCTTTAGTGTCATAAAGCATATGAATAATTGTGGGGTTTATCGCCAGATTTTAAGTTTTGAAAGTTTTTAGGAGAAAGCAATTTCTTTCCGCGTATCTGACTGCTGGTTTTTTTGGGTTCTTTTTTTTGTTCGTTTGTTTTCCCAGATCCAGCCCTATGAGAAGATCAAGGCCAGAGGCCTGCCTGATAACATTGCTTCTGTCTTGAACAAGCTGGTGGTTGTGAAGCTCAATGGTGGCTTGGGCACAAGCATGGGCTGTAAAGGCCCCAAGAGCCTCATCGGGGTGCGGAACGAGAACACCTTCCTGGACCTGACTGTGCAGCAGATTGAGGTAACCTTTGATGAGCTTTTCTCGCTGCGTTGGAGGAAGCAACACACACTGAGCTGCTCCTGCATGACTTGTTAAGAGGGATCAAGTGGAGGCTTGCCAAAAGGAAGAGGAGAGGGAGACGAGGTCTGGTCACAGTGCTGGGGTGAAGCAGAGAATTCCTTTGGGAAGAATAGACACGAAAGGGATGATGCAGTCAGCGACTGAACTCTGTGTCCCCCACATGTATTAGCACAAGTGTGATCCAGCCTGTGCACACCAGCCCTGGATGGGGGGATTGTGTCCAGGAACACAAGCAGTCACACTGTAGAGCTTGTCTGGCCTGGGTAACTCCTGGGCTTGTTTCTTGACTCCTCCAGCTGCAAGTTCATCTTTTCAAAAAAGGGTTTTTTTAATGTGCATTAGAACAAAGCTTTTCACAGCAGCTCCAAGTTCCTTGATGAATTTAAACTCTTGTGCTGGAAGAGATTGCTGGCATTTTCCTCTGAAGAAAGAAGAGCAAAAGAAAGTAACAGCTGCTGGTGTTGGGAGAGGACATTTCAGCTTATGTTTTTAATGCTGAATGTTCATCTTACAGCAGATAATGAAGACAGTTATTAGAGTAGGAAGTGGGGTGTGCCTGGCCCATGGTTTCTGGAGTGCCAACAATTTTTGCCTCAGTGTGGTGATGTTTGGAGTGACTCTCCCATGTGTGCTAGATGGTTCTATGGAAAACTCAAATTTAAATCCAACTGATGCAGCCCTTTCTCCAAAGCATCACTGTGGAAGTCTCTGACTCCACCAAAGTGTAATGATCCCAAACGCTCCAGCAGATGAGGGTGAGCTGATACACAAAGCTTAAACCTCACTCAAGTGTCTTTTTTTTTTTTTTTTTTTTCCCCCTGCACATTCTATTTTTGGTGGAACACTGCTATGATCTCTGATTTTTTTTGCCTTTGGATGTGGAAATGCTCTTGTGTATTTCAGGTCCATTCTATAGATTCCCAAACAATTAACATGGTGATGTTTCATTTATTGTGTGCTCTTGATGCAACTGTCCATCTCTCAGCCTGCCAAGAAGGCTTGGAAGTGCTTCCTGTGCAGAGACAGTGTGGAAATGTCACCTTGACAGGCTGCAACAATTTGATGGAAAACATGCCTTTTGTAATCATAAGTAGCTGTAACTTAAAATGATCATTTAGTGGCATCATGGTTTCAGATTTTAGATCTCAAGGCAGGTTTAAAAACGAAGGTTCACTAATTAAAGATAGATTAATTAATGTGGGTCTTATCTTTACTACTAACAGGGATTTATTTTCCTTTACCTGATATATTATCCTTTCTGTCAGCATAAGTGCATCTCTTTTTTTCTCTCACACATTCATTATATCCAGTCTGTTTTACCTAATTTCTTTCTCCCAAAATCTCAGGTGTCAGGCGTTAAAGCTAATAATACATGCTGAATTTACCATTTATTTCCCATCTCAGCATTTAAACAAATCCTACAACACTGATGTCCCTCTGGTTCTCATGAATTCCTTCAACACAGACGATGACACAAAGAAAATCCTGCAGAAATACAGTCACAGCCGTGTGAAGATATATACTTTTAATCAAAGCAGGTATCAAAAGACTTCTCCACTTGGGGTAGAAAGAAAAACTAGCTTGTTTCTCCATATTCCGAATGGGGTGGACTTCAGTTTGAGGTGCTGGGGTAGCAACAGTGTCTTCTGTACCCGTGTTTGGTCTCTTTTGGGCCTCGTGGAGAGACTGAAACATCAGGGTCTTTGGTAGAGTCAAGGGCAATGTATTAAAATTGAGGGGGGGGTCTGTGGGCCCCAGTTTCTAAGGAATGTACAAATAGTGGTGTACTGGATGCTGGCCACTTGATTCCTGAATTTGCTTTTAGTGTCCTTGGGCTCTGGAGGGAGACAGACCATGGTTCTTTACGAAGAACAAACTCTAATCCAGTTGGCTGCTGGGGTTAGAGGTGTGTTTGATATGCTGTGAACCTGCCTGTCAGAAGAAAGTTGGTTTGCAGTGTGGTCTGAGAACTGTGGCTTTAAATCCCTGAGTAGATAGATTGCATTCTGTAGCTTCTCAGTGACAGCTCAGAATTTGGATGGGTCTTCCAGTTCAGAGTACTCAGGAAAAGCATGCTTCCAAAAACCCATGGAGTTGCACCTTTCTGTAGCATTTTTTTCTTTGTGCTAGTCTGACACTGGTGAGAATGTAACAAGACCTATTGTCCTCACAGGTATCCCAGAATTAACAAGGAAACTCTGCTGCCAATAGCCAAGGATGTCTCTTACTCAGGAGAGAACACAGAGTGCTGGTACCCTCCAGGCCATGGAGACATCTACGCCAGCTTCTACAACTCTGGTCTGCTGGACAACCTCATTGCAGAGGGGAAGGAATATATTTTTGTGTCCAATATAGATAATCTGGGTGCCACTGTGGACCTTTACATTCTTAACCACCTTATGAACCCACCCAATGGAAAACGCTGTGAGTTCGTCATGGAAGTCACAAACAAAACCCGGGCGGATGTGAAGGTAAAGGGAGATGGGTGAAAGTCTGAGTGTGTTGGTGGCCATCTCCAGCCTCCTCTGAATCCATGGATTCAGACATGCATCCAGTCTCCTCATAGCTATTTTAGGCACCATTTAACACATCAGCTGGGATCTAATTTGAGATGCAGAAAATCAGCAAATTTAGGAAGTTCTAATTCATGGAACAGATTTGGTCTGTGTTCTGGGCAGCAGCAGACAAGGACAGTCTGGGCTGGACTGGAAGCACGAGTGATTTGTGGGGGGTGCCGGTCACAACCTCTGCACCTTCTCCAAAAACTGTCACGTGCACAGGGGCAGAAGCTTCAGTTGTGTATCACAGAAAACTGCCTAAGCCACTTCCCAACCCTGCATTGCACAGCTCTGTGTGGCACAGCTGCCCATCTGCTCCTGCCCTAACCCCTGGCTTTGTGCGAAGTCCAGGAGTGACATTTCTCAGAGGTTTATGACATGTATCAAATACTTGTAGCCTGCAGTAATTTGTCCTGCAACTGTGCTCTGCCTCTCTTCTTTCATATGTGAAAATGTAGATTTGGATTTTCTCTGTATTCATTAGGGAAGCTCTGACTTAGCCCTACAAAAGCACAGCAATGCACTCTAAGAGTACTTAGATTTAATTTAGCTTTTGCTCCATCATCTAACAAAGTACTGCTGACAGTGATTTTTGATAACAGCAGCATTTGCAAGATATTCTCAACAACTTTCATTAAAGGAATTAACTGTCTCGGAGAGCTGAAATATGATCGTTGGATGGTTCTGACTGTACTTATTTAAACATGCTCCTCTATAATTAGTAACCTGGTAGCTGGTTACTAAAAACAAGAAATGTGTTTTCTCTGGGTTTCTCTGGCCACCAGACCAAGTGCATCTGCCTGTGTTGAGGAGAGGATTTCTCTGGCTTCTCACGAACAGGGCTTAAAACCTCTCATTTGCCCCTTGCAGGGTGGCACGCTGACGCAGTACGAGAATAAACTGAGGCTGGTGGAGATAGCTCAGGTCCCAAAAGCACATGTGGATGAATTCAAGTCTGTGTCAAAATTCAAAATATTCAATACCAACAATTTGTGGATTGCTCTGTCTGCAATTAAAAGGCTGCAAGAGAAAAATGCCATTGACATGGAGATCATTGTTAACCCAAAGGTAATCAGCTCTGGCAGGGGTTTCGAGAACACTGACCCAAACAAACTGTTTGTTTCTGGGTGGGTAACAGGCACTGCTGCTTCACAGAGCTGGTCTGGGGTGAGGGCAGAGCTCTGACTGATGCTGGGCTCCAGTTCTGAGTGCCAGGACCTGCTCCATGTGTTACCTGGGTTTTCTGTTCCAGACTCTGGATGGAGGCTTGAATGTTATCCAGCTGGAGACTGCAGTTGGTGCTGCTATCAAGAGTTTTGAGAACTCTCTGGGGATAAACGTACCTCGAAGTCGTTTCCTGCCTGTGAAGACCACCTCGGATCTCTTGCTCGTGATGTCGAATTTGTACAGCCTTAACGCAGGGTCTCTAACGATGAGCGAGAAGCGCGAATTCCCAACAGTGCCTCTTGTCAAACTGGGAAGCTCCTTCACAAAGGTAAACTCCTGTCACGACACCTGGTGTTCACCTCTTTGAATAAAGATGCAGTTCATAGCAATAAATTACTGGAAAGTGAGGTTTGCTTTATCTACCTCTGCCCCCCTGGGCCTTCCGTTTTGCTCTTTGTAAAGCCTGTGAGAATACAAATATTTACTGTTGGGTGCTCCTGTACCCCTCGGCTGAGCAATGGGAGGTGGGCTGGCTGTGTGTGCTCCCCAGAGCTCGCCCAGCGCTGGTGGGCAGCCCCCCTGCTGTTCCTCACACTTGTTTCTGAAGGAAATCACAATTACAAAGTAGCAACTTTTGTATTGATTCAGATGTAGGTTATAGGAAAGGCTCCTGAAGAGTATTCAAGAGGCCCTCACGGTTGTCTTAATCCACAGATGGCTTTAAAACTGTCTCTATTATTTCCTCTTTCCAAAAGGTTCAGGATTACCTGCGGAGGTTTGAAAGTATTCCAGATATGCTGGAGCTGGATCATCTCACGGTTTCAGGTGATGTTACGTTTGGGAAGAATGTTTCATTAAAGGTGAGTGTGCAGTGGGGATGCTGCTTCTTGGCTGTTGATCCTGAATTGATCCTCTGCCTGTACACAGAGGCCATAGGAGCACTCCTGGGAATTGGGTAACTGGCCCAAAGATGGCAGAGGCCATGGCTGGACAGTGACCCTTGTGGTGGTGTGCAAGATGTTGCTGCCAGAGCTGCTGCTCTGTGCAGGCCCAGGCAGAGAGGTTTATTTATGGACCTTGAAAGCACCACAGACCTCACATCTCTGTTCAAACACTGCTGCCACCTCTGTCCTTTGGCTCAGTCCTACCTCCCTTCCCAGGCTGGCCTTACCACCCCTTTTCGGGCCCTTTTGCATCATTTTGGGGTTCTCAATTTATTAGTAAATGATAGAGCTGAGCAAGTTAGTTTCTCCCTCAAATTCTTCCTTAGGATCTTGCCAGTCCTGGCAGCACCTGCTGTTCTCTAAGGCAATTCAGCAGGTGCCAGGGGTGGAAGGTGGGGCTGCAATCACCTGGCACAGGCTTGGGCTCCAGGCTCTGAGCTGGCCCTCTGTCCCTCCTGTTCAACTGGAACAGGAGCCTTCCTGGGACACACCTGGGGATGGGGGTAACATTTTTCCACTTCAAGGCAAGCAGATGTGACAAGAGCCCTTAGAGCAAGCATGCCTTCAAAGAAGTTACCAGTTTACTTGTAGGCTGATGGGATCTAGTATGGTAATGATAAAGGTTCCAGTGATGCTTGTTTAAAACCTTTGTTCTGGGGAGGAAAAACCCCCAAAGGTCCGTGCAGAAACAATACAACTAAATGCATTCAGGCTCTGGCTGTGGTACAGCTGACACCTGACTGCTCCTCCAGACAACCTCTTCCCTCCTTCCACGTCAACAGGTAACAGGTTTCTGAACACTTGCTTTCTTTTCTGTAACCCCAGGGAACAGTCATCATCATTGCAAACCATGGTGACAGGATTGACATCCCAGCTGGAGCTCTACTAGAGAACAAAATCGTATCTGGCAACCTACGGATCCTGGACCACTGAGTCGAGGAGAGGGTACGGTCAGGGCTGGGGCTGCTGTGCCAAACCAGCCTCGTCATGGAAGAACCTTTTAAGCATTAGAAATCTAAGTACACAGAGGGCCTATGCTTTGTCATCTTCACAGTACCCTGCAGTATTAATTTAAAATTAATTTCTCTTGCTTATCTTTAAGCAGCCACATAAGCGCCATGGATGTGCGTAAGTAATGCTTCAGTCCTTAAAGAGATTCTGTAACTCAGTTAATATAACCTTGAAGTGCAATACTGTTTGTCTTGTGGGAAGATGGACAGATCTTCTTTGATAAGAAGTTCAGAGGCTTGCCTCGACCATGCAGTAGTTTTGAATTGCTTGTAACTGCAGAAATAAAGCTGTGAAGCAATACATGTGGGACAACATGGTTGGCAACTCCTGTGACGTTTTAGGAAGGCACAGTTGAAAACCAAAAGTTTCACTACTGCTAAATAGGCTCTTAAAACCCTGTATTTCATGTGCTCACAACCTGTAGCCCTCTTCAACCGCCCCCCAAACTACAAGTGGGATGTCCTGTCCCAGTTGTATGTCGAGGTACTGGGGTAAGGCTGTCAATACCTCCATTTCCGTATCGTGAGAGTGGGAATCATCCGTGTTCCAAACTTGCCCAAAGAATCCAATACTTGAGAAAAATGCCTCAGTAGCCACGTGTGGTGTTTGCTTTCTCACATCCCATTAAGACTGGATCTCCTGTTAATATCTTAATCCTTGATCTGCCCTCTTTTTTCAATAAATGGATCACGTTGACTACACCTATGTTCATATTGTCACAGCCATGTATGTTAATTTATCTTCTCTTGAGTTTCTAAATTTGTACAGGAATCGAAATCCCTGTCCTGATCACTATTGATTTCTTAATGTTTCTCTTGTATTTACATGCAGACAACTTTATTTTATAAGCTTAGTATAACACTGGTATGTATCATTAAAGAAGTTGGTCTTTAAAAACAACTGTGATTTTAGAGCTTTATTTTGACTGACAATTAATGACACGTGTTATGCTACCAGGTCAGCATGCCTGGCTGAGGGCACCACAGGCACACACACACTGCAGCAGAGACCATTCCATCAGACATGATCATCTCAGGGTTAGGCACTCGACTGGGGTCAGGTACAGAGGGGTGAGGTGAGGTGTGAAACACAGGCACTTGTACTGGCTACTGCCAGCCTCCGGTCTGTTAAAGATAGTATTAAAAACTCTGAAATACATTGATGGCAGCTGCACTCTCCTTAATGGTGCAGCCTTTTATAAGCAGCCTAAAAACCTGAACATTCTTCTTGCCCTATTCTTTGTGGCCCTGTCCTTCCCCACTGGCTGGGGCCATGGGCAGCTGGAGGTGGCCATCCCTACAGCAGCCCTTCTCCCACCTTCCAGTTCCCCCAGGAGTCCCAGTGTTACCCTGTCACTGATACTGAGGGTCAGGTCACTCCTCCATCCCCCAGGGAATGGCTTTGAGGAACTGGCCCTTGCTTAGAAAATCTATCTTCAGATTTTAGGTCATGAGAAATCCCCTGGAACAGGATTGCTCCCTAACAAAGCTGAATCCTATATGTGAGCAATCAAAAGACATTTATTTATATAAAGTTCTGTAAAAAAATAAATTTTAGAACAGCATAGTTTCATAGAGAAAAACATTTTCTACAGAGTTCCAACTGCAAGATTTTTATATTGTACCATCATTAAATAAGGTGGGACACCATGTGAATTTCATTGCACTAGAAGAAATGCAAAGCATCTTTTTAATATAAAGATATACAGAGCATTCTAGACAACTACAGCTGTGTTACAGCTATGTGTTCTTTTGGATTTGGTCCAAAGAAACCTGAGTCTGTTTCCAGAGAGAATGAAAAAACATTGCACAGACAGCTGATCACTTGTTTCTTGCTGAAGGACACTGGAAGGATCTCTCCCTGCAGCACCCTCTGAGTCTAAGCTCCCCCGACTGTCAATCCTGCCCTTCTGGGGCTCTGGGCTCAAGCATTCACCTCACCGTCGTCACGCTGCTTAGAAGAAAGTCAGTCTGTTCTCAGAGCCAAGTGACTGCTCCCAGTGGATTATCACCTCTTCTGCTCCCAGATTTCAGCCATGTTTAGATCTAAGTTGTTAAGGCCTTTCAGAGCTTGAAGGTTTCCAGTGTAAAAAGCCACATCTGAAGTAACCAGCCTGCAGTGAAACACACAAGATTAGAATCTGACCCCATCCCATCCACCTGGAGTGCCTGGACAAGCAGACAGGGTTTGTTGAGGACTTTGGCACACAATTGCTACAATACATGTTCAAATCCTATGCCTGGATTAGATATTTTAAGTATCAGTTCAAAACTCAATGCTATGGATGTGGTTTATTTTACAGCAGTGATCATCCATAACAGGATTACTGCTGGGTGTAAAACTAGTTCTAGGGAAGGGAGATCAAACCATGAGTTCAGAAAACTCAGCAGGAATTAGGCATTTAAAACTTCTATTCTCTTGCTGTAATCCCAGGCTTATCTAGACTTAAACCCCCAATTCCATTACAACTAAGAATATTAATTATTGCAACATTAACTTCTGTATTCTAGAAGGTAATGATTCTATGATTCTAAGGTTAATGTAAAAAGCAACTGAACAGCACAACAGCTGTGTTGTTTGTAACAGTTTATACAGACTTAAAATCCCTCAGACACTGTTGAAACATGTCAGGGATCACGATGCTTCTTGCTAGCAAGATGTAGGAACAGAAGCTGTATTTACATGGTAAAAAAATTAACCAGGCTTCACAGACCTGGATTTTTACTATTATTACAGAAACAAGCAGTTTAAACAGAATGAGGATCAGAAAACCATGTTAAGAACCTGGTGAGTGAAGAGTGCTGGAACAGCAGCAAGTGCCATCCAGGGGTTGATGTTCCCCTTCTCAAGTAGCCCCAGCTCCCTGAGAGCTGTGTCCGAAGTAAGAAACTGCTGCCATCAGACAGTCCTGTGCCAGCTGAGACCTCCTGACTGCTGGGAAACACCCCCAGCACGTCACCAGGAACACCTGCCCCAACCCTCCTAATCCAAAAGGGATCCAGGCCCCTTACCACCAAGGACAGAACAAAACCAACAGTGCAGGATGAAGGCAGCACAGCACTGTGTTTGGGATTGGATATCCCAGTGAGAGACACCCTGAGCACATCCAGGGGCTCTCACATCAGCTGGGGCTGCAGTGGATACTCCACGAGCTTGGTTACAAACACCTTTCCAAGTACCAAAGGCAATGGGAAGTCACCTTGTGAGCACACCACGAGTACAGAGAACCAGTTCAGATAAACTCTTGCACAAAGTACAAGGAGGAATGGAATGCACATAAGCAGGAGAAGCAACAATAAATTGGAAAGGAACAGAATTTTAATTCCAGGGACATTTGAAACATTATCAACTTTCTTCTCTGACTTCTGCAACCTAAGACAATCTTTTCTTGCATGTGGGTAGGCCCACTGAGTTTCACCCTTGCTACACTGCAAACACATCACTGCCCCCAGATCATTAAGAACAATTAAAAACTCCACTGTTTCAAGGAACAATCCAACTGACAACAGAATTCAGCCTGCAAGAGACTTTTCCTGGGAGGTGGGGACAGCCAGGCAACCCTCTCTCTCAGGAAAGGTACCCCTGACCTGTTTGGGGACGGGGTGTTGGGCTGTGGCAGGGAAGGGGAAAAGCTCTGTAAGCATAAACTCTGTTTCAAATCTAGTTCTGCTGTAAAAACCATCCCTGCAGAGCTGCCCACTGCACAGATGAAATGCTGCTTTCTCCTATTTTTACTTTGCCAGCACCATGAGTCACCATCCACGTTTCAAAACTGCTTCAGGAATCACACAATTCCTGCTAATTAAACTGTGGCTGCTGCTGTCACACAAAGGGAGAAAAAGCAATCCACGAGCTGAGGACACCTACAAGTAGGGTTCCAGTTGGACAGTGTCCAGCTCCCAGTCTGTTACCAAGTGGATTGCATTCCTAGTTACTGTGGAATGGCACAAGTCATGTCCTTTACTGTAAGAAAGCTACAAATGGGACATACTAAAACATGGAGCTGTGATTCTGCAATCACGACTTTGTTGCAGAAGTCAATGCCTGCTTATTTAAACAGCCAAAGAAGAGCCCCAACTCACCCATTCAGAGGCCCTCCATCATTGACCACATTGAGGTGGGCCAGCTGCCTCTTCAGGTGGAGTTTGTAGCTTGCGTTAATTCGTAAAAACAACATCTAGAAGAAACCACAGCAGCAGAGTAAGGAACTGTGCCCATGCTCACATCACTGCCTCCACAGGGGAAACACACTGCCAACACCCTCAATCACTGACTTTTGGTTTTGTTTTTGCAACTCCTGTGATTCTTCCTTCTGCCAGTGCTTCAGCCTTGCCTTTCTGGGCACATACAGTCTGTAACACACAGGACACCCTCACCCACTCATTGTGGGTGGCACTTAGAGGACACTTTCTTTGGAACGTGAACTTTTCTCCTCTGTTGTCTGAAGTATCCAGCAACTTGCATTAAGCTTCGAAGATAACAAATCTCTCCTGTGCTAGGAGGGACCATTTAATCTAATGTGCAAGAAAAATGACAGCTTCTTGTATTCAGTGACTGGATTGGTCCTTCCTGTCCTTAAGATTTGCAACTCTGCAGTAGCAATGACTGCAGCAAAATCCTGCAAAAGCACATCTGGTACAGTCTGGGTGCACAGTCCATTTAGGGACTTTTGGAAGCCACTGATTCTGAGCAGTGTTACAGAACAGTCCTCTCAGAGGGCTGTACTCAAACCCCAAAATGTTGCCATTTGCAAGGCATTTCAGCACCAATTCCTGGATTGCCATCTCTAGACATCAAAAGGCAGCTCAAAATCCCGAAATCTCTTCTTTCTGCGTGTCATCATTCTCCCTACACATTGGAATACTTCCTTCAGCTCAGCCCAAGCTGTCCATGTGACTGCTGCCAAGCCCTTTAACGTGTGGGTTTCACCAGGACTCAAAAAAGAATTCCCCTCTCCCCAGATAAAGTCTCTCTTGTTCCCAGGTCCATGCACATTTGCAAGCAAGCTGTGAGATGAAGCTCAAAAATAACATTCACCTGAGTTTGCTCCTCAGGAAGGAGATCATATATAGCTTCATGCATCTTTGCCATTTGCTTGCAGATATTCCTGAAGCATGCTGAAGGAACAGGGGCTTTCACTTCATACTGCAAATAAACACACAACCAGTTAACTCATTTCTGCCACTTTAAAATGGTTCATGTAGGAGAGCTCCCAACAGCCACCTGGAGCTCTGCTTTGCTAATAATGTCAGGAATCAAGATCCATTTAGCACAGCACAAATTAAAAGGGTGGCTGGGCATGATCTGATCCAGCCAGGAATTGCAGATGCAGGTCCCGTGGCTGCAAGCTGGCCCTCTCCTTCACACTGGTACGAGTCAATGACAGACAAGCACTTCTGCCTCTGAGAAATGTGCCCCTTAGTACTTCCCAAGAGAAAACTGCTTGTCTGTGTCATACACATCCAAATTTCTGAAGAATCAAGGAAAGGAAACCATAAAGAAATGGAAACTCCTGAAATCTCATCACTGGCCATAAAAAAACCCCAGCCACAACACCATACAAAAAATCCCACAAGAACATTGCAGAAATACCTTGGAAAGCAAAGTAAAAAACCATCCCTTCTCCCAGTGTCTGAAATCCAAGAAACAAGGCACTGGGTAACACCAGATGGCAAGAGATTTGCTACAAAGGGAACAGAATTCTTATGTCCCCACTCTGGATAAAGATCTGAATAGCATTTCAGAAACACTGAAAACCTGTCCCAGGAACAGTGAAGCCAGCTGTGCAGTTCCAGGTGGAAAGCCCATGCCATCCCAGGCCTGGGTGACACATAGGCAGGTCACCTTTGGGAGGGTGACACTTCCCCACGGAGCCTTGCACAATTCAGGAAAGAACCAGATTGTTGTAACTACATCAGTTACAAACAGATTGGAGAAGATGCCTGCTTTTATGTGGGCCTAAATTGTGAAAGAGAACAAAGCTTGTCTGAGCACAAGAGAAAGAAAGAAATGGGGAGTTCTGAGAACATCTTTATGGAGAATCCAAACCAATGACCTAATTCTGACAGGAGAAGTAGCAGAAAAATAACGCTTTCTGTTCCAGGGAACAACCACCCAGCGTGCAGGATCAAGCATGCCTCAAGACAAGGAAGTTAAGCAAGAAATTGTTTCCAATTTCCCGGCACGTTGTAAAGCCAGAGGGAACTGGGAGGCTACAACAGTGGCTCTTGCATCATTACAGCCACACACAACTCTTCACCATCACAGGGAAAAGCTACGCCCCCAGGAAGTACCCCAAGTTCTCCTGGCCATTTTTATCAGCAGCTGAGATCAACAGCTTTAATACCATGAGGGATCAGAAAAAAACCTCACTGCTCTTCTGTCCAAACAGTCACAAGACAGCAAGTTCCAAGAGAAGCTCTGAACTCACGCTGGATTTTTTTCCATTCATGGTAATGAATAAGCCTTTCCCATTTGTTAGTTTTATTATTTCCAGCGTTCAATAACCCCACTCCTGTTGTATTTCCCTGTTAAAGATAGCTGTTGGGAGTGTCCATGCTGCTGTGAACTGCCTTGTCTCAGTGGCACCGGGTGAGGACAGCTTCCATGCCATGGCGCTCCCAGGGGAAGCACAGCCTGGAAATGCAGAAGTAACTTGCTCATATTACCCAGTGCCAGGTCAACACCACTGCACCAACTGTTCATCTCCTCTACAAAGCAGGAATTTCTGGGTTTGAAGTGTGCTGGGCACCCACTGCCATGGAACTCACTTGTGCAGATTTATACACCTCAAAGCAGGTGACCGCTTCATCCCCAGGACACTGCAAACACCTGAACCCAGGAACACACTGACATGGTTGTACTGACACGCCTATTTCTGACATGCCTGTATTTATGCTCTGCCTATGTGCAGAGCATAAACCCAAATGTCCTGGGCTTATGCTCTGCACAGCCTTCAGTGCCAAGATTTCATTGTTTTAGGAACAAGATGAGCCAAATGATGAGGGGTGCTAGGAATTGAAGCAAATCAATCCTCCTTTGCTCCTGGACTCCGTGGGCTGCATTCATGCGGGCCAAGCACTGTCACTCAGCCTTCAAGAGCTCTAAAGGACAGGAAAAGCCTCAGTTTACATCCTGTGCCAGCTCCCAAAGGGACAATGGGCTGTGAAAATGGAGGGACCATAAGGGATGGGTTCTCACTAAAAGCCATCAAGAGCATAAACTGCACTCCTCCTTTGTTGTGGGCTACACTTGTTCAGTATCAATAATGTAAATTCTTGCATTTGTCTTTTATTCTCAAGAGATACAGTGGCCAAAAAGCCATGTTACTTAACAAAACAGCTACTTTTATGGGGGACAAAAACCCCCAAAACCAGCAGATCATTTTGGTCTTTAGAGAAGATCATAAACACATTTTTTAAAAAAGTAAACACAACAGGAGTGGGGAATCCCAATTCAAATGCTTTGGCTTTTTTTTCCCCCCCCCCTTAAGTTTAGGCAGCACCATTTGACTGTCCAAAGAAACAGGTGAAATGAAAAAGCACAACAAAAAGTAACAATATAATAAAAGAAACAGCAAGGAAGATAGAAATGCTGCCTGTTGTAACTGCCCCATGGCAGCTCTCATCAGCCTGTCCTCAACCTGTGCTCCCATGCTTCCCATGAGCTCCTTGAAGGAAGAGGTTGGCCCAGGCCAATCAATCAAATCTGTCACTAAAAAATTAATTTATTTGTGTCACAAAACAGCTTACTTCTTTCCCCCAAACCCCTAAGATCCAAAGCACACTACTAAGCTTTAAAAGGTCATGTACTTTATGTATCTGTGGGCCACGGAGGTGTCTCAGTGTGTTCCACCCTGAGGTGAGTCGGAGTAGATCCAGCCCAGGACCACACTGCACCACTGTTCAAACACCAAAGCACACCAGGAGCACTTCATGGGACAGCTACTAATAATGCTGCCTCAGAGCAGGAACTGCTGAGCACAGACCTCCAGTCCCCAGACCTGCAGCCCAACAGATGGGCTGGTCCTTCCCCTCCAAAACTCTTCCTCCTCAGCACTTTCCTGCCATTCCCTCAGCTGCCGGAAATGCCACCCTCCCCACTTGCAAAGAGCAGGAAATGGGACCTGCTGAGCCTGGCTGCAGACAAGAACTGTCAGTGGTAGGAGAGCACTTCAGTTCCTGAACAGCTGAGCATCTGCACCAGCCACAGCATTGCTGCTCCTGCTGAAGGAGCCAAGGAAACATTTCATTTTTCTGGGAGTGAAGGTGACTGACACCCAGGTGGCAAATGTGAACACAAAACACATTCATGAGAACAGCACAGAGCTTTCCATCTATATAGTTAAAAGAAATTCAAACAAGTCCTGGTTAGGAAAGTTTAAGCCTCCATTTGAAACATCTAGGCTGTATACAATGAGACCTCCGGTTGCAATTTAGAGAGCGTATAATTATTTCCATAAATCATTACCTTGGATAATAGTTTGTCAAATAAGCTATCCATTATGGCAACGAGCTTTGCTGAAATTTCAGCTATGTGGTCGTGATAATCCTGTAAGGGAAGAAAGCAGGTTTCATTTTCTAGCGGCATTCATGTTCTTCAGAGTACAGTTGAAATGCAGAACTTCACTTTTCAGAAACCGCCAGAAGAATTACCTTTGTGATGTGGTCAAAATGCCTGAGCATGCTGAACTGCTTCGGCTGTAGCCGAGCTTCAAAATGAGCCCTGATAATGGGAATGTAGTGTACAATAAGCTGGAGGCAACGTGAAGAAAGGGCTGTGAATGAAGGAAGAGAAATAACGTAGTTATTACACAGGAAGAGTCATTTCTGTATGGACCGTTATGACATAAACAATAGATCTGACACAGCTTACCATGGTGAGCTTTTGTCTGTTGCAAAAGCACACAGATACATCTTTGTTTCCCTGGGAGCCCCCATCCAGTGAAGATGCCAGACTCTTACCTGGCTACTCACACCCAGCTTTGGTAAAATGGGATATGGGACTGATTTTACAAGAGGCTTTGAGTGTTTACTCGACATTTTGAGCCCTGAGCACATGCAGACATCGGGGAGATCTCAAAGGACCCGACTCATCAGCTACTTAACCTCAGCAACCACATTCTCAAGGCAGCAGTGTTTCTTCTGCAGTGGAGTACAAACACCCTGCCCTGCCAGCACTGACCTGCCTTGAACCTGCTCCTGCTGCAGGGTCAACAGGATCCCAAAAAAACAGGCTTCTCCCAACTCCAACAGGAGTTTGCTGCTGCCAGCAAACCTGCCAGCAGCAGGACACTCAATGGTGCCAGTGTGGTCACCACATTGGCCAAACATTCTGCAGCAAAAACCTAACCCAGCTGTGGCCCAGAGCCTTTCAGCCCTTTCTCATCAGGCTGTTCCCTTTCCAAAAGGGAAATGCAGACTGGTAATCTCACCAGTTTCTCACCCTGAAACATGGGAACTGTAAATTTAAACACCTGCTCAAACCCATCAATCAAAGGCTCTTAATTTCAGGAGAAAGTTTAAAACTACACTCCAGACAGGTAACTTGGCAAGGTCTTATCACCCTCTGTGTCCATGCACAGCCCCAGAACTCAAACAAAGCTTATCATAGATATTTAGGGCTTTTCTGCACTTGGGTTTTTCAATAGGCAGGGGAACAACCTTTGACATTTTAAATACAGAAATCCATACCTAGGTTTTTTGTAGTGATTGTTTTCAAACCAACAACTTGTAATGCACCGGCTCCAAGCACTAATTGGCAACTTCTAGAGTTGAAATACTGTAAGAAAAAGGACAGTGAAAATGAATGTTGATTCTTTATCAACTACATAACCCCACAGTTTAGAAACACCATCAAAAGAATTTTGCAAGATTAAATAAGTTATTATGAAGGCCAGTTCCAGAGTTTCACTAGTTTTCCTCAGTAGAGTAGCCATGTGGAAAACCAGAGTGGAAAACTTCAAGATGACAAGTTTTTGCTCAGGCTCTTGACCTTCTCCACTGCTGATATTAAAGGAAACTTGAAAGCACTGAAACTCCCTCCTCCTGAGGTGACTGAATCTATGTTTGCAACATTATGAAATACTGGATTTAAGAAATGATGCACAGAAGATGAAAAGCCAGTCCTGTAAGAATTCCAGGTATAGTGGACAATTCATGCTTAGACTTTCCTAACTTACTTCCAGGAGAAAAGAAGTTATCATTAAAATCACATAGGCCAGCAAAGCCTCTGGGCAGTTAAGACAGTTGCTATCAGCATGTTCTGTCTTACACTGGAATTCTGCTTCCTTACTCATCTTGAGACACCAGATACTCCAGACTGGCCTGGGTGATGCAGCAGAAAAGCCACTGCTGTTATCCCCAGTTCCTGCACTGAATGGAGAGCAGAAGTCCCAGGGCTCGTATTGAACAGAACACTCTTTTGACATTGGGAGGCAAAACTTACAGAGAGCTGACCCTTTCTCATACACCTGAAGATTCAGAAGAAATTGTGACAAGACTGCCCTGCAGCTTTTGCCTGCAACACAGGATTTCCCTCATAAAGACCACTTTTCTGAGGGCAGGGGCATAATTCTGCTTCACAGGTCTTTCTTCATGATAATGCAAGAACAAGCCCAATATTTCAACCTTCCTTGGGCAAAAAGGGGAAATAATTTCTCTGTCTGTTGCCTGGTGTCAGTCACAAAATACAGGCCCACAGAGCCACCATGGACCACCCCCCCAACTCTGGGTTGCCAGAATGGTGCATCCAGGGCCAGAAAAGCAATCCAGACCTCGCACCACAACTGAACCAGAGCTATGTGTGGCCCCTGAGCTGAGAGAGGCATAACGTACACTGCTGACAGAGGTCAGGGGCTGAAATTGCCTCACATTCACTTCATGTTCTCCAGAAAAGCAAGACCTTTTCTTACACCTGTGCATGGACTTTAAAGTAGAATCAGTGAGCCAAAGGCAGCTGTATCTCCCACCACCTAAGCTCCTCAGGTATTTAGCTCAGGTTAGGTTTAACTGTGAGGCAGACCATCAAAAACTTGGTCTGTAAAGGGTGCTGGACACACGTACTGTCCCCTGCCTTCTGTGAGAATGACTGTTCCCAGATGGCCTGATGCAGACAGAACAGTGAGGGAGCAGAATGCCTGGAACAGCCAAAGAGCAACACCTCCTCCTTGTGCCTGCTGGGAGGAAAGCATTCCTGCACCCAGCAGGAGGGCCAAGAGCCTTCTCTTGTCTGCACTGCCTGAACGACCCCAGTAATTACAGCCACGTGTGCTCAGTTTGGGCCCCTCACAACATTGAGGTGCTGGAGTGTGCCCAGAGAAGGGTCTGGAGCACAAGTCTGATGAGGAGCAGCTGAGGGAGCCAGGGGCACTCAGCCTGGAGAAAAGGAGGCTCAGAGGGACCTTCTTGCTCTCTACAACTCCCTGACAGGAGGGTGTAGCCATGTAGGGGGTCATTCTCTTCTTCCACAAGCAACAAGACAAGGGGAAGTGCCCTCAAGTTGCACCAGGGGAGGTTTAGTTTAGATATTAGGGATAATCTATTCATTGAAAGGGTTGTCAAAGTTTGGAACAGGCTGCCCATGAAAGTGGTGGAGTCACCATCCCTGGAGGTATTTAAAAGACATGTAGATGTGGCCCTGGGGACATGGTTTAGTGGTGGCCTTGGCAGTGCTGGGTAAACAGCTGGACTTGACTGATCTTACAGGTCTTTTCCAATCTAAATGATTCCATGATTTCTCCCATACACAGATGTCATTTCACTCAGGCTGCAGCCATAGCTCGGAACCACCTGGAATTTCATTACCTGGGAATGCTTTTCATTTTCCATCACAATCAGTCTAGCTCTTGCTACCCTCAAAGTTTGCTGGCTCTGACAGGTGTCAAACAAAAAGTGCAGTGACCTGCCAGGACACCTGGAGTGGCTCTACTTTGTTCGAAGTGTAATAAATGAGCTTTTGTTTTTCTAGCTGTTCTTGACATCTCTCCAATTGATAGCACCTTGCTGACAGACAGGAAATACAGTAATTAAACTGCACATGATGTTTGAATACCAAGAAACAAACCATAAATGACAGAGCTAGAATGAGATAAAGTAAGGAGAGGGAAGTAACACAGATATGCAAATCTGGCTATTCTACCTGTGAAAAGGTGCTGCAATTCCTGAGGGAAGCAGCAGGTGGAGAAGATTTGAATAGGGGCAGGCCCAGACAGACTGATTTGCCTTGGATAGTGCTTTTAAAAGGAAAGGTCTGTGGATTAATCTGAATGACAACTGCAGGGAGCAGTGTTCTTGCATCTGGTTTTTCAAATAAGAACTACCAACAGGACAAATATTTAAAAAGCTCCATCTCCTAGGGTTTGTTTCCCCTCTCCTGCCCCCCACCTTATGTAAAATATCCTTGTGGAGACTGAATCTGTTTATCTTTCAATGATTACGCTCATATTCAATACAACCTTTGTGGGCAAAGACACAAGTGAAAACCTTGACATAAATTAACTGCGAGGCTTTGGAGCCTATATAGATACATATATATGTGTGTCTGTGTGTGCGTGGATACATAGACAGTTTTAAGGTGCATTAATGTGCTCCTTTTATTATTATTTACTTCTATTACCTTGCAGGGTCTGGGCTTTACCAGCTTTCCTCTTCTCTAGTGAGAAATAAATGACAAAGAGGTCCTGGTGTTTCATCACCTTTACAATAGAACCTTCATCCCATACCATTTTTCATGCTTCTACTGACTCTACTAATTTGTAAAAACCAAGGGACTTGTTTCCTTCCTCAATATAGATATATATTTCTCTAGCATCTGGGATTAAATTGCTTTTTCTTCAGCAGCATTAATCCCACACCCAGCCTGAAGGACAGGCAGCTATGTCAATACTACTAGATGGGATTTCCAATACTCCAGGTGAACAGGAGGAAAGATAGCCCTCCCAGAGTTAATTCCCACAACAAATTACATCTTTAATGCTTTTGGCTTGAAAGGTTTCCTTATGGCATAGTAGCAAACACAATGATTTCTAGATAATTTGTATTAGTTATATGTAATCACAAAAACACATGAGTGTTATGGAGAGTAAGACATGTTCTCTGCACCCTGCCTGCCCCTGCTTGGCACAGGGGGCACATTTGGAGCCATACCTTCAGTAAATCAGACAGGCGGGTCAGCATGTCAGTGGTGATGGAGGGAATGTTATCCACACACTGGCAGTACTCCAGGATTATTCTTATTAGCAGCAATACTGTCCTGAAAGAGAGGAAACAGCCAAATGTGCCATCTCAGTGCGCAAAAGATGTTGAAAAATCAAACACAAGCCAGTCATGTTGATAGAAAGCTACCCAATGCTAGAGATTATAGCACTGAATAAATCCACTAACTGATGTGGAGCAGAAGTGAAACATAAAGGAGATTTACACAGAGATAGTTACAACCAATACCCATTCCACAGGGTGGTGTGTGGAAGAAGTACTTCATATGAGAGAAAAACCTCTGAAAAATATATGTAATAAATGCTAAGGAGTCACAAACAGAGAAGGCAGCTGCAAAGAAACAGCACCAAATATTCAAAAATGCTCAACACCTGTAATTTCTCCTGAAGTCAGCAGGCACTGCAGAATTTGGGAGCTACTGGATGGAATTAAGGCGGCTTCCCACAGAGCAAGCATGCTCCTTTGAATTCAAATACACAGAAGGCAGGGAAATTGACGCAAGATAAAATGTTCAGAGTAGATATTTTAACATTTCAAAAAGCTAAATCTCTTTCTTCCTTTAGGCAGTAGAGTGCAGAAAGATGATGACAAGTCAGCTGAAAATAAACACCTGGAAAATGTTTTGTGAACTCTAGGCATTTGTGACAAATGCATTTTATTTGATTAGATGCAATGAAACTGGATGTAGAAGTGTGTAGAAATGAAACAAATATTTGCACTGTGAAGCTCATGATTGCTTCACAGAGCTCAATTGAACAAGTTTCAAGTGAGCAGAGGTGTATTATCAAACACATCATATATTAAGCAAATTTATCCTTTAGAGCAATGCTCTTGCTCGACCTGAAATGCTCTTCAGCAGTGATATCATCTGCCTGGCACAGAAGTTCTCAGCCATCAGATTCTGTTTCCAATTGAACAATGACACATCACCATGAAGCAACTCATAAAATGACAGCTGGTCCAAGACATTCTGTACATCACACCTTTTAAGTTTGGTGCAAACTGATGTTAGAGCTCTGGGGAGTGAGATCTTCCAGGCTTTACTCCCTCTCCAAAAATACTCTCATGCATAATTAATGCTTAAGCCTCACAGTCCCTGCAAACACAGCATGCTTTTACATGAAAGAAATAAGTGAATATCATACATTTTAAAATGTCTCTGATATAACCAGCTTTAAGAAACCACTTTCCAATTCAAAGCAGACAGGATACCAAGAAACAGCATATGCAGCTTCTGAGATGGCCCATATCTTATTTTGAATAAGATAAGCAATCATTCAGTAGTGGACTCAGGCATTTTGGTGCTGTCCAGCCTGGAGAGAAGAGGGCTCTGGGGAGACCTTATTGCAGCCTTCCAGTACTTAAAGGGGCTTATGGGAAAGATAGGGACAAACTGTTTAGTTTGCTGGTGATAGGACAAGGAGCAACAGTTTTAAAGTAAAGGAGGGTAGATTCACACTGGACATAAGGAAGAAATTTTTTACAAAGAGAATGGTGGAACACTGGTACAGGCTGCCCAGAGAGGTGGTGGATGCCCTAGCCCTGGAAACATTCAAGGTCAAGTTGGACAGGGCTCTGAGCAGCCTGGTCTAGTGCAAGGCATCCCTGCTCACTGCAGGCAGTGCGGACAAGATGACCTTTAAAAGTCTCTTTCACCCCAAACTATTCTAAGAGCCTACAATTTTTTGCCAGAGATAACAAAGATTGCAAGAAGCAACATTGGGCTCAGAAGACAAACCTGTATTATCAGCTGTGTGTTTTCATGAAATAATTGGAAAAAAGGATTCAAATAAAATTATAAACTTCAGCCTAGCCATTCAGAGAAGAAACAGCATTTTAATGTAGCAAAGAGTTTGTGGTACTTTATAACTGTTGGGAACCAAAGAGAAATTAGTCTATGAAAGGAGAGGGATCTTTAAGTAAGATTGCTAAAGCTGTTAGCATTCATCACAGTTCTACTCAAAAGTTCTTGCCAACTAACCCACTGCTAAGAGAAAAGAGTGCATCTTACCCAACTGTTGCATATTTTTGTCCTTCAACAATAAGGAATTCAGCTGGCTTTCTTTCTTCAGTAGCTAGACATTTTAGCAAGACAGGAAAAGGAGTGAGTTGAACTAAAAACAAGTGCAAAAAATGCTGTTTATAAAAATGCAGTGTTCACTTGCTAAGGTTTGAAAAAACCCACAATCAGTCTTTGTAGCATTTCTCTCTTTTACAGTATTTATTAGACAGTTGATCACCCATCATAATTTTTATGACCCATAAAGTTACTTCATTATCTGCTACAATTTTAGATCAAAAAATCCCATAGTCCCACAGTCATTATGGACTTAAAAACTCCAAATACAACAGGTTGAAAATAGAAGAAAGGCAGAAAAAGCCACTAGGTTTTCTACTATACATTCTCAAGTGATTTGCTGTGTATATTAATATTTTAACTGCAAATCACTTTTTCCTCAGGCTTCATAACAGAAGCTCTTACTGATGCAGTTTTTCACACTAAATTATCTGCTTGAAGGAGGCTGGAGGAGGTTATTTTACAAGCAATGGCTGATGAACATATTTTGGTGTTATGTTCCATAACTCGAGTGATTATTGCTTTAATACACTCCCTGTATCTGCGATGCTCCTTTTAGGAGGTCAGGGTTTCTCCACCATGACATCACTGTATTTTCTTCCTTCTAATCTCTTGCCATTTTTCTCCCCCTCTTTGCATGTTTTCTTCCTCTTCTGGATATTCACCCCCTCTCCCCCCACCACTGCAATACTGGACAAGTATCCCCACAAGGTAAGAACACATTAAGCATTCCCACTGTGCACACAGGGAAGTGGGGCAGAAGGAGGAAAAAGTGACTTCTCTGAGGTCAAATGAGGTTTCTGTGACAAGGTAAATCATTGAATGAACATGAGCTTTCCCTTCCACGAGCAGCCAGATGGCATGCTGCCTCTCATCTGAACCGGCGATGATGAAGCAGTGGGAAGGATGCAGGCTTCATTTCACACAAGGAGGGCTGAGCACATGCACGTGCTCCTCAGTTCCCTGCAATTCCTCAGCAGTACCTTGTGGGAAAAGACCGAATTTGTGCAGAGACTGCAAGCCTCTACACTGGGAATATTTGTATAAAAAGGCAGCTCCCTCCCTGTGCTAACACTTCTGGGCGTTTTCAAAATACAAACAGATAATCTTTCAGCGCAAGGCATTTCAACACTAGTAACAGAAAAAAAATACAATTAAAAAAACCAGCTATCAACTTTCTTCTCATCCCCCCAGAGGACAGTGACAGTGAGCAAACAAAGATCCAGAGTGTCATCAGAATATGTTCATCAACATTCAACAGCAGAATTTGCAGATAATAAATTCAATTCACAGCAGGACTGCAAGACACACACCTGTTGGTTTTTTTTCAGGGAGAGAAATTCTGCCATCTGACACTGAATCAACGAGATCCTGGAACTCAGCAGGAACCTCAGCTTGCTTCCAGCGCTCGTTGTCCAAAAGCAGGCTGGTTATAAACACAAAAGAGAGGAGGCTGAGAAAGAAATACCTTGTCTTGACAATTCTCCTGCCTGTAATGCTGTAGAACAATTTCTAAAAAGCCACTGGCCCAAAATGTTATGTCAGTCATCTTCATCAGAAGGAGGTGACCAACAACTGTCAGCAGCAAAACAGAACAACATTGTGCTGGTCTAGAGATCTCACGAATTGTTCACTCAATAAAGGCAATAAAGGTCTTTATGAGATCACTGCCAATGAAATAATGTACAAATACTGGAATTTTAACAGCTTTTGATGGAGGAGAGCAAACAGACTTGATGGATGTTACTGGCAAGGCTGTTCCTCCAAGTGGTTTGGTTTTGGCTTTTTTTTTTTCAGGAAACAGTTGAAAGTGAATTATTCTTAAACCCCTGAAACAGAGCAACCCTGCCCCTTCAATGTTAGTCTTGTGTACCTTCTGTAGCTGTTGCTGTCCTTATTTAGGTAACTGGAGAAAAATCCAGTTTGAAGCAATCAACTTATGAAAACAGTAGAAGTCTAATATTGCTAATTGGGGTTCAATACAATTTTTTCACCCCCTGCTTTAAAGTACAACAAGCTTACAAATGTTCTAGGCAACAAAAGACTCTGTTTGGCTGGCATACGATACATAAAATTATTCATGGAAGAACACAAATATTGTCTGCCCAGAGGTACCTTAGCTTTGTCTTCCTCTCCTCATGAAACCTATTCACAAATCTATTGGCTTGACTCTGAAGAGCTCCTCTCAAGGACATGCTTTTCCTGCCACAGATCTGCTCAGTATCCAAGATAAAGCCTTCCATCAAGCGAGAAAGAGTAACAAACTCGTTGGAATTCAACTTCTCTAGGAAGCCATCCTGCATGCAAAGAAAACCATTGTAAGGAGACACAACACCACAAAAATTCAGAGATGTACAGAAATAACTAGTCAGCATATCTGAGGGCTACTGCAGTTTTCAGAGGCACATTCTTTAACCCTACATGTGACAGACAGGGTAAACTGCAGTGCAAGCAGCTACCTGCACATAAACACGCATTCTCTGCATGAAGCATCAAAGACGGGAAGTCAGAATATTAAAAAGAGAAACAGGTAGAAGAAACCAACACTGCCTTACAATGGTGTATGTTAACACTAGTGTGCTCTGAGCATTACCACGCAGAGCCTGTGGCAGCAGGAACAGCCCTGTACTCCCATCGCAGACACCGCTCCAGAACCCTCATTAAAGCAGTAACCTGGAAGCAAATGCTCACCAAGCATGAGGCACCACCAGCAGTCTGACCCAAGCTCCTCACCTTTGCTCTTGCCATGAGGAACTTGACTGAACGATCATGGCAGATATCAGAGGCATTATAAAGTAACTCTTGGATATTGTTTGCCAGCCTGACCAGCTCCAGGTCAGTCAGTTTCATGTCGTCGCTGATCCTAAAAATGACAGAACCAGTTGGCTGAGCATCAGTTCATAGAGAAAACCATATTTTTGCACGCAGGAGGAAAGAGCCTTGCAGCAACTGTCAAATGCAGACAGTCAGCTAATCACCAAAGTCACTTTATACAGATGGGATCTTCTAAGCTGCTGTCAATGTCCTGTCAGCCCCTGAAGCAAGGAAATGCATAATTGCACATCCTTATCTTTTTTTCTGAATCCGCATTCTAATTGCTATTAATGGTCTAAGAGTAAACAAGATATAACCATTACTGATACAATAAATATAATTAACATTTACTGAGCTAAAATTTACCCAGCTCCTGTAACACTTCAGCATCACAAGCATATGACAGATAAAACACAGCATCTTTCTTCTGATGCAAGTGTAAGGCCTAAAATAGATGCTCTGCACTCCCCCCAGCCTTAGTCTACAGGCTGTCATTCTATTACCTCTTTAGACTTCAGGCTCTGAAGCTGGTGCTTTTTAAAAAACCTTGTATGACTTGTCTACTGTTCTGAGGCCAGCACTTAGCACAGTTCTGCCGTTTATGGTTCACGCCATTAGTGAAGATCACAATCTTCTGGGCCAGCCCAAGAGACTGACAGCGTGACAGGAGAGAACTTGGGACACTGTGGAGCAACAATTGGGCTAACATTGTTCTGTGCAGTTTTATTAGCCTGCTCCAAACACAGAGCAAAGGTGCAAACAAAACCAGAAGAGCGATGAAGCAAGTGCATTTTAGAATGAAGTTATGCAACCAGCCTCAGAAACTACTTTACTCCTCAGAACCTCTAGCTGGATGGTATATTTTTAGGAAACTTGGCAAAGTGCTCCAGACTAGTTTGGATCCAACCCCCTTCCCTTTCCCTGCTCCTCCACGTAACCCTGGACTCCTCTTCACATTTCATTTCTCCTCCAGCACACAACAGATGTTCAGACATACAAAGGCCTGCGTTTTATGCACAGCATATTTATTTTAAATCTATCTCCTTCAGCCAGCATTGTGATTTGGGGGGAAGGTCCCTATTGAAACTAACAGCTGCTTCAACACATAGGTTTAGATACTCAAGGACCAAGCAGCAAGAGCAAGCCACTTGCTGTCTTCCATCTTTCAGCAGGGTTAACACATGGTATTTCAGTTTTGCTTCATATAACTCTGTATCCAGACTTACTGGCTTTTGAAACGGTTCATGCCTGAGTCCCACACATATTATGCCCAGTTCTTTTCAAAAGATAGCTCTGACTTGCTATCACAAGTAAGGGGTGCATAAAAGGAAGCCAGAAGGTTAGACCTCTGGAGACTGGAGCACCTCAGGGCAGCACTGCCTGTGTAACCAAAGCACTGAGATGGATTTATTTATTTATTTATGCAGGTCAAATGGTTGATGACAAAGAGGAGATTTTTCTCTAGAATTTATCAAGGTGTATTTCATGAAGCCAGCTTAAAACGAACAAACAAACAAACATAAAACCCTAGGAAAAATAACCATAGGGAACATGGACAGGGAACAGAAATGCTTCTGCCTGCTAAAGGCATGACAAACAATCTGTCTTTCACGGACTCACATCTTTCCTGCTCTCTACACAAGTGGCCTCCCCAGAAAAACTAATGGAGAAGGGGCTCTTTTCTGGAAGAAGTGACATAAATCAGTCCCTGTACCACTACAGATGCAGGTGAAAGCAAGGCAAATAAATGAAACAAAGGCTGGGAACAGTGCACTCTGATGGCAGTCTCTAGGGGGAGAGCCACTACACTTCACCTACCTAAAAAGCACATTCTTCCTAAGTCATTTTTGTACTCTGTGACCAGAAACAACCGCCTGCACCTCACCCCTTGTTCCGGCCACGCTGCCAGGTGGAGGCAGGCAGGGTATTCACTCACATCATCTCTACTCCTCCTGGAGTAACGGAAGAGGAGGTGTGCTCCTTGCTGGATGAGGAGTCGGTGGTGCACTCGGGCTCCGAGACGGAGTCACTGCTGCAGGGCTCGCTGTTGGGGGAGGTGTTCCTTTGGGAGGCCGTGTCGGCTGCTCCGGCTGGGAGCTCCCCGTCGCCGAAGGCGTCGCTGATGAACATTCCCTCGTGCGTCAGGTAGGCCACCTCGGTGTCCACCGTGCTCTCCTTAGCAGAGTTCTTCTGTAACGTGTCTTCCAGGTCTCTGGTTTTTTGGTTCTTGTCTAGAACCAAGAAAACCACGCTACGGATAGTATTTAACGTTGCCTAAAATGAGATATAACTTCTATTACAAAAAACACCCCAATACCCAGTGCCACAAGCTTATGCTAGAAGGAGATTTTCTTTTGCCCACAGAATTAAACTAAATTCTGGCTTTATTTTCTGTTGTGTGATTAGTATTTGGAGGCAGATCCATTTGTCTGATGGCAACCAGTATCTGGTGTTTCTGAGATAGGTGAAAGAAACCTCATTTGGAGCAATCCAACACATGCAAAAGTCCTGTCCTAATCCCTAGCAGCTTAGAATAGAAGTAATCGAGCAACAAGAAGTATTCTCTCTTTGCCACTGCTCTCTTTGCTAGCACTGATCATTTTTGCCCTGGATGCTGATATTCACATCCCCTTCTTTCAATCAGAAGTTTGAACTCTACAAGCAAAACCAACATCTTACGACTTCAAATGGAAAAGCAACTTCATTCCCCCTTTCATGCCTGAACTATGTGAAGTTCTTTGTAAATTAATGTCTTACCTTTATTCTCTTGAGGAAGATGGTGAATTTACAAAAAATATTCTTCAGTAAATCAAACCACTGAGGAAAATTCATCATCCTCATCTGGTCTGCAAGCCTAAAAAAAGAGCACTATTCAGCAAACAGCAACTGTTTGCTGGCCATGATGCCTACTGGCACATAAAGGAGAAAAAATGTGCTTTAAATGGAATTGCAAATATAAGGAAAACAGTGTAGACTTTTACCTGGCAAACAACAGACACCACCTAAACAACAGTCATAATCAACACAATGTAAGTGGAGTGGGGAAGGAGGGATACAGAATTAAATCATACTATAAGAAAACGAACGCTTCAGATTTACCCTTTACTTTTTTCCTGGGCATAATGTTCTTTTCCCTGGGATAAGTATGTGTTATCAACAAGGGAGAGGGTTAATAACATTTTCACAAACCACAAAAAAAACTACATGAAAATACTTTCCAAGTGTTACAAAGCTGTGTTATTAAGCCCATTTAAAGGCTTAATATGCAAGGTATTGCAATGAGACCACTTCTGCCATGAAAGGCACCTGTTTGTGGCAAAAGGGCAGAAAAGTCATTGACAGAACAAAAGTGAAACCCTCTAATACAGAGTTAGGACCCAAGAGCAGAAGAGTAAACACTGGAGAATGGTGACCAAATACCCAGTGTTTAAAAACGACCCTGTGCCCAGTTGTTACCCAGTCCGAGTATGAAACCCATGCAGGTTCTGCAACTCGCTTTGCTTTATCAGCTGGACTATTTTTATTATCTTGGGGTAACACTTTGCTGAGTCAAGTGAATCATAAAGCCACAGAAAAAACAGGAGCTGGCAGGGGTCCCTGGAGCCGGGGCCTCTGGAGCTGCCTTGCCAAGCCCTGCTCAAGGCAGGTCCAACTACACTGGGCTCCTCTGGGCCCTGCACAGTCAAAGCCTGACCATGTCCCAGAACACAGATTCCACAGCTTCTCTGGGCTTCTGTTCCAGTGTTCGACCAGTCCTATGGGGAACAGATTCTCCCTAAAATTCAACTGGCATTTCTCATCTTCCACATTGTGCCCATTGCGCTCTGTGCAAACTCTGAGAGGAGCCTGGCTCCAACTCCATCTCTGCTCTGGCATTTGCCTTTGCTGAGCTTGGTGAGATTCCTGATGGACCATTTCTAGGGCTGAAGTTGTCTGGTCTCCTCTCTAGATAGCTCCTGTTCTTGATTATGGGGGAGGAATTTAAACTAATGACATGTTTTAATACAAAGTCCCAGATTATGGCAACAGGGAATGCCTTCAAGTGGATATATATTCAAGAGGTATATGCTTCATGTAGTGAGATTCACAGAATTTTAGTATTTATTTCAAAGGTAAGTTTAAGGTAACATTAGGATCTGAATGAGAAGTAAAACACAATATCCGCCCAGAGGCAGACAAAAACAGAGTCTTAAGATGCAAGAGAAGCATAATCCTTAACAATAGGGCAATTCAAGCAAAAATTAGAACAGTAAATTTATCTATGCTAAAAAACATACTATCCCCACCCACCACAAAAAAAAAAAACAAACCCAAACTGGCTGCATACTTACTTAACAACCACTTCTGTATCTATTTCTTCTATCTGCGAAACCGTATTAACCACACACTGTCAAATTTTAAGGGGAAAAAAAACAAAACAAAAGAAGATCTTAATCCTCAAGTTAAATAAGGAAAAGTAAAATAAGAAAAGAAAGACATACTTTTATCACTTAACAACTTGTTTCTCTAAAAACAAACCAAAAGAAACCCCCCAAAGCAACTGGTGCATACAAAACTGGCCAGCTTCTTTAGCAGGCAGAAGCATTTCTTCAGGTCTCCAGTACAATCAATGTTCATTCCAAACACATCTGCTGTTTTACTGCCATTCCACTGATCTCTTTTCCCATTACCTGTAAGCCCAAGGTACAAATCAACTCCGCTCAGACTGAAAAAGGGCTTTTCTCCCAAAACCAGACAATAAGCTGAACGAATGAATAGTAGAGTGTGAACTCATCTTGCCTTTAAGCAAGTTTGTACAATCCCAGTGGTGACTGAGGGCTGGCATCTCAAGCTACATCGGTTTTACCTGTGTTTTGAATAATAGTGGTCAGCACAAAAGCTTCTGAAGAACAGAACCTTGTTCTTGAATTATGCAGTGTGCTCAGTGCTAACAAATCTCTGCTCTTACACCCACCTGGCAACAAAAAGCTACTAAAAATCACTGACCAAAACAGCCCAGCAATGCATTTGAAGAGGAAGCACACTTTAAGTGTGGCAAGAAAACAGTTTCCCTTATTAAGGAAAAATACCCCTAAGAGCTGAGACAATGGGCCACATACAAAAGCATTGCACAAACCACACAGAAATACTCAAATCCTGCCTGTTTTCCTTAACCAACAGAAACTTACACTGGAATTTGATTAAACGTTGTCTACTATTAAGCAGAGGGGAAGCCTAAAAAATCCAACTTAAATTTCCCAGCAGAATGGGAAAAGCATTTTGAAACTGAGCAGAAAAACAGGGAGTGCTACCTGTCTATTATATGACCAAACAAAGAATTTAAAAGGGAAAAAAAAGTCTCCTTATGACTGCTGATAGAGGCAAGTGAAAAAAAAAGTGGAGACTGCCAGGGAGATGAACAGCTTTACTGTGGTGTTATTCATTCATTCCTTTTTTTTTTTTTTTTATTTACTAGCAATATGGGCCTATCCCCATCCTGCACAACCAGACCAACAGAACCATGGGGCTGCAAAGTGAAAGGCATTGGAGCAGCCAAGTCTGGCTTAAAACAAAAACCTTCAAATAACAGTATTAAAAAAACAAAATGCAAACTTTTAAAAACTAGGTTCCCAACCCAGTTCACAATGCAGCTGTGAACTGCAGACTGTCCTAAGAGACAGGACATGCCCAACCCAGCACCTATCTCCCAGGCTTTGAGATACACATCAGAGCGTAACTCTTGAAATTATCACCCATTTCTAGGGGAAAAAAAAATGTTCTTACACAATATTCTTCACATATGCAGGCAAACAAACAAGAGGAGTAAAACTGAAAGTACCAAACACACACTCTTAAGTTCAACCTAATCTGTTAGCAAACAAAAGCCAACATGTCACTATCCAAATTAGCCAATGTATTTCCCCCAAAGAAGTAATCTGAACTGTGTTCAATTATTGGTTTTAGCCGGTTTTATCAATAAAGCTTTTTGGTTTTAGCAATAAAGCTTTTTAGCTTGAAAGATACACTGCCCTAAATGGCAAACCACCACACCAACACAGAAAAGGATTTGGGGCTTAAATTAAGGGTTTTTTTAAAGGTGAGCACTTCTACCTTCTGCATTACTTCACCTTGCTCTCTCAGAAAAAGGCAAGTATATTTTCCAACCTCTTATCATGTGCCTGCACTAGGTCTGTGCTAACATTAAGGCAAGCAATATTTTCTGTACCATTTGCTGGGAATTCATTTGTTTAAACTGGCAAGTTCTTTGATTCTTTTTTATGTATTTACATCAAGAACTCAAGGGTTTTGTTTTACAGAGTGTTGCGGGGAAGAGGTTTTTAGTGCGGTTTTGGAGTGTTTGTTGTGGGTTTTTAATGAAATGTTACGACACAACGCTACTGTTTGGGAGAACCATGTGTTAAGAGAAATGAAAGTTCAGAACAATTTTACAGAGAAAACAGGGAGCTTATGTTACCTACACCTTCCAAAAGGTCTTCTCTGTAAAGACCTCTGTGCTTCAGGGAGCCCTTAGGTGTCTGCAAGCTCAGCTGCTCTGAGACACCATCAGCCACCAAAAAACTTCATCAAAGCTGTTCTTAACGACTAAAAAAATTATTTGCAAGGGGTAGAGGAAAGCTTGTCAGATACATTAGAAATGTTTGTCTTACCTGTTTAATTATATTCTTTGCAGTATTAATCATTTCATCTCCATATATTTCATAAAAATTTAGCTTCCTTTGTTTTAGAAGTCCAAATACTAGAGATACAAGTCTCTCCTACCAAGAAAAAGAAAAATTAAACAACAACAAAAAAACGACACACATGAAAAATATCAAGGTGAAGACAAGAAACAATGTTAAGAAATTGCACAGCAGTAAGAAAGTTCATGTATCAAGCACACAATGAACAGCATTTAGGTCAATCCAGTTCTTCCGGACTAATGCCAAGCTTTGCCTATACAAAAAAAGTTCCCCGTGGCAATACCAGCCGAGTCTCTTTCTCCCACCCCTCTTTCCTGCCAATTCCTCAATTGGGCTCACTCACAAGTGCTTAAACCTGTGGATAGTTCTAACCATGACTGAGTTTCCTGACCCTGAGCAAGACTGACACTAAGCACAGCCCAAGTGAGAGGCTGGCACGCGGCAGCACAGAGGGCAAGAAACCACAGGGCAGAAATGGGAGTACTGCAGTGCTACTGCCAACCACTACATCTCATGAAATGGGTTAAACAAGGCTGAACAGTTCATAGGCTCTAGCAATTACTGAAGAGCCCTACAGCCAAAATCCAGAAAAATCTTTTCTGGGCTAGAAAGCAACCACAATAGCTTAATCTTCATATGTTTATGATCTTCAGAGGAATGAGGAATATGTATCTACATATACACTGTGAATGAAGCATGCATTCAGGGCAACCATATGCTTGGTATAAGCACTCATAAAAGCATGGGGAGACAGAATGAGAACAACATGCAAATACAAACATTGCAAAACTGAAATTTTACAACCAAGTCAATGAGAAACCATGTTCTTTTCCACTTACATGCTTAGGTTCATGAAGTATACATTTAATCAGAGAAAAGAGAACTGATTATTTTGAAAAAATAAAGTGGGCCTGGATTGCTGTCCTGAGTTTAATTAGAATTATTTCATCTTATCAAGCACAAAAATAAAGGGGCGGGGAGAGGTGTGGATGAGAAGATAAATAGCCTGAAATTACGGTGTTGCTACTAGGGACCTGAGTGAATTAGTTGGTGTTAATTAAGTATGTTAAAGATGCAAACATATTCATGAGACAGTTTATTTCAGTAACAGACATACCTCTTCTAGAATTTGGCAATCATCTTCTAGGGGTCTATTTAAATCATTGCAAGCATAAGTTGAAAACTCTGCAATCATCATTTTATCTATCAGCTTTTCCAGTTCACAAAGCTGTGAGCCAAGATGCCTGAGAAAAACAGCCATTGAGATATGAGCTAAATAATCAACCTGAAAACGAATCATTAGTTCACAGTTGAAGAAAATAACCACCCAGCAGGAAATTTCCATGCAATCAACGCTGGCTTAATGGGAGGCTCCAATCTTTCACTCCTCAGAGCAGCTGAAATCATGCATTTTTCAGAGGCACTGCCACCTTGCACCAAAACATATGGACTTGAATACTGATGTAGGATAAAATTTGTAAGTACGGCTTTTTGTTTTTTCTTTTTGGAAGGTGCCAAGTACCTCTCTGCCCAATGAGGTGAACCAGAACTAAGAATACTCAGTGCTTGTCAGTATTCTTTGGCTTGTCGAGTTCCCCAGATCATCAGTCCACGAGTTCTTCTAATTCAAACATTTGAGCTTTTGATGAGGTCACAAAATTAAATTCACATGAGATGCATTAATAGCATTACATGACAGGATGGCTTTCAGAGAACACAGAAGAGTTTCTAAATTTGCCATTTTTTATGCTAGTCTAAATGAAAAATGTTTTTCCCACGTATTGCAGATTTTAAACCATATTTTGCACACTGTTGTCATACAGAACCACAAGGGAATTTCTCACATCAGGAATGTCAACCACTCCTTAAAAGTGGGAACTTCAGAGATGTCAAACACCCCAGGGTTTTCAACTTCCACTAACAGCTGGGGACAAATATCTGTAAAAATCAGACTGCTTTCTCTTTACCAAAAAGAAACAAACACAGACACTTTGCAAATGAGAACTAAGAGGAGCTGTGATATTTTAGATAAGCCTGGATACAAAATGGGGAGGATGAACATGGCTTTCATTCACTGCTGGTGTAGCTGGACCCTTTGCTGTCATAGCTAGTGGACTCCTGGTAACTCCTCTTTGCAGAAATCCACACGGCCAGAGCTGAGCTGAAGTCAATGAATCTTGCTAGATCTGAGCTGAGCAGATTAATTAATTTATTTTACTTTCAAGATGACCAGGGATAACTGTTGTTCAATAACTCATCGAAATGGACAAAGCAGGCATATTTCAAATATCTAATTTAAGCAAAAATGACCTGTAGAAAATCCAAGCCTGTTGCTTCACGGGCATTTCAGAACAAATACAACAGGAAAACACCCTAAAGATTATTATTTGGAATGTAATAACTGGAGTTGCAAAAGTGACAGTAGGACTAAGAGCCACAACACAAAGGCTCTTACTGAGGTAAGCATGAAGATGGCTCCTTGGTACATTATTTCTGTACCTGTGCTGAACTGCACTGGAACACACCTCTCCTCTCAAATCCCAGCTATGGGAACATCCAACAATAGCTCCCAGCACCTGCCCTCACCACTATGCCCAAAAGGTTTTAGTCCCTAGCAGCCACAAAAATCCAACCTGAACATGCAGGAACAAGTCAAACCTTAATTCACACTCCAGTGAAACACCTTGGTAATTATCTCTTAACAGGTACCACTCACACATCAGATCCCTTCAACAAATCCTGAGTATGACAACCCTATCATGTAAAATGATGAGCGCAGGGTAAAACTTCTGTTAAAATACACAAATGAGAACTGTTTTTCCATGTATCTGTGTTTTACTGTATAAAATACCATGAAAGTGTGGTTTTCCAGCATACCTCTGCTAAAAAAAAACCCCAAAAAAACCAAGCACCAAACCAGAAAAAACCAAACCAAACCAAAAAATCCCCCACAAACAAGATCACTGTTATCTCCATCACCCCAATAAGGACTGTGAAAACAACACAGAAAGTGTTTTCACAGATTTTTAAGTTAGTTAACACATTAGCTTTTCCATGTAAAATTAAAAGGGTGAACTTGAAAAGGTTAGAGCTCTGAAACTTTAATTCTATCCTACAGTAGAAGCAAGCAGTTACAACTGACACATATCATTATTGACATTAACGTAGATTAAAGACACCAATGAATTACTTCACACCACCTTTACTGGTTTTTTTTCAATTTTTTGCTACAACTAGAAACAAACTACATTCTTCTCTGCATAGAGTATGATGAGGGAAAAATTAATTGATGATCTGAGTAGTTTTCTTACTGCTTTATATTGAATGATTCTGACATGACTCAATTGAAAACACCAAATTCTACAAGCTGCCATGGCTTGCAGAAACAACAAGTTGTTGGGGTTTTTTTTCATCAGGTATTTAGTAAAAAAAAAAATAGTAATTATTTATAAAATGAGTTACTGCTTTAGAAGTTCATCTCTTCTTAAAATAAACCTGGTATTTAACTCACTTGACAACTGCATCATTCTTGCTCAGAATAAAGCAAGACCTCTTTCGTATTTCTTGGGAAAAGCTAAAGTGTATGTGCTTGCCATCAATTTATATTTTTTAAAACGTTTTTTTAGAAACACAACATTCTACTGAGAAGTTTTATCAAGACTTCCATCTTTCCATTGCACATTATTTCTTCACACAAGCTATATACACAGGCCATTGTGAGACTTGAAAACTCTGCTGGGCTTCTCAACTGCACTTGCATTTCTGGTGGGGTTCATGACTTAGGTAGCCCTTAACTCACCTTTGTGAGCCTTTACTGTCCAAAGCAGAGGGGACACTTCCCAATCACGTCACTGTCTGTAACTCTACCAAAACCAGCTAAGCTTTACTCATATAAATTATTCTTTACAGACAAGATTACTATCTACCTGCAAGTATGTTCTACACCTGAGGGTAATTTTGAAACAATGGCACATCCTTGGGACATCATGTGTATCAACCCAATGTCAAGAGAATTGCACTCTCTGCTGACAGATCACACAGGTTACCCAGCTGCAAAACACAGCTGATTCTGAACGATGCTGTCACAGGGCTGCAGAACTGCTCAGACTGTCACCAAGGTCAATACAAAGGTGACTCAGTCAAGGGCTATGCACCAGAATCAAGTGGTTGATAACTGGAACAGTAGAGAGGACAAACTGCACTGAGGTGTCTGAAGAGAGACAAGCTACACTTTTTAAATGGTCTGTTTCTAGGTTTTTTAATAAAAACACTTAGAGCAACTTCATCTCAGTAATTTATTAGCTCACTTACATTTTTTTTCCTTTTTTATACTATTTTTAGTATTTTTTCCTGAGATCTTTCCTACATAAAATTTGAGTGTTTTTCCAAACTAGCTAGAAGGGGTGTTAGGAAGTTGACATAACAGATGGACAAGAACAGTAACTATATCAAATTCTGAACATTCATGTTACAGTTACTGAGCAACAACCATGCTTTCATTATGCAAGCTGTGGACCACTGGGCTGCAGGAACCACATAATCTCTAAACAAACCACCCCTCACCTAGCATCAGCTTAGAAAACTTAGCACAGAGCTCCTCAGCTGGCTGATGCAAGCCTTGGAGCTGGTTTAACCACACACTACTTTTGCCAGCACCATGCCACACTGGCAGCTTTGCATACAAGACTTTTAAACTATCTGTATCTTATGATGGCTTATTTTACATCAGCTAAAAGGATTCTGCTGTATTAATACTCTTGCATGTTCCTTTAACAACTCAAGACCGGGTCAGTCACTAAAGACACGGGCCCAGAGTGGAGCTGTGTAGCAAGAACCCATCCCTGGGGTGCTGCCTGCAGGAGGATTGCAGACCCCCACATGGAAAACGCCTCTCAGCTGTGAGCTACAAGCCATGCAAGATGAAAGTCCAGCCACAGCTTGGCTCTCATCTCTGCACCCCTAAAACATCTGTAAACCAGAACAGAGGATAAAGTATTTAGATGTCCAAGTTCATCCCACTCCAAAAAAACCCCATCTCTGGCAAAGGCATCAGTCACACACTGCTTATGCCACACTTACATTTTATACCTTCTGCATTAGGTCCTCTAAGAATGAATGAACACAGGTAGAACAAATCCCTTCAGCCAACATAATGTGCTCAACGCATTCCAGCTCTGCTTGCATTTTATGTACTTCCTACATGGTTACCTACCGGAAACTGTGAATACCTTGAAGCTCTTGCTGTAACACCTCTTGTGTTGTTGCTATTAAGTCCAAAGCTCCAACATACTCCGAAGTGGAGAGCAGCAACTGTACTGTGGGCTGTGTTTGGTGTACAGTAGCCATTAACTTCAGTTTATTGTATGCTTTTATACAGTTATTTCTGGTGAGCGACAGTCTTAAAACTCGAAGTGATCCTTCACACATTACTTTATCAATTTTAGAGATCTTCTCTCTAAGCAATTTTACAGCCTGGGAGGTTTTCCTGAGGTAGTCCTGCAACTCATGCTGAGAGGTCATTGCATGAAAAAATGCTTCTGAGCGGAGAGAAATCTGATGAGCAATATTGACTTCCACGATGTCCAGATAATGGCTCAGCTGGGAAGAGGAAACACCAACATTATTTTTATCACCTGGAAGCTTTATCACCATGTAAATACACTTTCAGGGTATTTGTCTTATTGTATCAAGAGGAAATTTTGCTAATAAAAATTAAATCCCTTTGTCATTGTGGTTTAATAATTTCTTTTTAAATTAACTCAAAATCACTGTGGGAAGGCTGATTTGATGCCTTTCGTACTTGAAAATAAAAAGTTAGAAAAGCAAATAAAACTAAAATACCTGAAGTTTTTTACCATGTGGTTGCACACTGGCCACAGAATATGGACAATAACCAGGAGACAGCTCTGGATGCTGGCTTGCAAGCAACAGTATATACATGCAAATAGTCTATGAAATTTGGGTCACTTCAGCTGCTAAAGGTGCAGCCACTATACTTGATGACACCCCACTGGAATGGCCCTGCTTATTTAAAAAGCTGTAGTGCCTTCTTTGTAGAGAAACCTCCAGGGCATCTCTGGCTGCAGTTGTACTTTTGCCAACCAGCTGGAATTAGTACTAAGCCTATTTCCTGTGTGCTGGCACTGTGGGATTCCCAGAGACAGAGTACACCTACATGTTCAGAACCTGAAATTCAGATTCTCTGTCCGACAGTTACCAGACCACTGCGTTGGCCTGATTCTTTGACTGTAAAAGCTCTGTGGTCTGACTTATGCTGAATATGCAAACTCCAAGGACTGAGGCTTTAGGATGCTCATCTGAATGTTAGTACTCAGATGACCTGGTTTCTCAGAGGTGCCAAGCATTCAAACCTCCTGCTGAATTCCAAGAGGCCAACCAGAGATGGAAAGGAAATCAGCTGGATAGTGTTGCCTTCTTGAAGTTACTTTCATACTGCTTTCTGTGGAGACACTAGGGATCTATCTATACAATATGCAAACCCACCTTTCTTGTTCACATCTAATTTAATCGGAAACATCCTCCACCAACCACTGTGACACACCTAGCCACAGGGAAAGCCAAGACAGACTCTGACATAGAGATCAGAGAAAGGGCTATTACAAACAACTATTTATGTGATTGTACCAACCAGATACCTCAGGTCCCTTCACTATGCTCAACAAGGTAGAACAAACAGAGCAAACAGTACCTGCCTCAAAGAGTTTACAGTCCCAAAGTAGGGCAACACATGGGAGGAGGTAAGGAAGGAAAAAAACATCATGGGGAAATTACTAAAGTAGATCAACAGCAGTCCAAAAGCCTGTAAGCAGATCTGCTTAAGGCAAGATTTTCAAAATCCTGTTGGAAAATGGTGCCTGGAGCAAGGGACAATTATGGCAGCAGGGTGCATGTTTATACGTGGTAAGTGTAAACCTCAGGTAGTTCAGAGCCTTTAAAAAGTAAAACAAAAAATTTGGGCTCATTTCAGTCATATGAAGCAGTGTTTTCACTCCTCTGCATCAGTGAGGGCTCTGGGTCTGCTTCAACACAAGTCCTTTCTGAGTGTCCATCCTGCTGCTGCCAGGCACACTTCAAGAAGTTCACAGCATATGCCAGACATTGCTTTCTCATCTTCAGACAGCAACTGCCTCAAAAAACTCCAAAGAAGCCTTCCTCCAACTCTGGGCATGGAGGACAACCTAATAATGAACCTTTCAGTTAGCCTCCAGCAGAGCCTGTCCCATCCTCCTGACTTGGCAGGAGAGCAGGAAGACTAATACCCAGAAATTTGGAAACACTTTCCAGACGATCTCATGTTATTTTTTTCTTAATGTACCCCAGACTCCAAAATTACTCAGATTTTCTAAAAGCATTTTATGAGTATTTGTACTGTAAAGACGACTCATAATGAGATTTTCTATAGTATGACTACATAACTAACAAAAAAAGAAAAAAACTACCAAGAAGAGACTTCTGTTTCCAATATGAAAGAAACAGCTCTGCTTTCACATTCTCCTTTGTGAAATGCAAAAACAGATCAGTGCAGATGACAACAAAAGAGGAATCTCTTAAAATACAAACCCAGTAGGATTTAGTATTGCTTTTAGCATAGAAAGCACACTGCCTTGAATCTGAAATTTTCCTGAGATGTTGGAAAGTAACAGTCTTACACACTGTACAACCTGTGCAATCCAGCTTTCCCTCCTCATGGAACTGCTCTTCCTCCCTAAGAGAACTACTCCACACCTCTGAAGTTCTCAATATATACCTGTTTCAGTAAGTTACAGCTGTTATGAAGAGCCAGTTGTTACATCACATACAGATTCTTTTTTTCCAGATTTGACAGATTTATTGAGCAGGGAAAAAAGTTCTCTTTCAGTAGGATGTTTCCTGCATGATTTACTAACAACCTGCAGCCTGATGTAAAATGAGAGACAGCAAAGCCCACAACGATGTCTCAAGAAACACTACACAACAGCAGCATGGAGTTCCTTCGTAGTATCTACCAGCACTGATGGATAACCACAACTTGTGTCGAAGTTGTACCTTTTCTTGAAGTAACTTGGAGGAAGCTGCATCACGATTTCCTTTTCCACCAGCGGTACTAAAATGAGACCATGGTAAAACGGCATTAAATGTTAAGGAATCTTCCAAGGCAAAATCTGGTTTCATAAAAATCTGAAACAGAAAAACAAAAGAAATAAATGTGCCTCACTCACCCCTACATTTCTTGCCCCAGTTAAACACATCTCCTGTCTCATTAAGCTAACAGAGACCTTATTTGTTGATTTCAAAATCCAGATTTTCATTTATCCAGGTGAACAAACTCATTCCAGACCTTACAACCAAAGTACTTTACACTTTGAAAGCTTGTGTGATATGACAAAGTCTTATCTTCCTGAAAGTGGAAGCCATAGTCCAAAATTACATGTGTATTCATTCAATCACCTGAGATGACCTAAACACCCTGAGTGTGCGAACGTAGGCAGCACTGAAGTGCAGGTGGGCCCTCTCAAGAATCTTAGCAAAGCTTCTTCACTAACGAGGGCATCCTGCTGCTGATCTGTTCATTCCTGGGGCCACAGCTTCTACCAGGCTGATGATCCAGCCAGCTGTCAGGGTGCAGCTAGTGTTGTCTGGGAGGGAGCAGAGCCTCGAGCTGCTCTCCTTTATCAGGATGCAGCAAACATGCTCAGCACAAGAAGAGGCAGTAAGGTGTAACATTAACTACACCTCCGGGAGAACTATCAATCTGAATTCACTCTGATAACATTTATACTTGACAAAACCTTGAGCTTACAGGCAGGCAGTAGAACCCTTTTCCTTTTATTTATGAAGTGTAATTTTCAAGGGTTCAACACAGACTGCAGCATCACACCACACTCAAGCATTCTTGTTTCCTGGACTTTAAACACTGCAGTGACAGCTACTCAAGTCGCAGCCTGCACGACTGGCACAGAGATGCTGACCCATATTAACACTCTGACTTCTTACTGTACCTAGAAAAAAATTATTCACACTAAAATGGAATCTGGAGTTGTGTCTTTTGTCAACCTGACACAAAAACCCACATCACGTACACTGTGTGCTTATATGGAAGAGACCCCTGATCAAGGATTCCAGAAGTTAAACCTAATGCTAAGTTGTACACTAGGTAATGTTCAAGCGTTTCTCAAACTCTCCAGTCTTCCCTTCCTCCTAGAATGGCCAATTTTGCTCAGCTCTGAGGTCTGAACTTCACTTATTTAAAGATGAAAAAAATAATGATATTTGTATTATACTTTAAGAGAAAAATTGAGACCATGGAAAGAAGAAGAAAAAAAAAGACAAAGCAAATCATCCTTAGCCTTTTTAAATTCTGAGCACTACACATCCTCTTGAGAATCAACCCAAGTCATCAGCAAGGACAAAATTTCTACATGCATATATTTAACACTTCACGTGAGGAAGCCTTACAACAGCTCTGAGTGCACAGAAGCCATACCTTAGGTACTTGTTCCAGATCTGTCCTGGATTTATCTAAAATTAAACAAAACACAAGTAGTTATTCATGAGCAAACAATGGGAAACAATCTCCTTGAACAAGTGAATCCCATGAACATGAGGAAGTTTTCAAGACAACGATGGCATGTTCCTCACAGAGAGGGAACAGGGTTACAAACTGAAATGAAACCTTCTGACTGAACACGAGGAGAACCTTTTCCATCATGAGGACAATCAAGCATTGGAGCAGGCTGCCCAAAAGGGCTGGGTACTTTGGAGATTTTCTGGACATATACTTGTACATATTTTCTGGATATTTCTATTTTTCCATGGTAAAGCTTTGAATGCCTTGGGCTGACCTCACAGCTGAACTGGCTTTGAGATGGCCACTGCACTGAAGGCCTTCTGAAGTCCCTGCCAACCTGAAAAATGCTGATTCCTTGAAGTGCTTTTTTGTCCTTTGCAGTTCAGGTCTCATGCTCAGACTACTCAAAGGAGCTTGCACTTGGCTGTTTGGCAGTGTCAGTGTTAGTCATACAAAGCAATCTGCTTAGCACTTCACATTCATTAGTGCACTGGCAAGGGCCAGTAAAAGGTCCTTCTAACATCACCCCAGTTTTAATGCTCCAGACTGAAGCTGCCCATACAATCACTTTTGCGCGGCACTTGGAGACTGGATGCACAAAGACTGGCAAGAAGGATGAACAAGGGCTCGGGCCAGAGTCCCTAGCACACTGAGCAAGCAGCACAGCAGCAGTAATTTCCATGGAGTAAGATGACCTGACAATTGCAGAGGGTGAGAGAGTTGAGCAGGGAAAAGAGTTAATTCATTACACCCTAGCAGAACTTGAAGAAAAGGCAAATTCAGACTTTTGAGGTTCAGGCAAAATCCCCTGTCCCACCCTGGTAACTTTAGTGTACATTATGAAGAGGGGGCACATTGGAGGACAAAAAAGTTGAGGAATTTAAAAGCGACAAACCCATATCTCTGCTGGACAGTCTGCTCATCCCTGACAAACATGGCAAGTGCTACTTCAGCATCAGCTCCCACTGCTCTCACCTCTTTGGTTTTTACTTCATTTGTTTCTTACTTTATTTGTATCAAAATACAAAAGGCAACCTTGGAATCATTCTGCTGTCCTCAGCCTTTGCTCAGACCAATTCTTACAGAAGTAAAAGGCCAAGTCTTGTGGGATGGAGTTAGAGGAAGACAGGAAACAGTAACAGCAGAAATTATAGAAAATCACAAGCTTCAGTTTACCAAATGATGCTTCTAAGAGGAACTGTCCAGCTACCCAAGGAGCTCCCAGTTACTTTGGTGACACTAATTTTCTCTTTTTAAAAACATTCAGACTCTTTTAAAACATATTAAGCTAAGACTGAAGAAGGCACTTTGATTTTACAGTATGCAGCACAGACAGACTCATTCTGGAACAGCTATTCAAAAATAACACCAATACAGAGAAACCCTGCAGAAAGGCTTCCTTTTGCACAGAAGAGGAGGAAGAAAGTCAACTGAAACAATTTGATCAAAAGGAGTAAGCTACTGGATCCTTTTTGTTGTATTACCTGTAGACATTGATATAGATAAGCCTCATCAAACAAGGATTGATAAATGAATCCTTTTATGCTAACATTTTTGAGAAAGTAAATTAAAATAAATATTAAAAACTTTCTCCAAGTTATGAGTGTCTCTTTTCCTTTTTTTTTTTTTTCCTTTTTTATTTTGCCTCTTGCCTTCCTTCCTGTTTAGTTTCCTATTAGCTGAACTACTTTTCCATGAATTCCTGAAATTCAGCCTTCACTCACAGGTTTGAGCTCCCCAGCACAAGACAGACCTAGACACACTGGAGAGAATCGTGTCAAGAGCCACAAAGATCATTAAGAAACAAGGAGGAGAGACTGTTTAGTCTGGAAAAGCCCAGGGGAGATCAGTGTGCTTAAAGATCTGATGAGGGGGCACAAAGAACACAAAGTTGGTTTTTCTCTGTGGTGCCCAGTGTCAGGACAGGAGGCAATGGGCAGAAACTGATTACATGAAAGATTCCATCGGAACACAAGGAAATACTTTTGCCATGAGGGTGGTAAAACACTGAAACAGGTTGCCCAGACAGACTGTGTAATTTCCATCTGTGATATCCAGAACCCAACTGGACACTGTCCTCCCATAGGTGGCCCTGGCATGAGCAGATGGTCTAGACTAGATCATCTTGAGATTTCACTTCCCATCTCAGTCATGACGTGACTCTCATGGCAGAGATACATGAATGGCACTGCAGTTCTGCACTGCGAAGCCAACAGCTCCTACAAATTTGATGCAACAGTTTCAATGGGTCTTAAAATAAAAAGCAGTTAAAGAAAACACTGCCAGCGCCACAATGACCTGCCATGAACGCAAACATGCCAAGAAAATGTTTAAAAGCAAATATCACAAGCATTTTGACCTATAAAATGACAGCAGTGGTCATGAATACTTCTAAGCCTACCATGTCTGAGTTTTCAAATATTGTTTCAAAGAAACCATCAGCTATTATTATACATGAAGACCTCAAGCAAATAACAGAGACAATTAGTACATTATAGAATCAATAATGAGTAACATTTGTAACACTTGCTACTGATGTTATAACATACTGATAAAAAAGACACCACTTTTTAATGATTAAAGGAGGCTTTGACTGTACCGTGAGTGTGTAATAGTGTCCTGTCAAAGGTATCTTTAGGAGTACAAATATTCTTGCATCTTTCATGAACTTTCTCTCTCTGTAGAAGAGAAAATACATTAAAGAATTATTCTGATGCCTAAAATCCAGAACTTCTTCATTTGAAGCAAAACATTCAGTGAAACACAACTGAATTATGCAAATAAATTCTGGCAAGTTCACAGTATTTTCTTCCTCTTATAAACTCAGACAAAGTTTTTCCAGGTGAAAGGTACCAAAAACTTCAACCTATAGTGGATGTGTTGGGTTTTTCCTGTATCTTTACATCTCAAGAGAAAATGAACACAGAAGTTATTGAAAAGGTGTAATAACTTCTCTACATAAGGATATATAATCACAGATCAATTGTAATTACATATACAAACATTTATTTGCTGACTAATCCAGAAATCACACTAACACACAAAGAATCCTTTTTCATTGCTAAATCAAATTGGATGAAAGTAGAAATTACTTGCACACATTACTAATGAGTACCTTGCTGAAACCATGTATCTTGTTTCGTCATGCTGAGCTTCAAATTTTAAACACCACCAGAGACCATAGTGGTGAGAAATTACATTTCTAAAGAACACCAATGTTAACTAGATTTCTGCTAGAAGCTACACAGCTCAGTTCCAAAATCTTCTTTCATTTAGCAGTCACTGCATGAAGTACTAATTTTAAAGGATGAAATCTTAAAACATTTAAAATGCTGAATATGTGAGTTAAAGGCAATGGTTCTGCTGTAGTTCAGTTATAGACAATTCACTTCCACAGTCTTTAACTATGATTAAACAAGTAACACTTCCTGCAGCTAATTCTGAACCAGCAAAAAAATAAGGAAGTTACAAACCAAGGAAGCAGAAAACAGCGGGAGACTTCTACATGTTCTTTCAGTTAAAAAAAGAAAGAATACTACATACTTACTGACACTTGTATTTTTAAGAGATTGTAGAAGTCTCCTACTGGTCCTGGTGTCCTTAGATGTAGCTTACACTTCCCTGTTACAAAAGAAATCATGAAGATAATAGGCCTATTTATAGTTTGAGAAGTCCATGTATAAATGTTTCACTGTTTAGATTGAAGACTCTTAAAAATATCTCCAACCCTCACAGTATGTAGTCATTTGATCCAAAGGTCTGAGAATGCCATGTTGCATTGTAGAGCCCAATCCTTAAACAATCCTTACAGGAAAAAAAGGATTAACAACCAGAAAGAATATGAACTGCAAGCCCTGGTGCAGAGCTCAGTACTCAGAAACAGAAGTTAAAAATAACAAGAAATTGCCTCAGGACAATTCAGAAAGCATTTTCCACACAATGGGTTCTGAGATTATAAAACCAGAAATGTCTAACGAAGACCAAACCAACAACGAAAAAGCAAATTATCAGCTAACTGTACGATGGGCTACTAGCAGGGACAACCTAATTAGAACAAGGATCTCCTTCTGGTCCCTAGGACTATGTGCACCTAATTGGGGGTTCTTACCGGAGCGATTTCCTGTTGGTATAATGCAAAATGTTCCTTGGTGATCTGTGGGAGGTAGAATGAAGGCGTGACTTCAGTGTCCACAAAGTCCACTCCCCATGTTTTTGTAAAGAAATCAGATTCCCTTTTTGCTAACCTAGGATCATTTAGTGCTGCTGGGAGATTGACTTTGGAATGATAAATAGTCCATCTTTGCTGATCCGCAACTAGAGATGGGCTGTCACGTAAGTTATTGGGATTGCCTGCAGCACAAAAGACAAGACATTTTGTTAGGGTGAGAAACAAGGCTGTAGCTTTTGCTAAAATGTGGTTCTTAAGCAAACCATGTTTTACCAGTTACATACTGCATTAGAATTATCTATGCAAAAGACAGATTATATTCTCCTTCTGCAACACTTCACCTTGCATTCCTTCTATGAGATTAACCAGTCAAGTTCTGAACACAGAAGTGGTGTATTGACACTTACTAAATAGATTTAGCTCAACAACTTTAGCTTCTAGTGAAGAGAAAAAAATTCCAACCACAAACATATTTCTAATAATCTGATCTTGATCAGAATGACAGCTGCAATTCATTAGCATTAGATATCATAATTCTTAAGATTCCATCCCACCTACTCCTTTGTGTAAACTAAGCTTTGGTGCAACACAACAGCTGGAACCGTGACCAAAATCTGGTTTAACAACAGCACCAGAGACTTAGTACTACAGACAGGTCACTTGCTTCCTCCTGCAGAAGGGCTGGGATGTCTCCCAGAAGGAATGCAGTCAGACTCTCCAAGCACACTGGACACATCTGCTACAGGCTCTGACAGATTGCACCCTCTTACATGGAGTATAGATCACAGCTGTAATGTGGAATCATGCAAGCAAAAACCCCACCTATAATGAGAACATCTTAAAACAAGCTGCAAATAGTCCCTCCTATTGCTCCAAAGGGATGCTGGGTAGTATAAAGCAGAATTACGGCATGCTTGGAAGTAGGATGATGGCTTACTACACTACACCCAGTATACAAGAAACAGTGAGTGGATGGTTGCCAATAGTTCAGCAAATTGAGCTGCTCTCTCCCTCTCCCTGCACACCAACATTACCTGTGGGTTCCTTGGGACACACATCAGGCAGGGACTGCACAGGGCGAAAGTGTTTCGTGGCGTCCATTTCTTTTTTAAAGAAAGCATCACTGCTGTTTGACTGAGGCACTGGTGAAGAACTGTGGCTTGATGCCATTGCATAAAATCACCACTTGACAAAAGCTAAATAGGAAACAATAGATATCCAGGCTTTAATAAAGCTCTGGGGACACACTGTATCAAAACAATGACACTCCAGTATTGTTTTTAACTGCAGTACTTCAACTGACACATTTCAACAACAGTAGAAAGTTTATTTTAAACACAAAAATAAAAGGCAGAATGTAACTGCATAGTCTGTTCCTCACACACCTGTAGATTTGGAGGATAGCCTGTTTTTGGGCACACCACCAACAAAAATAAGAACATTAAGGAAAAAAAGGAAGTCCTTCAGGCACTTCTTCCTTTCTTGACATAACTATTGCAGCCACAGTGCACATATTCACAGTAGAATTTCCTATCAGATATCAGGAAACATTGTACTTGAATCAGGAAAACTGACAATTCAACTTTTATGGTTGCCTAGTAAAGTACAGTTTATTTCAGCATAATGTATTTGCACAGAGAAGACAATTAAATCATAGATCAAAAAGCTCTAGAGTAAGCAAAGTCACACTAATTTTCAGTTCAATTTTAAAATCCCAATTTGAAAATAACAGCCTTAAAAATTTTACACCAGGGCTAAACTTAATGAGTTCTTTCCATCTGTAAACAAAACTGCATTTCCATCAAAGTATCAGACAGTAGTAAACTGCACAACTATTAGAGGTTTGAGAGTTTATTAAAACTGTACAGCTCAAGGAGTGCCTGTTCAAAGGGACCGATCTGGATCCATGCCTTTAAGGAGAAATTAAATGCATCTAGCAAGATCTTAGCGTTTAACTACCAACCCTTAATGGACACTTAAATTACTTACTACTCGGTGAAGGAGCACAAAAAGATTAAAGGCCTATTTTATCTTCAAGTGCTAAAGCAGGCACCAAGGGATGGCTGTATCTCACTGTGTCAGCTTCCAGCAGCATCACATACATTAAAAATCTCATTTGGAAAAGAAAAAGAAAAGGTTCTACTTTCTAATCGAAGTTGAAAGTGTCCTACAAAACAATTCTAAAAAAGATGTTCAGCTGTAGCAGAGCATCCCAATCAAGAGGCCCATACTAAGAAAAACTTACTAGTAGACATAAAAAATGGGAGCAGTCAGAAATAGATAAAAAACCTTTCCAGACATCTGACAGATCTTCCTTAAATACCATGCAGCATTAATCTCTCTCCCACAAAAGCCCCACAAACCCTTTTCTCTACTACTTATATTGCATTTTGATATTCTTATGTTCTTCCCTTGACATTTCCAAAGTAACTTCTTCATTAAGCTCTTCCCTACTGTTTTGGGGTGGTTTTGTGAAAAAAAATCTAGTATATGATGACAAAACACTGTCATTTTGGCATTCTTAAAAAACACATCCAGTGCTATGTTGCCATGACCAAATCTCCTAAAGGCATACAGTAAATTTATCTGCACTTGGAATTGCTTCAAAGTGCTGTATTTGCAGTTTTTCTCCTGAAAAAGCCTCTGTAATACGAGACAGAGTCTGCTCTAGCCAGATGTATGAGCAACTAGGGCAATTTGTAGAAAGCATTGAAATCCTGTAAATCTTGCAAGCTAGTCTTTCATTAAGCCTTTCTCCTTTCCCCACAATGAAGTACTATCTAAAAAGATTGTCTAGGATATGAATTGTCGCAACTACATAAATCTGAGTGGAGAAAATACTATCTGTGTGATGCTAGATTTAAAAGAAATTTAAAAGACAGTTTAAGGTTCAACAACACCTCAGCTTTTCAGAAACAAACTCTACCTACTCTTGCACAGATATTTTCCTTACTTGTCACCATAAAATATTCACTGCAAATCTTAAAATAAAATGAAAAGAGTATAAAAAAATATCAGTGCAAGCAGTAACCTTCATACTATTGAGTGGATTCCAACAAGATATAAGAGTTCACAGGCAGAGGCCTTCTTAAGTGGCATGCAATCTGATGCTGTACTAAATTATTCATAGCTAGAAGCTATTCTAGTATCCTCCTAAGTCAGGACCCTATGGATAATTAACCCCAATGAACAGCCACATTTGCACAGGAAAAAACTCATCTCTGTACTGCCCAAACCCAGGCATTCCTCAAAATGCAGTCCTTAAACTGGCCAACAAAGTATAACTTCAGAAAGAGAAAGAAAACTGGACAATACTACCTGCATTAAATCCAAAGTACAAAGGAATATCTGCCAAACCCATATGAAGACGAAAATCCCGCCCTACACTCATCTCCGTACACTAACCTTTCCCACAACTGAAAAACTTTAATTTGTTCACCAACAGCAGCAGTTCCTTGTGCTCCACTACTAAACATTTTATAGACAAATAAATCTATAACCAGCCCCCTAAACCAACATTTTAAAATGTGCAATAATATAGAAATTTGCTGATTTAAACATACCAAAAAAATGAAACCCAGTGTAAACACAGAACACAACTTCTGCACAATATTTTAACCCATTCAACTTTCAACGCAAGTGAAAGGCAGGTAAATGCAGTTAACTGCACTAACTGTGCAGAATGACAGGCAGGTAAATGCAGTTAACTGCACTAACTGTGCAGAGCGAATTATGAAATGCTGAGTCCCCTGAGTCTCTTACTTAGAAGAACATATGGCTGTAGTAAGAATATGCAACTGTGTAACTTCATGACATCAGTGTTTAAATGATATACAATTAAAATGGATTAAATCAACTGTGTTCTCTCCAGTAATCACCATAATTTACTCACATTTTGTCTTGCAATGTGTATTAAACTAATGTAATTTAAAAAACCCTTTAGAGGTTAGATACAAGAGTAATGACAGAAGCTGGAATCTAGGCTTATAGCTTTATTTGCAACATGTCTTCAATATATTACATCTATTTTGTACACACTGTATTAATTTCCTTAGTTAAAAAGATTTTATTAAATTACACCGTCACTGTAATGACTTAATACCACTGAAGTTAAGCCAAATCTGCCATGGCAACAATGAAAATAGCTTTGATGATCTGAACTGACAGTATTCTTACAGTATGAGCACATGAAGAGCTATGCTTCAACCTAGAGCCTCCTCTTTAAAACCATTCTTGTTCAGTAACGTGCTCAGCAAGTACAATGTGACACAGCTGTACAACACAGCAGGGAACAGGATACTGCGGTGACGAGAGTAATAACCACACTGGGATACTGCCCAGTCAGCGAAACAGCAGATCTGTGAGTTAGCAATGCATTAATCACATGGGGTTTTTTCTGAGGTGACTACGCTGTGACTCTTGAGTTTCACACCCGAGGTTTCAGCTGTTAGATGAGAGCACAACAAACAACAAAGCGTATTACTCAGAAGTAATTGCACAGGGTGGTTGTAACTCTGGAGGATGTGCTTGTTTTTCTAAGTATCAGGACTTGTACAAAACTTCTTCAGAAACTGCCTTCCTATATTCTGAGTGTAATTATTCACATGCTTTGTTTTTCCAATATAATTCACAGAATCTGCTCTCCAATTTTTATTTCAGCTTCAAAAACAGTGACATCTAAGAAAAGATACCAAGTACCCAGAGGGAAGAACCCAGCATTCCAATTGAACATACAACATACTGAGCAAGATTCCCCTTCAAGCATTCCCCACTGTCCACAACAAGCCACACCTGGACACCAGCAGGCACTTTTCAAGGGCTATGCTCTGCATCCCAAAGGTAAAGCAGGAGAAGTTTCTCTGTGAACACAAATGGCATGCTAAAGTCCCTGCCGCTTTTCATGACTTTGGCAACAATAGAGTGAAATGAAAATATTTCAAGCACTCCTCTAGCTACCCAACATGCTTTGGAATAGAAAACTATCAGAAGCTACCCACAAATCAAGCTAAGGCAAGATACTGCACCATTTCTAAATGATATGATAAATACCAAAGGTATCTAGTAAAGAAAAGCATACCTGAAACATAGCTAAAAGATAAAAATGCACAAGGGACTCCTTCTAGGACCTCAACAGCTAATAAATGGCATGTTGTTATTGGCCTAATATATTTACTCTGTCCTCAAAAGTTTCGCTTTTCCTATCCATTATTACGCAGCTCTTTTTGCTAAATCAGGATTTCACCCTGTAACAGGGAAACCATAGTAGGAGCAAAGCACACAGCACCTTTGTAAGACAATGTGAGCCAGACTGCAGGAACGCAAGCTTTCACTTTTTTTTTCAACCAGCTAATTCCTCAGGCTGAAATTTCCGTGCTTGTCCCTGGTGCCCTGAGACAGACATCCCCGTTGCAGCAGGGGAGCCAAGGTTAGCTTGGAGCAGAAACCTTTAAGCAGTTTCAGAGAATGAGGTTAAAGCTCATTCAGGGAGCTGTTCTGTTAACCCAAGCTCTTTCTGAACACCTATTTCCACCCTGGGGTTTCAGAGGAGGAAGCTGATGGCTGTCAGGGCAATGACACGGCCAGAGGCAGAGGAAAGCTGTGACATGTCCCCATGGAGCACACTCCAACATGAAACCTCTTCACACAACTTAGAGAGGAGGCTGTGTCAGCCTGGCCTTTCTGAAAGCCTAATGAATATATGTATATTTGTATTCACAAACACGTATTTGAGTGCATTCTGCACATCCCAACAGTACCCCCAACCTCATGTTCTCACACTGAGGATGTACCTTCTTTGCAAAGTTAGCATGACTGATGACCATCCAGATTAGCCTTGCTGGGATGAAATCAACCCAACAAGGAAGCAATGTATGAGCTATCTGCATTTCTCATCAGCCCTGCTTAGCCACACGTGCTGTTACGATCCACAAGATTCTGTAATTCCTCAGACTGTGCTACTTCCCCAGCAAACTGCATAACAGGGACTGTGGAAAAGCAAGAGCACTTGAATAGCTTAGAGAGTAATGCCACCACCCTGCCCCTAAATAGTCTCTTTCATAAGGCCATCTCAAAACACTCTCCTCAAACAGGGAAACAGGCAAGAAAAAGCAGTAGTGACTCCAAAGAAAGAACGGGACAGCTGCATCCCCACTGCAAAGCACCATGGGTAGCCTGCAAGACCAGGATAAAGCAACATCTGACTTTCATATTATTACATTTTGTACTGGTTTCTTTTGCCCTTCCCAGCTGTAGGCACATGAAGAGCACATTAAAAAAAAAAAAAAAAAAAGTTTTAGCTGAGCTTCATTTCTTTAAACACAAGAATAAGATCCTCTGAAAAGAATTACCCCAAAATGTCCCATCACTGAATAATGTCTTGCTATTTAAAATAATCCACAAGTGTAAACATTTTGTCAAAAACTGGAAAGCAATTTATCTCCTTTTAGACAAACTATTTGGGAAGTAATATTTCACTTTCATTCAGGTACCAAATAAACAATTATATGAAACATCTGTGATGTACCCACTGGGGCAAATGCACTTCCTCTCACCTGGACAACCAACCTCCCAATGCTGAACACTAACTGGAAATCAGAAGGCAGCTTCTGTGCTGGAGAAACAGACATACCTACAGCTGTTTAAGTCATTAGGCACCACGTTCTTCCACAGCAGAGGCGTCAGAATCATTCAGAAACAATCATCAAAGCAGTAAAAATACATGTCAGAAAAGGCCTTGTGGTTAGCTGCTCACACTATCACACAATATGAGAGTGAAGTCTCTTTGTACCCTTTTTTCCAGGCATCAGCATTACAGTGTGCATTACCCCTTTGGAAAACGGTGAAATACGAGCATCTTACAGAGCTCCAGAGAGGTCCACGCAGCTGAACAAAGACCAAGGAGACCCAGCAGGCATTCCTGCCACGAGTCTGTCAAAGGCAGACACTGCGGAGCAGTGACGTGTGGAGGAAAGGCAGAAGAACTGCACCAGCTCCAGCAAAAATCCCAGCACTGAGGTCCTGACGTGACAAAAGGAGTCGGACAGACGCTCACGGCATGTGCGTCAACAGCACGATTCCCTGCACAGCCCCTCCACTTGCCATCCTCAGCAGGGCTAGGCTCCACTCCTTCATCAAAAATAACTTCCTAAAAGTATGAATTTTCATGGGAATCACGTCTTTCCAAAGCCTTACCCAAGTCCTGAACTTGCAATGGGTATGAGGGAGCCAAATAAAAATATTTCATAGTTTGACAGAATGCATAAAGCTGTGACCAGAGACTATCAAAAGGCAGGCCCAGTGCACCTCATATCAAGTCCTGACACAGGATGCCAGTCCAATGTCACCCTACAGGGCAGATACTCTGAAAACAAGACCATCCAAACTTTAACTTGGTGAACAACAGAGAGTGCCACCACATTTGCTGATAGTCCTTGTGGTATACCTGCCCAAGAATAGATCAAACAAAACTGATCACTCCTATTCACATCACTTCCTTTGCATCCCTCAAATAGCTCCCACTGACAAAAAGAATAAATAATTCTATGGCATAAAACCCAGTATGGTTATGCTACACCTAGAATGCCAAAAACCAAAAGGAAGGCCTTATACTGCTGCTTACAGTGACTGTGTAAAACTGATGGAAACACTCTAACATATTGCTAAGTGCCAGATATGCTACTCCAATTCTAATAATCTATCCCTAAACACACACACACACGCATCCAAAATGGCCCCTTTTTTCCTTTTTATTTAAGAACCAAATTGATAGAAAAAGGCTGGGATATTTAAGCTATTAAGTATGAGTACTTTGGAACATCTGATCAGTACATGGATCCGTCAGTTTTGACTATGAGGGAAACACATTAACAATTCTTTACCTTCTGAAGAGAATACTCAGGTGGTTTTCTTTAAATCTAGGTGAGGTGGGTGCAAAAAGTTAAAAATAAGAAGATAAAGCCTAGATTTGCTGGTAAATATGATTTGGACTTAATCATATGAAGCCCCAGAACTACGTACATAGGACATCCACAATCGTGCTCACCCGCTCGCTCTTCCTGCTCCATTCATAAAACAAGACAATAAATAAACAAAGTGTGAAGAAAAAAAAGAAACCAAAAGAAAATTGTGAGCCTCCCAGCTGGAAGGATAATATGATGTTCATGGCCCTTCTCTCTTCTTGAGACTCAGAGATCCTTATTTTCCCCAAACTCTGGAGAAGGAAAGCAGAAGTGGCTTCTTCACAGAGTTACTGCCCCAAAAGAAGAAACGATACCTACATGATTCCATTTCCCAACCTCTTCCTGCTCAAACTGCCAAAGAGAAGCCTGCAGTCTGCTTTCTCCACTCTTTCTAATGGCTCCTGACATTTTCCAGGCAAACAATATCCCCGTTCAACCTTGGAAATGTACATCTCCTTCTCCTCCCGTGAAGTTTGTGCTTGTCAACAAGGCAAGATTCCTACACACATGCCAGACTCCCACTACAGAGAAAGATGGTGCTGAAGACAGAGGGACACTCGGGACAGATCCTGTTACCAGCAAATCAGATGGGAGACGTAGAGATGCTTCTCGCTGTGCAAACTTCTGGCCTCACTGGTGAGGCTGCCCAGGTGATGTACAGTGACTTGTGCATGAAGAGCCACAGATCTCCTGTCAATTAATCCATTTTAGGCACTGTTTTCCTACCCAACGGAAGCACCAAGGACTTCAAGACGTTTTGTCTGTACTACAGTTAGTCAGAGTCGCACTGACTCTCAGCCCAAAACAGTAATTACTGCAGCCACTACAATAATTAACATACTGCAGTTGGGTTTTTCAGTAAGACAGCAATTTCTCACAGGGTTGCACAGCAACAGCTCCACAAGTCCATTGCACTTCTCATTCGGGACTTCATCAGTACAGGTAAGACAGTGAAGTCAATACACCACCTATGCTAGAAACTCAAAAGAATAAATACATGCAGATCTGTAGCCCAGTAATCACTCTGATGCACTTTAAAACAGGCATTTTATACTTTTTTACACTTGATTGTGATAACTCTATGTCCTGTAAGAGCAATCCTAAGTATTTAGAAAATATAAGAAAAACAGAGAAGAAAAAGATAATCCGCAACATACTAAGGCCCAAACTGGACAGTCAGGGGGGAGTTTCTGTTGGGAGTGTAGAAGGTTGGTATCTTACATGCACATGTATGTATATCTCAACATCACATACCGTCTTTGAAAAATTACAGTAAGGAAATGCAAGAAGTTAATTTTCCCATCACTCAATTTTAGGATCATCTACAAACCCAGGAACCATCGCATTCCCAAATGGCTTATGGAACCAGCAAGCCCTTTAGCGCTCCACATCCCAGTCCATCCTGGCTGCCATGCGCCAGAGGAAAACACCAAATACTTGCTCTAAACGTTAGCTCCCGCGCCGGCCATACCTTATGGAGAACACGCCAGGAGTATCTCCCGGAGGCCGTCGTCATATCTCTCCCCGTGGCATCGTCGGGAATGCTACCGGGGACCTGCGGGACAGTGACCGCATGAGGGAGGCCCGGCCTCACGCCGACACCTCCGCACCCTCCCCGCACCTCCCGCCGGGCACCGCCCGCTGCCCACCGGGGGGTTACCATGGAAATTCAGAACGGGGATTTGCAGGAAAGGAGGGAAAGCGGGCCGCGGGCAGCCCCCCCGCCCACCTCCCCTCGCGTCCCTCCGCTCCGCCGCCCGGCCCAGGCCGCCCGGGCCGCCCACACAAAGGGCGCCCGGGGAAATTAAACTTTCCCGGCCGCTCCCCGGGGGAGTCCCGGCGGCGGGCGGGGGCGGGCGGCGGCGGGGCCGGCGGCGGGCGGGCCCCCCGCGCTGTACCTGCGGCGCCGGGCGGGATGCGCGGCCTAGCGCGGCTCCTCCGCCGCGACACGTCGGTGCCCCCGCGCAGGGCGGCGCAGGAAGGGCCCGGGCGGCGGCGGGAGGAACCAGGCCCCGCCTCTGCCACCGCCCGGGGGAGGAGCCGCGGCCAAGGCCGGCGGAAGGGGCCGCGCCGCCGCCGGGGCTGCGGTTCTGGAGCGCGGGGACCCGCAGTGCCCGCGTCCCGGGCCGGCATTTGAGAGGCCTCGTCACCAAACCCCCCGCGGGTGCTCCGCAGCCGGTTTTACTCAGATTTATGTTTTAGGCTGTAATTCTCCGTCAGGCTACAGAAGATGCTGAAATACAGGTTTAGATCGCAGTGAGGCGATAGCAGCTTCACGCCTGATGGTGCCTCGAACACGCTTAAATCCTCGGCCGTAGCCCTGTGGCAGTCAACAAAACACAGGGAAACTCGGATTAATGAATAGCAGCAGTTCCGGCTGTATTTAATAAGAGAAGCATGTGGCTGTGGGCTGTGTGAACGCACCAGTGTGGAAGTCCATGGGTTACACGGGTTCACGCCTGGGCTTGCAGCTCACTAACTCGTGTTTGTGTCTGGTGCTGGCCCCAGACAGACTGGGCTGAAGATGTTTTGCTCCTTGGTGGTCAAGGTTGGCAGAGGTTTGTTCAGTACAATTTGTTTTGTAGACTCAGCCAATAAATGCTAAGCAAGTATCACCAGGATCAGGGACGCCTTGATGACTTCCTTGAGAGACGTGTCTGACGTGACCAGTGTTCACCCTTTGAAAAGACGAGTTTAAAGAGCAGAAAATGTGATACCACCGGAAAGAAAGACTAGTTTAATATTACTATTACTTCATAACTGTGGACTTTGGTGTCAGTGGTCATCCATTATACCTTCCATAGCCATGCTTTAGAAAATAAAGATGTACCTTCTCATACTTGAAAATCCCATCCTTGGTTTTCTGGAGTTAGTATTGGCTCGGCACAGCTCAAACAGACTTCATTGGAAGCTGGAACAACAAAAGCAGTCAAAAACCACAACTATGTTAAATATTAAGTGCTTGTTAGGAAGCCAATGGGGTTTTCCCTCCAGCAACCTGTAAACGTGACTCACAATATTTTTATAGCATATTTTCCACTACCTGGCAGAAATCTCTTTGTGCCTTACAGCCTCCTCTCTGCTCAGACTGCAGACATACATTTGACATACTCCTCATGGGCAAAACATGGTGGTTTGGGGTTTTTTCTGGTTTTTTTTCCCCTTGGGGACCACATTAGTTGGAGACAGTCTGTCTCTAAAATATGACACAACAGCAATAAAGTGAGCAAAGAGATCATGGACATAATGTAAAACTGATTGCTGTGTATTGATCCAGACTGCAGAAGGACTGAGTTTGCAGAATTCAGTCATGTGGATAAAGGTAAGGAAGTTGGAGAGGCTGTAGGAGGGAGGTGGTGTTAGTCCTGTCCTCCTTAGGGGTTCTCCTTTATGTTACTTGCTGTTGACCCAGACAAAAGTCCTCGGCTGTGTGGGTTGAGGATGGCATTCCTGCCAGCTGCTTGGGGGTATCTCCATGGCTCCTTCAATCACTCACAAGTAAGTTGGAAAGTTTGGATTTGTCCAAACGGAGTTCCCTGTTTGCTTTCAGTAGTCTGACCTTCTGGAATTGGACCTGAGAGTATCTACAAAACCACTTTCCACTAGCAAAGAGACAGATGGGAGGGGAGAGGCAAAAGGAAAGGGAATCCCCAGCAGCGAAGCAGCTGTGTGTGATTAACTACAGACACTGGTTTTGAGGGGAAAGCCCTTCCCACAGGCTTAGTGGTAAACCAATTTTCCCCTTTCTAGCCCTCTGGGTCAGCCTGAGGCTGAAGGTGAGTCCTGCAGCATGGATACAATTTTCCATGTCTCCCGTGTATGAATCATGGGTTGGTCCACTCACTGCTGAAATGTGTCCAGTCCTGGTCAGCAAACTGAGCCAGAGCCAAGTCTGGCTGTGCAGGACTGACCTCAGTGCTCAGCTGCTGAGGTTCACAACAGTGTTCTTGCAGTGTCTTCACTGAGTCAAGGAGCTATCCTGCCAGGTTCATTTCTGAATTGCTCAGAGCAGCCTTAAGAAGAATTTTTGCATCAGTTGCTTAGCATGAAATGACCTTTACATACAGCTGGATCACCCCTCAGTTGACATTTGCCCAGGAAGCCCTGATCTAACTGAAAACCTCAGGTCTGTGTTTCTCTTGCACCAGAGAGGTACTTTCAAAGCCAGTGATTAATTGTGTCAGAGATGCAGGGAAAAACCATACCCCAAAGTGACATTTGAGCACCCTCCCATGACCTTTAATGTTTTCCAGTTGCAATGAAAAGAGTCTTGTTATCTGCTCACACAGGGAAAGTAACAAACTGTTTGATTTTCTACCTTATGCTTCATTGACGTTTTCTCTGAGCTAAATGTTGTTACTCTTCTGCTGTGTTTTGTATTAACAGCAAAGCCCTCTGTTCCCCTTGGGAAAAATAAACTAGAGCTGCATCATCTTTGTGGATCAGAAGGAAAGGCTGACAGCCATGGGGCTGCCTCCTGCTGCTTGCTTTTCTGTCACCTTTCTGCTAAACCCTGTGGTGGCAGTGACAACACCAGTCCAGCCTGAGAAACCTCCTCTCCTCCAGACCGTAGGAGACTCGGTGGGTGATTTCTGGAGACTTTGAGAAGAAAGGCTGGTTTAAAGCACAACAAAGCTCCCTAAGGCACGAGGCATGGCTGGGCTTGTGAGCCATGCTATTCTCAGCCTGAACGTGCTCTGTGGGTAAGAACAGCCGTCCTTCACCAGCAGAGCTGATGAGGTGAGGAAACTGTGAGTCAGTCAACCATAGTTCACTCGATCTGTTGTCTCTCTACCTCCTCAAGCACAGCTTATGTCCATAAAGTCTGCTTTTATGGGAGCATTTCAGTTATCTGTGCTTCCTACTGATTGCCAAGGGCCACGTCAGCTCTGCAGGGTAGCGTGACTCAGCCCAACAAACACCCTTACCCTGGGCACACAGGACAGAGTCCCACAAAGGCTCTCCCAGGGAAAAACTCCAACCCCAAGTAGCTTTAGCCAGGAAACTCTTTCTACTGCTACTTTTTCATCTATGTGAGTTAAATTGGCATTCCTACAAAACAAGAGAAATATGACAGGGTTTTTCCTACATTCAGGCCAGCTCAGGAGTCTTCTGTGGAGTCTTCCTGGAAAAGAAATGGGAAACAGTGAGTTTTGTGCTGTAGAAAATAAACAGTAAAAAGAACAAAGAAGCTCAATGTTTTCCCAGATACAAGAGACAAAAAAAATAAGGAAATGCTTATTACTGCTCAGTGGCAGAACTAGCAGCCAACTATTGTAAAAGCTGAGTCATCTCTAGGAATATCTGGGCTTCTTTCTTGGGATGTTGCAGTATTTTAGAAGGTCCTTGCTTACAGGATCCTGGTACCACTGGCTTTCAGTTTTCCACAGAAAACCTTTGCTCGGCTTGTAAAAAACCAAAGAAGGTACTGCAATCCGTAGGGAATATGAGGGAAAATAGTGATTAGATGTAATTAGAGGGGCAGGTCCCCCAGGAACCCTGAGTGTAGTGGATAATCTTGTCTCTAAAAGAGTAGCATTAAACAATGATAGGAACAACCAAACTTCGAGGAAAAGCTCTCCTTGGAGGAAGCAAGGGATATAAAAGAAATATGTAAAATAATGAACACTGCAGAGAAGGCAGATGGATAGTTTCTACTCTTCTTAAGTAATGTGAAGGGATATTAAGACTGAATATTTCATGCCAGTAGCAGGGAACATACTTCCAGGCCTTGTTTAAGTGGAGCATGGTGCTCAGTGCCACGAGGAACCGTTCAAGACAGGAGCTTAGGAACATGCAGAATGGGCTGGCAGTTTTACTGGCTCTCCAGATTAACACAGATGACAATTTTGAAGATTATTTTTATCGTGTCAACCAAATACTAACTGGCAGTCCTCGGGCTCAGACCTATGTAGAGAAGACATGACTGGCCCACCTCAAGGGCCACCACCTGACATGGCTCTTTCTAGGACAGTTTCTTAACAGACTCCTTCAAGACACTGCCATAACATAAGGACAGCCCATAAAACTGGGATGCCAAGTCTCTCCTGTTGCTCCTGAATGCCCTGGCACATATTCCTCCATGTCTGCAAGGGTAGCAGAGCTCCTCCTGGCTCCAAGTCATTCCTCAGCACCTTAGACATGCCACAGATGTGGCTGCATTTCACACAGTTCTTGGTTCTCTCGGTCTCCAGCAGAGGCTGCAAAAAATTAAAAGCTCTTTCTTCTGTATCTGGAGTGAGCCCATGTTATCAGATAGCAGTTTATTCTGATGGAGTACATTAATACCTGAGTCATCAGGGACTCTGGCTTTCTTTACATCAGCTTTCCAGGCTAGTTTTGTTATGTGCAGTGCTCCCTTTGAATCCAGCCACGGCCACTCCAGCATTACAAAAGGAGGGATTCTGGTGGGATGCTTTCAGGAAAGTGTAATGGGAAACAGTCTGGTCCAAGCAGCACCTCAGGCAAGCAGAAAGCTCTTGTTTCTGAGATTACTTGTGAGTCAGAATGTGCAGTTTCAAAGTGATGGTTGGAAAAAAAAAAGAAAAAAAGTGCAGAAAAAGCAGACCAAGCTGGTACCGAGGGAGCAGGGCTGGCATCTTAGTGGCTTTTAAAGAGAAGAATTTGATTCTAGATACCACAGGGTTCAGTACAAGTTTTATTTTAAAGATCAGAGATAAAGGCCCTGAGTTACAGATGTTTTTAGACTTTGCTCTGCTCTACGTTGCAAGATCTGTGGGTAGAGGGCACAGCCAAGTTCACTTGTTGCCTGTGTAGGTATCACACACATAGTTCTGAGAGGAAAACCACACATTTTAAAATTCTGTGACTGAAAGACGGCGGAATGATGTGGGTGCCTAGATTAAATTGAGGAAGCAGCACCCTCACTGCAGGCTGGCCCAGCCAGCAGCTTTCTGAACGGTGCCTCAGTCCTGTCTTTGACCTTGACAGAAAATCCCAGGGTTTAAAGCAGGTGGGAAGACTTTTTTCCTGTAAGGGCATGCTCGGTAACAGCCGTCATTAGGAGAGGGATCTCTGTGAAAAGCATCACCACGTCTTTAAGTGCAGTTTGTCTTCGCTTGTTTTACTTTGCTCCTACCCTGAGCTCATCTCAGCTTCAACGCGACTGATGGCATTTGATTTAAGTCAGATGTATTTCCAGCAACCGCTTTGCAATACAGCAGATGGCAGCCTTTCCCCAGACTTCCAGAAATGAGGAGTACCTGGATTTCAGACAATCGTGTCTTTTCTTGTCCCCTGGTGTCTAGCGGCCAGCAGAAGCCTCTGTAGGAACCCAGCAACTGATTCAATGCAGCTAGAAATAGAACACTATCATCACCTTGCATTTGGAGAGCTTGGCTTCTCACCAGAGGGTGATCAGCTCTTGCACCACCTCTTTATTCACCTAGGACGGTGTTTCCTGTCAGGTTTAGCTGCCGGCTCCAAGAGAGCCCGGAGGTGTAGCCGCAACCCGACTGCACTAGGGCGGCACAGACACACACACAAGCGCAGGCAGCCGGGGTGCGCTCCCCACCCGAGGGAGCCCTCCCTGAACAGGGTCTGAAGGACGCAGGCAGAGGCAAAGAAGGGAGAGAGAGGGGGGAACTCCCCGCGTAAGTTCCATGCAGAAGGCTTCCTAAAGCAAACAGACGCGAAGGGGAGACAAAGAGCCAAGGAGATAAGAGTGTCCAGGGATTTTATAGTGGGGATAGGAAAGGCGGGGATAAGGGATACAGCCAATGGGATACTTGGCAGGAGGCGGGGTTGAGGGTAAGGGAATCAGCGGGAGTAACACATACGAGGGACTTAGCCGAGGAACCAATGGGGTGTCGAGTACGACAGAACTTCCTAGAATTAATACATATTAACTTAGGGGAAATGAATATTAACAAACTTACACATAAAACAGGGAGGGGAAAACACAAACCGATCATACAAAATATGTAAACTGCAGAACTGGGGGATTATGGGCTTTCACCCTAACTACAGAGTGAGGCATTAAACTTCGGGGCCTGACCACCACAGCTTGGTGTCTATTGGCTCTTCAGGGATCAGGGTGGCTGCAACCACCTACAGTGCCACAGTTTCCCTTCCAGCTTATATCAGAGTTTGACACTGAAGCAATTAAAAATCCACGCTAATTCATTTCTTCACCTTGACAACAACGCATAACAGAAAACACATCATACTCGGTGGGGAGTGTGTCAAAATCAAAGTCACATTTCTCAGTGCTTGACATGCTGTATTAAAAAGCACCTCTGTTAAGAGACCTACGCAGCTGGCTGAATAAACTGTGGTGTGGGTGAGGCCTCAAATTACTTCATCTGCTGGTGACTCTTCAAAAGAGACTCAGATATGCTCTGTGGATTCACCCAGCCCTGAAAAGTAAGGAGAAAAGTGATCAGCACTCTTCTGTCCTGCCCCTTTTTGTTCCAGACGAGGAATGCTTACTGGGACAGGGGTTTTTGAGATGACCACAGCCGAGCTCTTTCTAATACCTCCTGGATCCTTGGAAGCATTTCTTATTGCCACATAGCAACTCCCTTGTCCAAACTGTGTTTTTATACCTACCTGAGTGGTATTAGTCAGGCCTAGGGGTCTGTTTCACAATCATGAGAAAGATGCAAAGATGTCTTCTTCTGTGAGATTGCTCCTGATGGAAACACAAAAGAACACAGATTTACTTCTACACAGGCTCTGCTTTCAATTTCTACTTTTTATCCTGCTTCTGTTCTCACAAAACATGTTAATGGCATCCAGATGCTTATTAACACGCTTCATAGTAAGAACCAGAGACAGGAAATACAGGCCAGATGAGGAAGAGAAGAGCTTAAACAACAGCTAAGAGAGCTGAGAGGAATCCAGACTCAGCAGGGCCAAGTAAAATTTACTCTGGAGCCTTCAAGAAACAAATCAAATGGTTGTCAAATGAATGACACTATTATAAATTCCAGGGAACAGAAGAGGTCCCACAGCACCAAAAAACCTATTAGCAATATTTAGGGGGACATCCAAATACAGCATTAATTGATCTTAAAGAGCCACATAAGCCTTAAAGCAACTGCTAGGGGCTTAAAAAACCCCAGGCTGCGTCTAATCAACTCCATTCCTCTCTTTGATAAGGCAGCTGGCCCGGCAGCTGGGAAAGGAAAGGCATGGACGTGCTGCATCTCCCCTTGAATCATGCTGGGTGATGCAGCCACCAAAGGAAATGGTCCAGACAGCATTGCTGTGAGGTGAACAGACAATGGAGTTATTTATGCTCAAGGTGTACCATCTATCACATCCCCAGCTCTGTGTCCCATCAACCACTGCCATGGCAACATCAGCTCCCAACATCTGTCTGAAGAGCTAGGAGACTGGATTTCTGTGCAGGTAATACCACGTGGGATGGGAGACACAGGGAGACAGAGTTAACTTCACACAGGAAATCACCGTCGTTGAGGAAATGGCCCCAATTCCCTTTGCTATACTCAAGGTCTTGGAATTCAAGAGCATCTTTTCCTTATGGGACATGCATACAACTCACCCCCAGTTCAGCTTTCAATGAAAAAACCACTTAAAATACTCTTCTACCAATCTACACAGCCCACAGAGCCTGCTGCAGCCTGCTGCTTCCAGCTGTCCCTCACAGGAGCCTTCTCGTCCTTTGAAAGCTGCCCTCTTCTTTCCCAGCTCTGTAGAGAAATCTGGCTAACAAGGAATCTCGAGGCCATTCCACTGCCGTTCTCCCACCTTCCTGGCTGCATTCATTATTAATAGCTCCTCATTAAATTTTAATAAAATGAATATCAGAGGTTTAGGGCTTGGAAGGCACCTTTCCTCCTTTTTTTTTTTTTCCCTTCCAGCTCTATTTGTTGGACAAGTTCATTCAGTGTCACACAGGGGAAGGTGCCGATCAATACCTTTTGCAGGAAGCTGTGTTTTTCCTTTATTCCCAAACTCTGCAGAAGCGCCTGGAATACTAAAGCTTTCGCTTTGAGTTGTTTCTTTTTCTTTAAGAAAGCAAACCCCAAACAGTAGATAGGTATTTGGTCCCAACTTGCTCTTCAGTTTACTTTAGTGGATACAAGTTTATGAATTCTACAGTTTTATAGTAGATAAGAGTTTCTGAGTTCTATAGGTGAACCATGGACCAGTCTCCATTGGAGTCTCCATTACTGCAGATTTGGAAAGACTAAGCATGTTGAACACTTGCAAGAAGTGTTTGGGTAGAACCGACCCTGCCACAGGCCAAACGAATGAAGGAGAGGAGCTTCCATAGATCAGTGGTTACATGATGAACAACATCTTTTTAATCAGCTGGTGCAAAGAAACTTGCATCTAAAACTTTCGAAAAATTTGTTTGATGCAACCTGGGAACTCCTGGTGGTGGTTTTTGTTTGTTTGGGGTTTTTTTCCTTTTAAATAGTAGGGGAACTCCAGATACACTGAGTTTTTTGAGTATCAAGAGCAAAGGTGGGTTAAATATCCCCCATCCTGGGGACTCCCATAGCTGCTCTTCTCTTCCTTTGCTGTGGCCTGGGGAAGCCAGCCTCTGATATACCACTTTTATCTTTCTATTCTGTGAATGAGCCCCTAAATTACAGTCTGAAAGATTGTTCGGGACCAGCAGATCCTAAGCCTCGTGCACGATACTATTCAACATATTTTTTGCTGCAGAAGCATAAATAGAGCCTGGCTTTATTAACCATTAGCCTATAAAGTTAAATGTATAACAAAATGCAGACACACATGGGCTATAAATACATTTATATTGTTTTGAGGAACACTAATCCCAGGCCTCCACGGTATGAAAAACACTCCACTGTATAAATAATGTGCATTTGGCAATACTGGTGTAGGGACAGAGGGGTTGTTTGGGTTTTTTTCTTTAGGGCTGGCACGGACTCCAGGCAAGCCCCACTTTTGTGGAGGCACTCGCCCTGCTCCAGTGATGGCTTTCCCTGGCAGGCAGCAGCCAGGAGCTGCCAAGGACTTTGCCATGAGCATGATTCATCATTGCCCAAAGGTGCCTGAACACACCTTCTGCTGCTCCTGCTCCAGAACAGGTGGAGTGAGATTTCCAAGTGATAACGAGTGACGCTGGCAAAAAATGCTGAGTAACACTGAAAGCCCCTGGAGCAATGGTGGAGATGAGGTCTTTGGCACTGCTGCTCCTGCCTCCTCAGGAAAGCTGCTCTGGATCCACTTTTAATGGGAATAAGTGAAAAAGCATTAAACAACCATGCCCTGAGTGGCTATCTGGCATTTAAAGGCCTGCTTATTGCTTCAACTCCCCTTCAGAAGTGAAGCAAGCTACTTAAACAGCTTTGCTGTGCAGAGCCCAGGCCCAGCTGTGCCCAGGTGGCCACTGTGACCACAGGCTGTGGGAAGGCCCAGATGCCCATGACCCCTCTCAGGCAATGTTTATCCTCCAGCAATGGTCAAAGGTGACACCACAGCTTCATCCTGGGGTGGGACCCATGGACATGTCACCATTACAGAGCAACACTCCAGGGAAAGGCAAACTGGGCACGAGAGACTGTGACCCCTCAATCCATGGCAGTTTGGAGCCTTTCAGCCCCTCTGAGGTCACAACTCAGGTGATTGTCCAGGCAAAACTAGAACGGGCACAGCTGCATCACAGTCCTACGGAGACTTTGGGAACTGCCAGCCCCTGTGCCAATGGGAAGCACAGGACAGAGAGGGGAAAGGGGCCAATTAAAAACCAGGCTGCCTCCGTGTTGCTCAGGGCAAACTGAACAGATGATGGCATCGCTGGAAGCTGCATTTGCTTTTAATTGTCCTCATTCCACTGAATAACTAATTCTCTCCTCCTCCCACACGACAGCAAAAAAAAAAAAAAGCATTGGATTTTTGGAAAGGATGAGTTGACTCAATTCCTTTCATCCAGCACATGACAGCAAGCTGCAGTTTTTAGCTTTGCATCCAGGCAAGTTTAGAATATTGCTGCATGCATTTGTTTTGTTTCAAATCTTCTGGGATCAGCTAAAAATATTATTTTGGAGAGATGTAGATATGGAAGCACTAAAGGCTTCGTGTTCATCCAGCTCCTAAACTGCAGCCAGCCAAAGGGAATGACAGGGGTAGATCCCAATCGTAAGGTGGTTATATTAAAAAGTTCTTTTACAGAGAGCTGGGAAGTGGGAGGTGCTTGGGATCTGAGCATGATCCAGGGAAAGAAGTGGATCCCTTCTGCCCAGAGACAGGCTTAACATAAGACTCAACCTTCATGAGCTGTTTCCCAAGAGCCCAGGAAAGCCGTTGTTCTTCCCTAATCCTCGACCAGCTTCTTTTCCAGCATTTTCCAGGACAGACTGAAGGGAATTGCTATCTGGGCTGAAACCTAGATGACGAAAACAATCTCAGAATACTTTTTGCAGGGCCTGGGTCCAGCCAACATGGTTCAATGCATTAAAAGTAACGTATTTTAATAGAATCATTTAAGGAAAGGCATAATCACAGCAAACACGATTGAGAAACATTCAGATAAAACATTTGCAGAGAAAAGTGAATGTGATTTAATTTTTTTTGGGAGGGGGATCTTGAGGCAGAAACAAATATAAGGGTCAAGATAATATAAATAAGCAGACAGTTAATCTTGGGAGTGCGTGTAAAGAAAAGACACATAAAGAAGCTTTTCCCACTGATTTAACTGCACTCAAATCTGACTGACAATGTGAACTTTCATGTCCTCCCTCATCTGTGCCGCTCACACTCTGTGCAGTGCTCACAGGGAATCCTCAGGAGTCCGGCATGTGCCATGCCAGGGCTGGAAGAGGAGAAGTCTTTTCAGGAGACCTTTCCACTACAGAAAGGAAAACCAGACCATCCTGGCATGAGTTCTAACTCCAAAGAACTCTACCCTCATTGTTTTTCTGGAAGGTAGCAGAGCTCCAGTAGCAATCTCAGCACAGAACTCGTACTACAGATGTAGACAAGGTAGAGGAAGGAAGTCAGAGCAGATTAATAATTTACTCCTGCCTCAGAGCTGTTTAGTGACACTAAATCAGCAAAAGTACTCAAAATAAAAACATTTACAGTATTGCAGGTGCTGCCAAAGTACAGAGGTGTTGCCTTTGCAGCAAGAAAGTCCTTCTTGAGTTGATTTTGAGGTCATTTGTACTCCTGTGAAATATCTCAGCCCCCTGCACTGGAGCGATGGGCCCTCAGCAGGGCTGGCAGAACTCAGAGTTTGCTGGTGCCTTTGCAGCTGCCACAAACACGTCCTCACCAGCAGAGCCAGGCAAGCAGCACAGCCAGAAAAAAGGGTGATGTTGGTGCTGGTTCCCATCCCCTCCTGCCAGCCCTGCAAGAGGGGCAGTAGGACAAGGATGGAGAGTGGGCACAACAGCAGCAAACCCAAGAGTGGTAGGGAGTGGGCAGGGAGCTCCTGACTGCCAGAGCTAGCACTTTGCCTCTGGTTACTCATCCTCCCTCAAGCTTAGCCTCGAGGAATGCAGCCGCAGGCAATGCCTAACCTGATCCCACAGGGCCTTGTTCTGGGCTAGGCAAACAGGACCTGCTTCTGCAGGCACCTGTTCACTGTGACTGCAGAATGGGCTGTAGTGCCAGGGCTGGAAGGCACGAGGAGGATGGGCAGCAGCAGCTCAGGTGGGCCCAAGGCAGGAACATAAAGATCCAGGCACTGGGGTTTACAGTGCCATTCCCTAACGCTGTACTGATCCCAGCCTTGGGCATGTCCGAGGCCACTGGCCCTGCTGCAGTTCCCCGAGGCTGGGTTTGGCATGGCTGCTCTCACAGAGGCACCTGAGGCTTGAGGGAATAAAAGCCCATTTTTTCTGCTCTTTAAATCTGCCCCACTTTGCTTTCAGGCTGGAGATGAGACCAAACCAGACCAAGAACGAGCAGAGCTGAAGGAGCTGGCTGCTCCTGCTGCAGCAGCACCCATCGGTGTTTCCCCGCCGTGCCTTGTGTCACCAGCCATGTTACCATGGGATACTGCCTCCAACAGCACAGTGACGTAGAGCTGTTCTCTGGGAGAAAACAGGGGCCTGAGCTCCTGCTGCTGCCCTGGAAGCAGCACCTGGGAAGGGGCAGGACTCCTGCTGCCCCTGCAGAGACCATACTTGTCAAGGAGTCCCTGACCCAAGTGACAGGAACCATCACAGCTCCTGCAGAGATGCTTTCCCAGATCTTCTTTACAGGATGCACAACAGTGCGGGTACAAGTGATCTGCTACAGACACCAAAGAGCCTTAGAAACTGCATTTCTAGGATGATCACAGCCCTTATGTTAAAGCCAAGTGCTACAATTAAAAATAGATGAGCTCTGCCAGTGTTTTTACAGAAAGGGATGAGCCAAGATGAGGACCACAAAATCTGGTCTAATTCAACAGCAACCAGGCCTAATCCAGGCTGAAAGACAGCGTGCAAGTAGCTGTAGTCATCAGGGTAGATTTATATTGCAAAACTGGAAATGTATTTTTAGAATTGAGCCTGGAAAGTGTCACTTCAGAAGGAGATCAAGTGTGCCACGGCAGGATCATTATGGGACTTGCAGAGCACCTTCCAACACAGGATTCTCCTGAGGTGACTTCATGCTAAACCTTCCAGGAGACCAGGCTCATTCCTGCAGGTGTAACAAGCCCAGCACAGCTGGGATTGGAAGGCCTCATCCCCAGCCTGCACCACACACTTCAGAGCCACACCAGGCACTTGTGGGACGGCTCCAACCCAGTAGCCAACTCAGTAAAGGAACCAGAGCAGTCTGTTCTCCCCAGGGAAAGCCACAACAACCTCCCTGTCTATGCTCCTGCCCTCCTGCCAGCACCCTGTGGTGCCCCACTTCTGCTTTGGGGAAAAAACAAAACAAAAGGGCTTTATTAGCCAGCTGCTGCCTTCCACCAGTGTTAAATCCATGCAATTTCCTACAGCTGAAAGGCAAATTAGTTCATTAAATCACCTGCTTTACACATAGCACTGCCCAGAACAGAGCAGCCACACACAAACCAGAACACTGGCTGCTCATTTCCAGAGCTTCACTGAACTTTAAGGCTACAGAAGTACCTACACTTAATGTCATTTTCACATTCATTCCCTTAGCAGTTCCTTATACCCGCAGTGGTCTCCCAGGGAACAGTCCTGTCCCATCTGCTGGTTGCATCACCAATGCTGCTTGCCAGGAGCAAACCTTTTAAAAGCAGGCCACAAGTCTCACCTGGGGCTGGTCTTTGCAGCTGCCTTAGGGGCTGTTTTAGGCTGTCACAAGTGGAGCTGTGATTGTCTCAAAGCCAGCATGGTGCCACCTCTTGCAGCCCCAAAATTTGTTCAAAAGGATTGGCCTTAAATTCGAAGTGCTTCAGTCACCTGGTTTGAGTACTTTCAATCTGAAATTCATTTTGCCATTTACAGAGGACTATTGCAATTGTTTACCAAGGAACAGAAGTCTGTTAGTCAAACATGGAACCACAGTCAGAGCTGCTGCTGTTGGTGATGGAACTTGCTCCTCAAACTACTCAACAATTGCTATGCTGCCTTTGACAGTGGGATTTCCCTGTCTCAAACATTTGAATGCTCATGTTCTGCCCTTTTAAAAACAGGATTAACAAGCCCAGCTTGGGTCAAGAAAAGTACACAAAACAGGCAGAGCATGGGGCAGACTGAAGAGCGCCCTTAGCCTAACACTCTCCAGAGACACAGCCAGTTCTGCTCGGACACCTTTGTCTGGGATGTATTTTTTTGGGAGGGGGGGTGGGGCGTGAGGAGAAGGCTAGAGAAGTACAGTGTAAGCACAATGTATCAAATGGGGTAGAGCCTTAACAAGGGCTGCATGTTGGGCATCACCCTCTCTTCTGCCCCTCTGCAGTCAGATGTGCATGTGGCCAACTGCACCCCTAGCTCCACACCAGCCTCCAGCTGGACCTCCAACACCACTGTCCATATTCTTCCTACCATCCTGTGCTCCATCTGTGCTCACAGTTCAGCTCTGCATTACTCATACTGCTGTGTAGCTTTCATCATGTCCTTTTCTGGTTTTTCATGTTCCTGCAGTCAACAAGGTCAGGACCAGAGAAGTGTCAATTAGATTTTGTGGAAGATGGAATCAAGAACTCTTGTCATTTTAAAAGAGCCCAGACATTTAGTTCAGATTTTGCTTACATTTCAGTATTTGTAACTTTCTCAGGGAAGAGATAACTTAACTGTGTCTTTTAAACAACAATCTCACCTTTAACACAGAGTTGAATATAAAACACACTGAGAGGACACATCTGACAGGAGCCACTCGAAGCCATGACCAGGCAAAATGTCCAAAGTCTTTACAGCTCCTGCTTCTCCATGCTCCTAATCCACATGTGCAGAACAGAGGGACACCTGAGGTGACAACAGAAGGGCCATCCCCAGCCACCTTTCCCATCTCTTGGAAACAAAGCCACAGACAATCCCAGAATTTCTGTTTTTGAAAAGTGTTTACTCACGTAGTTTAAATAAATTAATTTGCAAATAAAAATTAAAACTACAGTATACTATAGTTTGAATAAGATGATTAGAACAACTACAATACAGGGATTTCTTGCTGCATAAATTTCATTACTTAATGCATATAATCTGGAAAATGTCAAAATCAGTTATATTTCTATGAAAAGGGAGTAACAGCAGTTACTTGTACATGACAGCTAACTGAATTTATAGCACAGGTTTCCTGACACATGCATTTCCTGAGTGAACCAAACAATATATATAATTTCTTTTTAAAAATGGAGAAATAATTGACAGTCAAAATAAGTAATTCATGACATCTAAGCAACACAGGTCTCTTTAAACAAAGAAAATTTTAGAACAGCTTCAAAAGAAAAATGAAAGCTTTGCTATAAAGTACAGAAATTCGTTACTGTCAATTATACAGTACATATTAAAAAAAAAAAAAATGTATGAAGCTGGCCGAAAAAGCTCAAATCAATCCTAAAAAGGTCAGGTTGTGTGTTTGCCATGAAGCACAGTGGGCTGGCAGCAGAGCTGCATGTAGTGTACTGGTCTTTTCTGGTGGATGCAGAGGGGGAGGAAGGGGAGAGCAGAGAGAGACCAGTAACCAGAGCCCACCGCAGCATCTCACATGGAGGGTCTGAGCCCAGCCCCAGCTCTCCCAACAGACTGCCAGCTGTGCCCAGCTGTGCGAGGGTGCAGGGACACAGGCACACATCCCCTGGGTACCAGGCTCCACCTCTGTTCCACGTGTGGCCCAGATGAGCATCTGCACCTGGCAGAGGGGTAAAGGCCAGGCCTGAGGCCCCCCCCACCAGTTAGCAGGTGGAAGGCTGAGCATCCAGCTGACAAAACCCTCTCAAGCTGGGACTGTGGCCAAGTCACAAACTGCTCCCCACACGTGTGCCCAGCTGCATCCACCTCTCCCCTCACCACCCCCCCCTCCCCAAACAGCAAGGAACAGAACAAGCCTCATCTTTCAGGTCTGTTCATGTTTAACATTGGAAAAATCCTCACAAATGTCACTAATGCTAAATAAAGAGAAGTGTTAGCGTGAAGGGAGAAAAAAATCCTTAATCTAGACTAAGTTGCATATTCAAAGAGTCTGGTAAATTTTCTCCTCATAACCAGATCTTAAGTACAGTCCTACCAAAAAGACATTTTAAGAAGTCCTTCTTAGCTACCTTTCAACACAGTTAAAGCACAACTTTATGCCATCATAATTTGCATTAGCTTTGTTTAAAAAGCATTTTAACTATTCTAAGAACTCAGTATTTTAGATTAAAAGATTTTTCTACCATTTTCATCCCACATTCTTCTCCATCCAGAACTACTCTATACATCCAATCGCTGGATGTAACACACTATGACCATGCTACTCTCTACACATTCTAAATATTTTCAATAATAAAGATAAATAGAAAAGAGTTAATATACATGTTATATTTTACAATGTTTGCATCCAAGCTGTAAACTAATGTTCTTTGAACTATTTACCCTCCATATACAAAAAGAATGAAACACCTTTCAAACACTGTGGGCATATGATTCAAAAACCATTAAACTGAAGGCATTGAAGTTCACTCTACAACACTTCCTTCACCTCTTCTGAAGTAGTTATTAACTAAAAAAAAGCAGGAGGTCTCCCCCTTCTCTCCCCATTTCTTCTATTTCCAGACTTTTCTCAATAAAGAGGGATTTAGCTGTTGTAACAAAAAAACCAAAAAATTCTTCATCTTAATGCAAACCAGCAAAGCCCAGAGAATACGAAAAACAGTTGGTTTAAAAATGAGAATCGCTTAGCTTATCAGTTTACTGCAGTCCTTGGGAACACCTGTGTTAGTCGAGAGGCCCTTGGAAAATGAGCCTGATGTAACCCTGCTCACCAGCCAGCTGATGCGCACAGAAGGGACAGGCTGCGTGAAAAGTGTGAGTACCGTGAGGAAGAGGAATTTGGGACCAATATGCAGTTGTCTTTTCTGAGCACACGTGTCCACACGGGCTGAATGCATGAGTTGGAGGTCCGGCATCCACATAAAATCCCGCTTCACACCCGAGCCACAGAGGCACGTAGGGGCCGACGGAGCGGCACATGGGGCACTCGCGGTCCTTGCCGTCCCTCTCCTCTTTGTTCCCCCAGTTGTGGTAGCCGTGCACGTGGCCGCAGTTCAGGTACACCCACGGCTGCTTTTCGTCCACGACATCTTTTCTCTTCATGCTGGGGAAGGCCAGGGTGTTGAAGCCCACAGGGCACTGGGGCCTGGCTGCGTTGATCTCCTGCCTCAGAGCCTCCAGGTGCTTGACGGTCGGCGTGCGCGAGAGCCCCTCGGCCGTGCGCCACAGCAGCGTCGCTCCGCACAGGTCGATCAGGGAGCCGTCCTGCAGCTGGTTCGTCTCGTTCTCAACCTTCACATGGACACAGACACAGAGAGCTGTCACCTAAGGGTCTCTGAAGAGTAACAACGTGCACTTCCACAATGCAAATCTGCCTGGAAGATCCATCAGTTTCAAGCAGCAGAATTCTGACTGTCTACACAAGACACCCACAGAGAGCCCAGTATCAGCTTCTCTCTGCCCTCTTTTTCTTTTTTTTTTGAAAAAACCCCACCCCAACATCTTAAGAGATTAATGTGTGCATTAAAATAGACCACACTGAGTCAAGAACAGCTCCTCTCCCACTGTCAAGAACAGCTCCTCTTAACAACTCCTCTCTATTCCACATCCCTATAGCACTCCCCAACTGTGTTACTTGAAATGGCTCAAAGAGCAGCACAAGCCTGGTTTAGTCCTCCACCATATTTTAGGCTGTTTTCTTAAAACATCCCTTTACACATGGCTTTCCCCTCCTCCAGTCAGCACTCCTAGCTAAATACGTCACTTAAAGTGTTCAGTGTAGCATTCCTCTTTGCTGAAACATCACACCAAACCCAAATATCTCCTGAAAATGTCACCAATGCTTTGGAAACAAGAGGAAGAGGGAAAACTCAGAATGCCAACATAAAAATGAATATCCAATAAAATTATAACGATCCTTCATTATTCTATAAAAAAGGAAAAGTTGGAAAACCAGGAAAATACTTGTAGAATGTGCACAGGCCTAGGAGAGTTTGCAGAATACCGAGTAGATTGGGAACTCAATTTAGGAGAGCAGCCTAGCTGCGCAATTAGGTACTAGTTTGCAGATAAACTCAGTCAGTTATTCAGGTTGAGCAAGACACCTTTGTGCACGCACACAGACACATAAAAGGCAGTGTAACTAATTGCAGAGTTGACAACTACACAGAATTCCAGCAGATTCCAGCTCTATGCCCAAACTATACCCCTCATGGCTGCACCATTTTACACAGGTTGCATAAAACATTGGTCACTCCTCTCACCATTTTTCCCCTCTGTTGAGCTGATCTGGTTTCACGGAGGCTGAACACATTCCCACACACAGAAATTTCTCTCCACACCCCCGGCTTGGAGTCTTCTGTGAATCCATTACGAGGATGCATAACAAGAACTCCATTTGTTGTTAGTCCATCCATTTGCCCATCTGATGTCTTCCACTTTGCAGCTTTCTCCTAAAAGAAATTACATCAATGAGAACTTTTAATTTGGCTGAAGTGGAGCTATGAATTAGTTTAAAAAATAAGCCTGCACTGAACTTTCAGTGGGAAAAAAAAAAAGAAAAAGAATTCCCTTACCCCAAGGAAAATGTTTTTTGAGGAGTCAAATCCTGCAGCATATATTCTTGCTGTAAAGGGAGGGTTTCGTTCACATATGATTCTGCAGGCAAACCTTGATATAGTGCTCTGCACAGACTGTGTATCCGAATTACTCTGACTCCCAGGAACTGTGTCTGTTACTACGAAGTCTATAGGACTCTCTGTTGACCGACCAATCTGGAAAGGGATTAAAAAAAAACAACTGGTCAGAAGTTTGTCTTTGGGTCTAGGAATATTCAAATTCAAAGCACTTAAAAGCAATGATACAAAAATGATGACGTTACAATTTAAAGCATTCCTGTCTAGCAATCTATCAATTTCTAAAGCTTCATCTGAATTGATGAATTTTTCTGCTTCCAAATGATCAAAGTTATTCTGAAAGCTGGGTACAGCCAAATGAAGGAAGGAGAAATAAAATGATGCAATTAAATCAATTCTGAGATGATTTCCCATTGAAGGCCTTTTCATCAGAGAGGTTACACTCAGGTCAGGCAGACCAGCTGCAGGAGCACCAAAACAGCCAGGGAACAGCAGTCAGAGGGAAGAACAGTGACATGCAGTCACTTTGCATGCCCAGAACATTCTGAACAGTGCCAGACTAAGTCACGGTACAGATGTATGAAAATCAGATTATGTGAGCTCTCTTCAGCTCTGGTGGGCACTGAGGAGCAGCAAACCTTTTGTGAAAGACCAGGTACTAGGTGGTTGTGGCAGAGAGGGGCTACATTTACTCACAGAACACAAGAATGTAACAACATCTGACTACAGTCAGGTTTCTTGGTAGCTGTGCCTCCTTTTCTGGCTGCAGGGAACGGTGAGTTTTGCAGTCCCATACAACTCTACTGAGTTTGATAGAACTGCATGAGTATCACTGCTTTTCCAGTCAACTCATCTTGTCCTTTTCCTTACAAAGTAAGAAGAAAAGTAATAACCCTTTCCCAAACACCCACAAAGCTGGGTTTAAAGCCCCCTTTACACACTACTACTCACTCACTTCCAAAGCTCTCAGGCTCTTTGAAAATAGGTGGTTATATTAAGACTGATTAACTGCTGAGCAAGAGACCCAAAAGCTTGAGGTGCTTTTTGGTGAGGGCTGGAGAGCTTTCATGAGACTAAAACTGCTTTGTCAGAATGTATTTTTCTATTGCTTCTTAGGCAGGATAACCTGTGAGTACACAGGGACTGCCAGGGGCGATTTCAGAGCAGCACACATGCCAAAGCATGCCTGAAGAGAGAACACTCACACAGACAATAGCTTATGCTGCGGTGATTTCATTACAGTCCTTTTGCTCTGTTGTAAGTGTTTGCAGTTGCAAAGCAGCTTCCCCTCCACCACTTCCCAACACCTCCCACCTCCTTAGATCCTACAGTGGCGTCACAGCGAAATGCTGTGACAGCAAAACTCACAAAGCACACATTTAAAAAAACCCCAAAACAAAACCCTTCCTTTTGAGAAAAACAGGAAACAATTATAAGATATGAGGGCACACCACAGCTGCAAATGTGTTTGTGGTCCCTTGTCATACACACAGGAACTGCAGCAAAGTTGTTGTGATCTGCCAGCATCAGCACTGAGGCTCCTCTCTTCACATCTCCCAGTGCTTTAGACACTTCTGGGTTTGCTTAAAGAAGTTCAGAGTATTTTTCATATTAGTTGTGCCAAAAGCTTTCCTGTGTTTCACATTGTATTTCTTCTACCCTGTCTCCAACTGGCTGATCCCAAATCCCTTTGTAAATGCCAGAAGCAAAGTTCCAAGTGCGTAAAGAGAACGGTGTCCTTTATTCTTCATTTTGCAAGGAGGGACTAGGAGACAGATTACGTGACTTGCAGACCAGCAATCAAAGACAAAATCATAATCTTGAACATTAGTCACAAAAAATCCAAACTTTCACCTTTGCCTAAGTCTAAAAGAGATGAGATGTACAGACACACAGCCTTGTTCACAGGATGGCCTTGGGAATGAACAGAATTAAATTGCTCTGAAGAGTGAGCGCAGAAACTGACACACACAAACTTTTGGGTCTGAGGGGAACAGCCTGCTGAGAGGATGCCTTGTTTGAAACTACCAAAAGTGAGAAGACACACATTTACTTCACATACCTGGAACATATCTGTGTTGCTGTCATGTGTATATTCAACTACGACTGTCTGGGCCCGAGACAAAGTGTAAGATATGCTGTGTTGGTCCTTATTACTTATTGCCTATGGAAAAATGCCAAATATTATTGAACCAGTGCACAATAATTCTACAGTATACAGCAGCAAAGCAGACTATATATATATAACACACCAGGCTCTTGTGCTAATTAATGCATTAAGGCAGATGGTTGTTAATGACACACCTGTAGTTAAACTTCACAAAACCCAGTCCCAGCCATTAAAGAAAAAAAAAGATTAATTCAGCAACAGACCAAACTGGTCTCTTCACCACATGCTGCAACTAAATACACATAACCAGGGCATATTATTAGTCATGTTTTGTGTTAAAGCAACACCAGCCTGAATACAAAAGGACAAAACAACCAAATGCAAAGGCTAAAACTGAATGTAACACCTCCATGGTCACCTCAGTGTGAACTTGGCTAACAGTAAGGTGAGGACAAAAACTTAGGGACTTCATTCTAAAAACAGGATTTGAGTTAATACTAAAATCAGTAATGACTGATTTAAGATACACAGACAAAAAAGTGGTGGTAAATAGGGTAAAATGGAGAAACTCAGCACAGGTTGCAGAAGTTGTAGCAAAGGTTTCAGTTTGTTAGTCTAGATGTTCATTCTGCATTTACCTACTAGGAACTGACAAACACTTCTAAAAGTGCTGCTAAACAGCACTTACCAGACCATAAAGCACTTGCAAAAAGAAATGTTCTTTTCACAGATCCCCTATGATCATTATTCTACTACAAGAATTTTGGTTAGTAAAATGCTTTTGATTTCAGAATACTTCATAGCATTCCCTGATTTAGGGTCAATATCCTTAAGCGTCAAGGCGTTCTGGCAGTCAAACACTTAACACTACTGTATTTGTTTAAAGGCCTGATCTTGTCACTGGCAATTTCTAAACAACCACTAAGCATCCTCAAATTCCATTGTTTTAGTAGAAATGCTCCATTAGTTATTGAACACAACTGCACACACACTTGGATAGCTACAATGCAGGTAAGGTAATACCTTAGCTATAATGTATTCATTTTGACATGAAATACAGTTCAACTTCAGGGCCTAAGCCCTTCCTTTACTGCTTCTTAATGGGAACTCTGATTACAAGCCCCATGAAACATGCCCTGCAAACCCACCCGTCCTGATCCCTGGGGAACTCCTACCCATTGGATGGAGCAGCAAGTGCACGTAGAGCTTTGGCAAAGGATCATTTAAAAGTCAGCTGCATGTGAAGCAAAGTTAGTCCTAAAGCAGAATGAGTGCAAAACCACAAAGCCTAGAACAGATGTCTGTAGCGAGTTTGGAAAGAAAGCAAAATAGAAAGTGTTTTATGACTAGCCTGTGCCCAGAACATTCATGTTTCAAAACGAATTTTTTTTTTTCTGACCATGGCAAGGACTAGGCAACAAATCATCTTCGCCAAATTGTTTCTTGCTAACACTGACAGGTACTAAAAAACTTTAGATAAACACAAACCATTCTTTTCACAGTCAGAACTTTATGCTGTTTAAGCTGTTCCCTGACAGCTCTCTATATGGCACTGGGAGAAATGAGACAGACTTCAGCAGAGAAATGGAGCTTACCTTTGCTGCTTGAGGGGTACAGGCAATGTGCACAGTGCTGGGTTTCACCCCATTTGCCTTGGGCCTTTTAAATAAAGCAAACCTACTTTTCCTTCTTCCTCTATCTCCATTTGGGAGAGACCCATTGTACCTATCAAAAAGCACAGAAAAAGAACAAAGTCCATCATTCCTGTATTGCTTAGCTCCTCATGAGATACAGACCCACAAGAACTTTCATTCTAAGCACTAGGTACTCTTAATTAGTATAGTGTTATTAATTACAGATTTTCAATTATTCATATTTAAATCCAAGAACTGATTAACACAATGCCCAGAATTACACAATATTACAGCACAGAAAACCCTCAGACTCTCTTACACACAAACACTTACCCCAATACAATCAATTCACCATACTTGACTGGTGCTTTTGATGGATGATTTTCTTGATCAGGAGAAAACATGAGCTTAGCTAATGACTTATTCTCAAATTTCAGGTCTCTGATCAAGAGTTGTGGCACACTTTTTTCATTATTTCCTGTAAAAATAAAATCAAAATTAAGTGTAAGAGAAAATACTCTACTCCAATTACACAAACTTGCACACCAATCTGATACAGTAGGTACAATATTTTGTGTTTTCCATGTTTTGGTTTTGCCTGAAATAATTTTAAAAAACAGATATATAAAACCACATGAATTAAGGCTGCATTGCCTTGAAGAACTGCCAGATCACAAAAAAAAAAAAAAAAAAAGCATTTAGAAAATTCCACTATGGCCTTAAAACATACACATTTGTTTTCCTCCATGCTACTTTTTAGAATAAATGATACATAGCTTCATTTATTTCGTTCAGCTGTTGAGAAGTAGAGCCAGATAGGTACTAAATTTAAAGAAAAAAAACCCCACAAAGCAAGACCAGCCCATTAGCTAGAGAGGCAGAAGTTTTCATGGGAAGTGTCTAATTCAGAGCTTTCCAAGAAGTTTCTGGATTTGCAGATGGAAGGAAGTCGTATGACAATTTGATATCAAGCTTACCATAAAAGTTTAGGGTGTGCAATGTGATCTCTCATGTTTAGCCAGAGACAGAAGTGATATAAACATCTGTTTGAAGGAGATTTCCTGAGGGAATTCCACATAACTCCTAATGAAAACAGTCTTGAAATGCATTTTTCACTCAGACTTCTGCTTTGAGGAACAGTTCTTACTGTATTTTTTACAGCTTCTCATTAGTAGCATTTCCAGACACTTTTGACCTGTGCAGCTCATCTCTGACCTTCCTCTAGAGAAAGCCTACCCAGCAGAGCACTTGCTTGATAAAGAATAAAGCTGATGAGAGCCTGTTTGAGGCTTTCTTTAACAGAAATAAGAACATTCCCTTGGTCCTTCCAGGTGAGTTTCCACACCAGCTCGAAGAGCTACTAATCTTTTTCAGTACTGATGGTTAACATTCTGCCTTCTGTGCAAATGCACTTTTTGACCCACACAGCACTTTTTGAATCCTGTCATCAACTTTGATCACAACTACAATGCTGTATCTCCACTTTCTTCTACCTTAACTAGACCATAGTTATTAGCAGAATAGATGTCATCATGCAGATTTTATCTATCCCCATGTTATGTCGTAAGAACAGAGGAAGAGATGTGGCAGTGCTTGACAGCCTGCTCACATTTGTTCAGAAGCTGATGCAAAGATCCCTTTACTGACCTTATCTCTACGCCCTCTCCCAGTCTTTGCTCCTTCACAGAGAAGCTTGGCCTTCAACATGTTTTCTCAAATCTACAAATTCATATTCAGCATGCATATGTTGATTGCCATCTGCAATCAGCTCACAGTGCTCTCTAAAAACTCAAGTTTGCTCCTTCATGCTATTCCACATATTTGGGAAGGCTTCTCACAAACACAGGCAAAGACATCACACTGTACTCAAAACGTTTGCTATGATGCCTGCAAAACACAGCCAGGAGACTGAATAGAAACCTTTTTGTTTCCCCTTTCATTTCTCATTATTTTCCAAATCTCTTTTGTTTTTCAAGTCTGGGTACTGTAGATTTCACAGTGCTTGAAACAAGTTAACTGCAGCCTGTCTTTGTGGCCAGCACACACTTAACATTATCACAACAGTACTGAGAGATGTGTGAGTGCATCACAATAAACTCGATGTGCACAATGCTGCTGTGAAGTGTCTGTGTCCCATCTCCAGGACAGTGACACCAACCTATTTCTGCTGCCTGGGAAGCAGTGAGCACTTTCACTCAGCAGCTGTCCTGGTTCAAGCCTTAGGGTACCCATCCTCAGCTGCTGCTCAAAGTGCATTTTACTGATCCAACAGTCTTCCTCTGTCACACAGGAACAGCAGCAGTTGCACAGGAGAGAGTCAAGGATTACAGTTTGCGCCAAAGCATTTCTAGATTGCTGACCCAAGTGTAGTGGTAACTCCCCTGAGATTTCGAGGTTACTCACTGTTGTAGGCTTTGTCTTTAAAATTCTAAACTAAAGACATTAAAGCAAACTTATCACATGAAAAGGTGACCTTAAATCCGTATGATGCCAGTAGTCACAACACACTGAAGATTGCCCTATTTGATAAAGAGGGCCCCACAACATTAACTGTGTTCACAATTTGCATGTCTTCCAGGGTCCTCCTTGCCTCCTGGCATCACACCCGGCTTTGGAGCACCACACTTTCTGAAACGATGTGCCTGTGAACACACCTCGGGGCTGCTTTACTGACGTTAATACTGAACTATATAGATCCTAGTGTTTAATAGCGCTCAGTTCTTTACACACATTTCCCTTCTGAAGTACTTCTACTTAAGAAGTATGAATCTTCGTAATTTATCTGTATATAAAAATAAGGATATATTTTCTATGAAGTATTTTTACAATCAACTCCAGCATTTCTTGTTTTATTTTAAAATCTTCTTGCATTATAGTTGCTTGTATAGCTGTTTTCTAAAAGAGCTCATGTTCTCATCTCCTCCCCACATGATTAACCTATTTTCTGCTTGAATATTGATCTCTTCAACAGCCTCTCCCCTGCATTTCGGGCTTCTTCACATACAACTACTTTCATCTTGGCCAACAGTTGTCCTCTGCCTTGACATTTACCAACTCACAAGAAATACTGCCATGAAACCTACAGCAGTGCCTATTAGGAAACAGCACAGGACTAGGAAATACCATGACACGGCAACCAAAGATTTAAATAGCATAACCCCACATTAAAGTGTTAGATAAAGAGATAATCCTTTCACTTAGAGAAAGTGGGAAGGCAAACATTAAAAATAACTTTAGCCATTAGTACAAGAACAGGTTTGGTGCAGCTTCTCCTCTTCCTCTGTTCATCCAAGTGAACAATTTTAATGGAAAACTAAAAAAATACATGTCTCAGACTGAGTCAACTTCAAAGTCTCATGAAAGTAACATGTTAGGGGAGACTCTAAAGCAGTACCTGCACAAGTGGCCAGAGACCTGTGCAGAAACAATAAAAGGGGTCAGCAGTTCCCAGGGACAGACCTCAGCAATACAAGTAGTTATATAGGGAATCTCGGTATAAGGAAAGATGTCCCACATCTATCGCTCAGCTCCTCTTTAAAACACTTTCTTTTGCTTTACATTTAAAGAAATCCACTCAAGTTTATTTTGCACATGATGGAAATCCACTTCTTATTAGACTTAAGGAAGGTTTGAGCATTAGAAATCTAGAGCCATCATTAATAACACAGCTTACTCATCCACTTTCAGAAGTCTGGCTGGAATGTTTGAACTTCATTTTTTTAAAAATACATCTCAGAACCTTTATGAGCTTCACATGCCACTTTCACAACTACTACACCCTCAGATTACTTCAACTCAAAACACATACAAAATTCAGCACTCCCAAAAAAATAATCAGTCCAACAGACACACTACTTCTCTTCCACTGTGATCAGCCTGGTGCACTGTATCCAAAAGAAAAATATTTTTCTTCCCAAAAATAATAAAGATCAATGATATGCTTCCAATGAGGTCCTGAAGATCAGTGCAAGGGAAATTTCGTGTCTGCAAATAAAACTCAATTGCTGTCCCACTAGAGATGAGTCTAATCTGCCATGGGATAACATCTCCAGTCCTGAAACAGAGCAGGCTTATGGATCATTTAAAGCTGAATGAAGAACTCACTGGAAGGAATGCTGTTGAGTAGAAGAAAGGGATCCACTAAAATATATAATGGGCCTTCTCTTGTAGTATAACCTGACTAGTTTTTATTCCTACAGTACTATAGGAGACTTCTTCAAAAAGTTATGAAAGGCTAATTAAAAAGACAACTTGGCTCTGAAGTGCCAGTATATAGCCAAGGAATGGACTTTTTGTTCAAAATACATGCAAGTTACATTTTTTCTGCTTTTTGCAGCAGCATTTCCAAACATCAGTGGAACAGGCTTCATTGGAGCAAGCTCTGAACAACAGACTCTTCTAAACTCCTCCAAGAACCTTTGACACTGATAAGGAATAAGATGCCAATTAGAAGATCCCATCTCATCCAACATTTTTCCAAAAATCATAGTACTGGCAGCAGCAAACATTTCACGTCAAGATCTCTGCTTCTGCCAAAGAGAAGAGACCAAAGCCCGAAAACCCTTACCTTTGCACAGTCCTGTATTATGGATTTGAAAAGATTTTGTGAGTAATGCAACTTGCATGGCTAAAGGTGAGCACAACTGTTTGCAATTAGCCCCAAACCACAACAGGTACTAGTTAAAACCCTCCAGTATCAAAAACAGGAAGAACTCATGAACAGGTAATACCTTTTTATTCTTAACACTGGTTCCTCTGGGGACAGCAGAAAGTTCAATGAGGATAACTTGCTCAATACTATCACGTGCAACTGTTTTGAAGGACTAGAAAGTGATAAGAACTAAATTGAGAAAAGCATTTAAAATTTGCTTGAGGAATGTAAGTCTGGTTTCATACAAGCCTTCCTCTTCTCCAGTACTCACTAAAGTCACAGAAGGCAGAGTGCTATAGCAGAGAAAGCAAGCCACAGACTTCCGACTCCATTCCAGTAGAAAGAAAAGTCGTATCAATGTAATCGCTCCTGTCTCATGCAAACACTGGTCCCTGCATCCAGACTATCCCCTGGGAAGACCTCACAAACCATGCTTCGGAGTACATGAGGTTAAGAGCACACTTTCATTGAACACATCATTTTCCATGGGGGACAGAGACAGATTGAATTTTGGTTGGTTTTGAGCTACCAGCTCTCGCTTAGCAGTCATCCTCAACCGTTCAGCTGCCTTTCCTGATCATGAGACTCACTCACAACTAGTCTTAAGGTGCTTCAGCAAGTCTTCAGATTTTGTTTGCAGTAAGGCACAGCGCCTTGTGAATAAGTTTGCTATTTCTTAGACCAAGCACAGCTTCTGGAATTGTGGCAAGAATAGCAGTATCTTAATGGTTAAAATGGGGCAGGGGGAGGGGAGAACATAAATTCAATGAGCCCAAGCAGAGATTCATTAAACACTCGGCTGAAAGCTAAAAATACTAGAATAAAAGTCTCTTTGTAATAAATTACCGTCATTTTCTAAACACAGAGACAGCATTATAGGCTGCTAGCAACTGTAGCTAGTGCCAGACTAGCCCTTTTCTGAAATACTGCATAGAAAACCACTTTCACAGTATAGAAAGAAGTCCTCTGTCAATGAATACATTAAAATAAAAATATGCTGATTCAGATGCAAAAAATGGGAATTTTCCCCTCCATTTTTATAATATTATCTTTATTTTCTGCATCTACATATTTTAACTTTTTGAGCGTGGGTTTTTTTTTTTTTTGCTTTTAGAAATAAAGCACAAGACATCTTATCTATCAATGTTTTTATTTTTATACTATTTGCTGTTCTCCACTGACTACCCTTGCAATTCTCACATCCAGCTCTTCCCTCAGCAATTCTGTGCTAAACCAGAGGGAATAGGGACAAAATGGAACCTAGTCCTTCTGACAGGTATGCAGTGACAGAACAAGAGGCAACTAACAAACTACAATGCAGAAAATCCTGATTAGCTATTGGGGGGGGGGGGTGGGGCGGGGAACCCCCAATCCACAGAGGTTATGAGATCTCCATCCTTGGAGACCAAGCTGCATGTGGCCCTGAACAGCCCAATCTAAGGCAGTCCACTTCCATTTTGAGTCTAGGGACTGAACCAGACAACCTCCCAACCTAAATTATTCAAGGAATACCATTAATTTTAGGAAGTCCACATAATTTTATCAAGCAACTGGAATATGCACTTTAGGTGCACTTTTTGACCAGTTAGACATAAATTATAAGTAACTCCATTATCAACAAAACAAGATTTTGTCCTTATCCCTCAAGATTTACATGTTACTGCCTACAGCTTTATTTGGATTTAAAACCCCATACTGCAAACAAACAATTCCCATTGAATAGTGTGACAATACCTGACAAGATAAAAGTAGGACCCAAGTTTGCCAACATCCATTTACACATTTAAGCTCTTTATCACTCCAGTTTCCACTAGGCAAGTCTCCTGCAACTGCAAGATCAGAAACCAAAATCCTCTGAATACATGTACAGTATTTCAGCACTGCGTATTCTCTTCTGTAGTTACATCTCACCACTTCAAAGTAAAAATCTTGATTTCCAGATTTAAACAACCAGAATACCAAAGTTAAAAGTCACTGTGAGATACAAGCTGTACAGAATACTAGTCCCCCAAGATGAAGATATTTGCAAGCATGGAGGGAGGGGGAGGCAATAAGTAATCAGAGAGAAGGGGGGGGGGGAAACAAAGCCTCAAAAAAACCAACCCAAAAAACCACAGTAATTCCCAGCAGACTGACTGCTTGTTTGAGTATGTGTTCCCACCAAGCCCAGGTTGCACAAACAATATCAATAATGTTACTGATCTCCACCGGTGCGAGCAACAAGGAATCGGCTCCTTGCATCACTGTTTCTGAAAGCTGAGACAAAGGTTGAGAAATCACTTTCTTCTACGTGATGGGTGAAGTAATTTTCACCACTGGAAAATTATTCTCCTTTAACTGTTTTTCCCTATTAATCTTTTCGTAAGCTGCTATTAAAATCGTTTTTACTGAAGTGATCACTGGGTAAAAAGAGCATGTGTTTATCAACCATCGTTTTAACACTTCTCCCAGTTTCCAGTTAAAAAACAAGCTAATGTTTCCTTCCCACACACACCTGCAATTTTAACATCAGCAGGTTTTAGACTCCACTTTTGAGATTAGCCACATTCTGCCTACAGCTTGTATCCTTCACTACAGATGCACAGGGAAGGTATAGTGATGCATCTGTTAGTGCAATTTAAATGCCTATCACTTTAGATCAATAGCCATACAATACCTTTCTAAGGAAGGATAATTCACTTCCTTATTTCTAGAAAAGGGAGTTTTTCAGCATCAAAAATCTCCAAGAATAAGCCTTGGGAGTGTGGAGTATCAGTCCAGCCTTTTACTTTAGTATGGCTTATTATTTCCTTAGTCTATACTGCATACCTTTTCTTTTGTAACTCAGAATAAGCTTAGTCATCCACTACACATACACAAGCGTCTTATGATATGAAAGCAAGACAAAAATAAGATACCAAAAACAAGACAATGAGGCCAAGCTCTGAAATGAGCAAGCAGCCGATCCAGCACAAGACACCAAGCATAAAACCAATGCAACAGCTATCTACTATCTACTACTCTGTCTTGAGAACATCTGTAAAATCTCAGTAGAGGAGTTTTTCATTGTCACAAACAGAATGAAAGCATCTTTTTACCATGGACATCTGCCATTAGTGGTCTGGTCATCGTGGAAGCAAGTCATGCAAGAGTCAGAGCACATACACACACAAAAACCCATTGTCTGTAGACACTTTGAAAGGGGCATTAACTTGATAGACAAGAGTAAATCTACTGTTCTGCTCTAACGCCACGGGTAACTTTGTTCAGTCTAAGAAACAGCAGTTTTGGTTGAACTGGCATCTAGCATTCTGCTTCAAATTCTGTTCCAGCCTCAGAAACAAGTCTGAGAAGTTTGCAGCAATTTCAGGAAAGACAGGAACAGCACCTTGAGGACAAGCAACCTTGCTCAATGAACAAGGGAAGTGTTTTAGAATAGGACTTCTATTATAGGCACCTATATGAAAATCGGTACTTTATGATAGTACTCAAAAATAGCATTCCTCTTCAGAAGACCAAAAAAACCCATCTAAGCACAGGGGCCTCATTTCAATCAGACCTCTGCTAACTTCAGTTCTCTTACTCTGAACTGCCATTGATGACATGAGAATGGGGTTGGGTATATTAAACCTGGCAGATTTATATAATCAATAATGCTCCATTCCAACAGACTGACAAAAATCGGTTCGGAAAATATTCCCTTGGAAAAAGAAATAGTCCAGAATTTTTTTCAGTTATGAAAAGTAACAGCTGATCCTCCCCTGAGGAAACCACGATAACCTCCTACGGGTTATAAATGATGTAATTCAGACTGCGTGTGGGAAGCCAAAAACATTTGTCTTTTAGCACAAGGTGTCTATTTTAAAGCTGTCACTGCAATATTATCTGTATCCTTAATTAGCTCAGAAAGTTCTTCACCAGTTAACCTGCTCCATTTACACGCAGTCTGAACCCCCTTGCCACCCATCTCCTGCAGCTTTTGGATATAGTGGTGATGACGCGCGGAGCCTGGCACGGGGCTCAGCCCCTCTGGCACGAGGGCCAAACACCACAGCTTGTCCTTGCTCCACCAGCTGAACTACCTGTCAAAGTTACTCATGCAAGCTACTTCAGAAGATTAATTTGCAGCTTTCTCCATGAAGTTTTGGCTGCACTTGCACTTTGCCTGTTAGTACAAACTCTGTGGGCTATGCTGAAAAAAGTATAGTTTTGATTTTACCTTCATTTCACTCAGATTATCAAATGCAGTTTACTTATAACCTGTAACTCATATGAAAAAGCCATAAAACAATACTACTGGTATGTATATATGCTGGGAGAACGTCAGGTGTTCATTAGCCATAGCATACCTATTTGTATCTTCAGAGAGTGCCTCGCACAAGGACAAGCAGAAAAGAAAAAAACTTCGTACAACACTAGTACAGAAGTACAGTTCTGCTACACAGAACTCTACAGTTAGAAACTTTTAACATCATCCTCTCTACTGCTTCAGAAAAATTATGCAGTATTACCTTAAAAAAAAAAAAGCAGTCCCAATTTTCACCTAGAGTCAGTCACGAGAGCAAAACTTCCTAAGAGCTTAGACCAAAACAGAGGCATCTTATTTTTACATAAAGCAATGGAGCTTTTCAAGTCCAGGAAAGTCTACTGTCTGATGCACCTGTACTGAAATGTATGGCTGAGGAGCCTGGGCTTGCAAAAAACCACAATGACTTCTTGTTCTACATGCCTGAACATTAGTGTTTTGCTTTTTATGAGCCTCTGACTTCCTGATGAGGCAGTTCATGTACCAAAGTATCTGCTAAATAGCTGTTTGTATTACACTAAAGCCTTTTCACATGGCATACTACATCATCTAGCAAAAATAGGAGTTACAGTTACATTTAAAGCCTTTATTTTTGGTTTAGACAACACAAATATTTAACAGCTCCATGAGAAATTCCTCTTGGTATGATTTTATCAGGTAATGACAGTTTTAAGGCACCTTGCTCTGCACTCAAAAAATGAGAAGTGACTGACACTTCTTATGATCAACCAGCACTTATTATGCTGTGCACTTTGAATGTCTCTACCTCTTTGAGGTGGAAGGGCAGCCTGCAGACACACTGCCCGCTCTCAGACTTCCTTTCCACCGAATCACTGAAAATCACTGCAGCTGAGGAGGCTTTTAGAAGAGAGACTGAAACAATGCCACACTAAAAGGGAAAAGCGATGGCATGCAGAGCACTTACCAGGATATTTGCGTCCTCTCAGTATTCCTACACAGTAGAGAAGAAAAAATCCAACCCTTCGATCTTGTTAAAAATCAGCCGAAATCCACCAACTCCTTTAAACCCCCAGCAACTGCCAGACTGAGTGGCTGCTCTGTGTGCTTTTACTTCAGCCGTGGGAAGCGCCTTCTGCCTCAAGAGGGGCCGGCTCTGCCTTGCGTAAGCTGGGTAAACACCGCGGCACCACGCAGCATTGGCTGGAGCAGAGCCGGCATCCTGCTCCTGCTCCATCAATTCATCCATCCCGGGCCCCAAAAAGGAAAAAAGGAAGCAGAGGGTGTGTTGAGAACAATACTGCAGCCCAATTGCCTGGCAGCTCTGTGGATGAGGTTCTCAGAGAAACACTGATTTATTTCCTTCTCTTACATAACTGTACCCATGCATGCTATACCTTTTCTTTTTTTTTTTAACCATAATTTATTAGCCCAGCTAGCTTTCCTCACCTCCCACACAAAGAGTAATTTCTTAATACAGTGAGAATTATACCAGCAGAAAGTCTTCAGGCATTGCTATCTCCATTTTCACTAACACTGTAGGACTGGACACATGGCACACCTGCAGATGCCACCTGTGTGTACTGGACTGTCATGGCCAATGATTCTACAACAGCTCATTCCTGAAGGATGCACGTTTAGAAAGGCAAATCTGCATGTGCCAGACCAGGTTATGAGCTCATTTCTCATTCCACCAACATTGAAATCACTGCATCAAGCCAGTGGGTGGGATAATTTAAATGTCTGAGCCATAAAGTGGTGATGAAGTTACCACAGCTTCCAAGCTACCTCGTGGAACTGATCATGCAAATGCTGTGAGGCTGCTGCAAGCATGATATGACACAGCAGCTTAACCTTTACATCAAGTTTTACATGACAGCTGTAGTGGGTGAAGAAGGGGTACATGATTACCCTGGCTCAAGCAATGTAGATACAGCCTGACATCTCACATCTCCAAGCTGTTCAAGTGACTGTTGCTCCTGTTTCTGCTGCTCCCTCCTTGGCTTGCCACCTCAATCTTTTAAACACAATTTTATAGACTGATCTGTCAATGTTTTAAAAAGTTGGGTTATCAGCTCTGTTGAATTTTTAGCTGGATCTCTTCCCCAGTTCACCTCACAGTATAGCCACTGGGTAACACTCAAATCTGTAACTGTCAAAACAGCTTTTCTGTTCATAATGCCATAACAGCAGAAGTTACAGCTCCACAGAACTCAGCTTCATTGCTGAAAACAAGCTGAATGCATCTGTATTTTCTCTCTTCTCAACCTGTACTCCACAGCCAACTTTCCCCTAAGTAATACTGTACAGCTGTCCTGTTACAGGATCTTGTCACCTACCCAGAAAATTCAGCTGCAGAACACCTTGTCATAGGATATTCTGGATAATAAAATTATACATAGGCTCAAAGACACTTTTTTTTCCTCCTACTGTAGATTACTAAGCACAAAGATACCACTTTACTCCACAGAAGTGTTTGAGCCACAGCTCCTGAACACTGGAAAGTGCCTGGAGGAAAACTGATGTACAGGTGCTCCCTTGTTTCCACTCTTCTGGTTGAAATGGTATGGTTATTATCACAGCTATCAGATTACTAAACTGGCAAGGGTCTAAGGGAAAAACCAAAACCACACACAAATCTCCAACTATTTCAACCCAAATAATTTTGCTTATCTGTTTGTGGGTTTATTCTGTAATCCCACTATACCAATGCAAATGAGGGGATAGATAGGGACCTTCTGCATCAATCTCAACAGTAACCCCAGAGACTTGTCAAGTCCAATCTTGAGATTTAAGCTGAATCCTCCCCCCTGCCAAAAATCAACAGCCTCATGTTACTGACACACAAACCCAGCTATTCCACTGGTAATCTGTAGATCCTTAAAATGGCAATTTTTACTGGGGTGGAGGAGTCACACCACCCCACCTCCCCCATCACTTTCAAGTATTTTTTATTTTGTCCCAGCCTATACAAAGTTGGCAGCTTGGATGCTGTTTTAATCAGGGCTAAGGGTTTGCTTTCGTGATTGTTTTAAAAGGAAAAAAAAAAGAAAAGCACATCAGGACTGCATTAGTATCACTTAACACACAGATATGGCACCAAGAGTACAAAAGGTGCTCTGTATTCAGGTATTTAACTGCAGTGATTAGTTACATTGGTATGACCACTTCTAGGTTGCATTACTTCTCTCACACAAGTTGTAAAACTTGAGTTGTACTGTTTCAAAAGCATTCATCCTGAAAAGCAGAACTCGAAGACTGATTTGCTCCTAGAACTCCTTTATTCTCATTTTACAGATGCAGCTGTTCAGCATTCAGGTTAATAAGCTTGTAGATCACTTTATGCTGCAGCCACCTAAGAAGCAGCTACAGGTGGATTTGCTCTCTACCACCCCACCCAGCCTCCTGCAGATAGCAATCCTTACCTGCCTTCATATTAGTGACCCTCTGGAGCTATCAGGCAACACCACACAATGTCCTTTTTATAGCTAATCATGCCCCATCTTAATTCAGGTTTTTCTAGGGTTCATTTTGCCCCTAGGCACACTTCTATGTGGCTGCCTCTGAATCTCACCCAACAGAGTTTGAATGACTGTTTCCCTGCCTGTGTTTACTCACAGCCATGCTCTACTCAACTGTTCTTGTGTCAACATTGCCCCCCACTTTTATGATGAGGAAGGTTTAATGATTTTCATGGAATCACAAGAACTATGCCAGTCCTTGAGGACTGGAAGCAAATGCTTCCAGCATGCTGTCGCTAGGCAAGCTATCTGATTTCCCCTGGAGTACGGATACCATGCCAGACTAAAACAATACAATCTGTAGCCCAAGATATCACTGCTAATTTCATAAAGTGATGCTGAACTGCAGGGGAGGTTCTTTCCTTGAAGTTGTTAAAGAAATAAAGGGCTGTATCGTCATGTTCTTCTATCTGACTCACAGGCAGATGCTGTACAGTTTGACACAATTACGTGATTTCACATGACATTCAACATGAGCATTGAAGAGGAATGCATTTCTAGCTGTTCCAGCTAAAAAGACAGCCTTACAGACAAAGGCAATTGGCAGCACTATGGCCTCTAGTGTCCTGACTGGCAAGAAGCCTGAATGGCAAACTCCTTATGCTGGAGTTAACCTGATTAGCATATTACAACTGAATTTCAAGACTGACATTTTAAACACCTGTTGATAATTTTATTCAACAGAACAGGCAAGAAGTGGAATAAAAACCCCACACAGGATAAGAGCTTGAAATTACTGCACACAGGGTATATAAAAACAGAGAGTGAAGGAAAGGAAACACAGAAAAGGAAGCAAAAAATGTGGAAGACCAGGACATGTAATGATCCCATGGGGGAGGTATATTTGTACACTCAATACTGAATGCTGAACATACACTACACACAACCTGGACTTTGTTTCCCAAGAAGTCAGAGGCTGAACTCTGATCAAAGCCAATGATATCCAAAAGAGAAAAATATTTCATGTGTTATAAGGCACTAACACTGTTAGGGGGTTCCCAGAAGCCTACCCTCAGGTGCATGAGGGAAGAAGAAAGAAGGGAAGATTACTGATTTACCAGCCCCATTAATCTTTTATTGTGTTACGTCACATGTAATCTCTGTGCAAAGAGTTCCCATGTCACACCGTTAATAAAAAGTCATACTACAGTGTTTTAAAGAGATTATGGGGGGGGGGGGGGGATCAGCCTGAAGCCAAGAACATGCTATTTGGAGTATACAATAGAAATGCTAATCAAATAATCTGCAGGAAGAGGAGAAGGGAAGGAAATGACCTAATCCCCCACACTACTGTGTGGTGGCTTATGGCAAGGAGTAAGAAAGTTCTTACAAGGGTTGAGAAAACAAAGGTCCGTTGTTATAGCTACAGCTTTGAGATAAGAACCCTTTTCTGCATCTCAAGTTTCTGTGACATGAAGGGTAGGTGGTACTTTATGAACTCTTCTACACTGACCACTTCTGGAAGGGGTAGGAGAGGTTAATTAGATTTGTAGGACAGCTGGGTAAAAGACCTAAATAGAATCTCAAGTTCTTGAGGCACAACAAACGTTCCTTCAAACAGATTTGCCAACTCTAAAATGTCTTTCATCCAGCCATGGTAATTCTTAAGCAACTGTGGAGCAATTTGTCACTGAAGGAGCCTAGTTACAGAGTGGCAATAAGTCATCACACTGCACAGAAGCATTTCCCATCACAGGAGTCATACTCTGCCATCAGACAAACCTAATGAGCACTTCCTATGAAGTCCTGTTCCACCCTTACATCTTTGTGTGCCCGTTCCTCAGCTACACCATGGAAGTCCCTCACAAGAGAAACGGGGCCCAATGAGCAGTTCAACACAGCAACTGTTGCCCAAGTAAGACATCTGGGAATTAAGCTGCTCTTAAAACAATGTTGTGGTTTAACCAACCCCATCCAGCCACCAAGCACCATGCAGCTGCTTGCTCACACCTCCCCTGCCCAGTGAGAAAGGCAGGAGAATCAGGGAAAAGAAGGTAAAACCCTCAGGTTGAAATAAGAACAATCAAGTAATTGAAAGAAACTAAAATAAAACATAAGGAAAAGGGAGATAACATAAAAGGAGAGAGAAAGGAAATCCAAGAAAGTGATGCTCACACAATTGCTCACCACCCCACTGACTGATGCCCAAACCATCCCTGAGCAGCACCCAGCCCTTCCCCGCCAATTCCCCCTAGTTCATAATACTAGGCATGATGTCCTCTGGTACGGAAATCCCTTTGGCCAGACTGGGTCACCTGTCTTGGCCATGCTCCCTCCCAGATTCTTGGGCAGCTCCTGGATGGCAGAGCATGGGACCCTGTAAAGTCCTTGATTCAGAGTAAGCACTGCTCAGCAACAACCAAAACATCAGTGCATTCACACTATTCTCATCCTAAACACAAAACACAGCTACTATGAAAATTAACTCTATCCCAAGCTGAAACCAGAGGAAGATGGTTCTTCACCTGGCTTCAAGTACCACCTGAAGCACCAGATGTGCTGAATTCATAAAAATTCAAGACTGAAAGAACGATAGGCAAAGCATTCCTCATTCTGAAGAAAGCACATTTGTTTCCAAAATGGTCAAACTGATGCAAGTCACCTGCCAAGTCAGAGCCATACAGATGTAGTCACACCAGGCTTCTTTCCAAGACAGTAAACTTCTAATTTTCCAGATACCTGGAAAAAGCTATTGTAAAAGATTTTTTTTTTAAGTTCTCTAGGATCATTTCTGGTTCAATTAATCTTGGCTATGCACAAGCACTTCCTTAAAGAATTTTTTAGCTGTTGTTCAGCAATCTTGCAGCATCAGAACCCAGATTCACTGAGCTTCAGGTATTATGGTTTCCCCTAAATAAAGAAAGGGAGGCCCAATTTGAATTCATTTCCAAGACACGATTTTTGTACTTGCAAAGCCTTTAAGGTTATAGCAGAACTAGCTGAACCTGCACTACCCGAAATTTTTCATTCCCACAAAGCCAGATCATTTGGCCACGGACTTGTACAGAGAATGCTAAGACAGTTGCTAGAAGTAGTAACACTGTCAGTTCTGAAAAATACCTTTGTCTCAGTGATGAAAAACATTTCATGTTAGATTATTCATTCAGATTAGCAAAAAAAGGAAAAGTATTCAGCTATGGAAATTCAGCTATAACTGGCTGTGTCCCCACACTCACATTCTAGGGAAAAAATATCTTAAGAGGGACAAAGTTTGAAAACTATTCAGTACAGTTTCTAATCAACTCACACACAAATGGATCTCTTACAAGAAGGCAAATATATTTACCTTTAAAGAGCGCGTGAAGCAAAAAGCCAAGTTTATCCAACAGCCTTCTGCTTTATTCTCAGTTCCTAACCACACTTACTAAACTCTTGACACTCACTATTTTGACTGTAGTCCCTCCACAATTCTGGTAAAAAAAGTGCTGGATAACATCAAAACAGCTCCCCTCACCTCTGCATGTCAGTGTCCCAAGTCCATAGTTCATACCTGAATATTTTGCAAATCACTGCTATTAAACATAACCATCTTACTACATTCTTCCTCCTCACTTCAAACTTTTAGACAGTCTTCACACAAGGTAGAAAACTTGGTCCTTTCTAAACATATCACCTCCAGCATTTGCACATAAAAGCATATGACCTACATTCCTCTGGAGAGCTGTCAGAGAGCTGCCTCCTCTCTGCAAGCCAAGGGTCAGGTTTTCACAGCGGCCTGCTAGGCGATGTTACAGCTCCGCACAGACACACGGGGTTCAGCACCTCCGTTCCCTGTACTTCTGACAGTCAAGGACATCTTTTTAGGAATACTTTAAATGCTGTTTTATGAGCTCAGGTACAGAACAAATGTTACTTTAGGCAGTAACTCAAGAGAACAAGAATTGATTACTTATCACATGCAATAGGCTTCTAATAGTGGTATACAGAAGTATGTCCAGATACATTAAAAGCTGCCCCTTAAAAACTAAGGTGAACCAACTTTTATGCTAATACAAGTTGTATTTATCCATAAACACAAAACTAACTTTTTGCACACTTTAGTTCCCATGTGCGCCACCTCCGACAGCCAGCAATTCAAACAGGACAGTTCCAAAACCTTCTCATGTTAGACCACCTGCCTGTTCACAGTTTGTTATTGCTCAGAGGAAAAGAATCCCATGCCAGTCAATCAGATCTTTTTCTTTCCTTTCTAATCCCATGGGAAATGCATGATTTGGCATATCTAGACAGGTACAATACGTTACTTCCTACACTTCTAATCCAATTTGGGTAAGAGGTTTACTGCTTATAAAAATAAACAGGCAGTTGCACTTTACCTCTGCGCAGGCACTAACACCTAACAACAAAAAGGTCATTCCCAAATAGTAACAATTCAGTGCTAGAGATGCCATCCCTAAATTCTGCTCCTTGGCTGAGACAGAAGCACAGTTACTTCTTTAGAGGTACAAGGGAGAACTGGTAGGTACTCTTGGCGCTTATCACATGCAATGTTTGGTATTATTGTGCCAAATATATTCCCACCAAAAAAAGCCCAGGACAGAATATCTCAGCCATGGAGATGGAGCTGTACTATTTCTATAGGGACCCACGGGACTTTGGTCTGACCATATGGTCGAGTTTTAATTAAGACCAAAGGAAATCATTATGTTTGACATTTGACTTACAGTTGCAGGTTTTCAAGGTTATCACTAGTTTCAAATTTTCAATTTTCTATGTCCACAGAAAAATATTACCTTCAAATAAGGGAAAGTATCTAGCTCAATATGGCAGCTTTAGATTAGCACAGCCTTCAGTTACAACCGCAAGAAGAAATATTCCCTAGAGCACGGGTCATCGAAGATAAGCAAAGGCATTTTGAGACTGAGTGGCCTGTTTGTTTTCAAAAAAGCCATGCATTTGAAATCTGTATTGCTTCTTGTCTACTCAGCATATGTCAGACAAAATTCAGCAGATGAAGACAAAAGTAACTTTAGATTGGTGGAGTACAGGGATAGTGACAGGCACTGTGGCAGAACATTTTTCCAGCAACTGCCAAAGTGATGCACCCATTGTGAGGCAGTGTTAAAATGTTCAGTTGTAGTTTCATGGACTGCCCCAGCATTTTCAATGATGCTACATCACATTACAAACTCTAATGCAATTACATTAGCAAGGCAGCACTTTGACTCTTTGTAATTCTACCAGCAAAGAAAGTGTTCCCGAAGACAAAAAAGTTCTTTCTTGAGCAACAAGAATTCCACAGCAGAATTCTGTGTGAATATAAACCTTCAAAATTTGGCCTAGAAACTAAGACTCTTAAAATTGAGGTTTGAGAACACGAGTTCAGAGTATTTCTCATCAACTAATACTAGTTTACTTACTTGACATAAAATGTTCAAGCAAAACAGCTCAACAATTTCTTCTGAAAAAAAACCCAAAACAAACAAAAAGCCATGCCCAAAGCTCCATCTTGGCCAGGACTCTGGCTCTCTGTACTTACCAGCTCATATTTCAAAGCTACCTGGAGAAGCTTCCAAAGCAAAAAAAAAAAAGAGTTGAACAGTTAAAGATGGAGCTAGATTTGAACTAACACAAGCATGAAATAAAATCTACATTTCTTTCTCATTTGGGCATTTTTCTGACACACAGGAGTATCTTCACACTTGCAAACTCACTTCTAGCACTGACCTCTACTTTGCACTTTGTACCTGTATGCGTTGAGAGGCAGGCTTTGTGCAAAGAATTACTTGTTTTCTCTCAAAAAAGAATTTTTCCATTCAGGAAATGGGAAACACTGTTGGGCAAATACATTGAAAAGAGCATACAGCCACAAAAAAAGGGCAGTTGTGACAGCACCACAACAAAGTGATTTTTGAACAGTACCAGACGATTCAGAACACAGTAGTACTTTAGAGAGTTTGGAAATAAATTTCACATGATTTACAGCATCACTTATTTATTAACCACATTGACTGGTTAATGTGGTACAGATTTCTTCCTTTCTGAACCTTGGGAAAGAGATTAAGAGAAGCCTCCACTTTAACCCATGATGTGCCCTCCAGATAGCCAAACATAGCCTGTGTGGGTATCTTCAAGTGCATCTGTGCCTACCACAGAAACCTTAGGGGCCCTGCTTTTCTACTACAGCAAAGTTAACAGTAACAATCTGGTCAGGAGGAGCCATTTCAGTTGCCCCTTTTCATTCACCCATTCAGTGCAGACCGATTCATTCCAAGAAATCTGGCTCTTCAGGAGTGATCTTTGCAAGTTTTTAGGGCTAGATTGGCCCTCTCTGGACTGACGTTGTTTATGAACATTGCTTCAAATTGCTAAGTTACTCAGGCTGAGCTCAGCGGTGCCTCACTCACACCTATTCATAAAGGTTTGTAGAAGCCCTGCTCACATATGTCGCTGTTGTACCGAGAACGGCGAGAAGAACGACACGATTCAAGTCAGGAGAATAACTCTATTTAATTAATTATAAACTGGTTTATATAACGTGGTCCACAAGAGTGGTAGGAGGTCATTGGTCCTTTGACCAACCACCCCTTAGAAGGATTGGCTGAGGTTCTCTAACACCCATTCAAAATATTTTTTCCAATATACCACAACAAGGCTGGAAAACAAACCCCAGGTGCAGAGATAGAAAATTAGTTTACAAAACCGTCTTCACTGTTTCTCAGCCAGCTGTATGAGACAGGAAAACTTCGCAGAATGCTTCAGCAGCTGGAAAATTCCTCTGCTCCTAGCTTTTTAGCATCCACGCACATTCAGTTTGCTGCTTGTCATCAGTTACTCTTATGTTTAAGGATGTCTCCAGTCAGGCCATCCCTTTGCAGAGCAGAAGGCTCCAAGGGTACAAACTGTCATGGGCAACCTTGACACACGTTAAGAAGTCACTGCCCAGATTCGGCAGAGATGTCCGACTCATTCAAGCTTCTGGACCAATGCAAACTCAAAGTAAAACAAAACAACCAAAAAACCCTCAAACATTTACGGAATACCATTTATGTAATTAACTATTCAACAGACATTACTAAAAGAACTAAAGAACTTCAATATGGCAAAGTCATTGGAGCCAATATGACACTAGACACCCAGTATGACTTTATGAAGTGTCAGGCGAGTTTTGATGAAAGCTACAAGTCTGTCAAGGCTGATCATCGGCACTGCCTTTAGCATTCACTGTGTGTTGCCTCAATGCAACTTAGTGGCAGAACAAATTGTCAAGCATGCTCAGTGTCACTCCAGCAACATCAACCCCAGCTGCAGAATAGATATTCTCTAAACATAAAGGAAACACTTTCTCTGGCTTAGCAGCCACTGTTGTACCTAAACTTTTTAAAACACTGAAGTCATTCTGTACTTTTAGCATTTCACTGATGGAAGTGTGTGGATTACATGTCCCCAGAAGAAACTTTGAACCGTACCAATAAATACAGCACTGTCAGAAGCTTGGCCTCCTCCTTTTATAATAGGTATTCCTTGCGTGCAAACATGACTGCTAGGACAAAAAGATGCAAGGTCACCTACTCTGAAATGTTATCAACGCTATACAGTGTTACAAAACCAACATGAGGAGTATATCAGTCCCAATAATTTTATTAGTTTCTGAGGTGAAATTTATCTTTTAGTAACCACTTCCAAGCTGAGGCTTTTTTCCTTGTTAGAAGGGAGGCACTTCATTTAAATTGCAGAAAAATTTTTAAAAACCCAACAACAAGAAAAACAGGTAAGCACAAAACCCCCTATTTTCTATAAAAGTTTTCACTTTAAAACCAATGTGTGGCCTAAGCTCTTTATTTTGAAAGTATAGTTTAATACCATGGGGGGGAAGAACCGGTAACTTTAGATATAATGAAAGTTAAATAGCTGTATATCTAAAATCTAACAGTTACAGTAGCTCTCTCATATCAGAAATTAGATACACTTTTTTCAATTACTTAAAAGACTGAGGTAAATATTATAGCCAAAATGCAGACGTGTAGCTGTTGACACAAAGCTTCAGTCCTGAAACTTGCTCAACGAGAACCATGAGTTAGAGCTCGGTGCCTGTGGGGCAAAACACCACTTTTGGGAACAACTGCACACTCCCAGTTTTGTGACAGAGAGCTGTATTTTACTGCTTCTGGTATTGAAACTTACAACTAAGCATCTCCATATTTACTGCACTACAAAAGTCCAGCTGCAGGACTAGCTACATGTTTTACTTGTTGTAGGTCCTTCTTTTTAAAAACAGGTCTGAGCCTAACATGAGGGGGTGAGAGTTTAGGAATTACTGGATTTCTTTTCATAGCTAGTCCTGTCTTTTCCAGTCATCCTCCCCCATTCAGCAATATGAGAAGGTTAATAATCATAATAAATGTGATTTCCATCCCAACATCCTCACACGTTACTTACTAATTATTTTATTAATACATTTAAATAAATGTCTTCATTTATGAAGACATAGCATGGTGCTTATTCCTTAACTTTTAATAGAGAAGTCTACCTAAAACAAAAATTGTGTAAGAAAAAGAAAGGCTGCAATTCTCACCCCCAAAACAATACCACTGTGACTGTATATACTGAAGCAGCAAGGCTTATCTTTACTGGCAAAAAAAAGGTCCAGAATACAAAAGTTAAGCAAAGATAACAGAAGGCCTAACATAAAGGGGCATGGAAATATTACAATCAAAACTCCCAGTGAAGTGGCAGCCAACTGAAATCAAAGATCATAAGAAAAGCTTTCTTCTTAATCAAAAGCAACATGAAATCTCTTTTTCACCACAAATGCACAGAGTAATCTAAACCAGCTCCAGTGTACAGAAGACTGAATCCTTTGACAGAACTTCAGCCTTTCAGGTAACTGCCTGCAAACTGAACATGCTCCAAAGATGGTTTTTAGTGTGGCACAAATGAAGAATATCTAATTAAATTTTAAAAAGTAAAAATACTTGCAGTCTGTAAGTTTAGCCCAGATTGGAATTCTGCAACAAGATCCTCTTCCTTAAGGGTCTTTTTAAAGCATGCCAAAACCATTAGTTAAAAGGATAATCTAAATAAAGCCATTGTTAAAAAAATAAAACTACATCATGCCATGGCTGGAACAGCTAAGGTACTGGTCAGGGAGGAAGGATTATTTCCTGGCACAGTAACGAAGCAGCAGACTTCGTTCTCTCTTTCTATTACTATATTAAACCTTCCCAATGTATCACAAAAATAAAACTGAGATTTGGAGCTCATCTGATTAGCAGATGATCAGTTGTACTGAGAAGCAGGACTTTGTTTCTAAGCATACTGTGCCAAAAAAAAATTGAAGCCCATGTTCTGTTTTTCTTCATCTACGAGGTCACTTCACCAAACCTGATTCTTGAGCCCAACTATGCAGGTGTAAGTAAGGATTCAGCTGCACTGAAGGCAACTGAATTCAGCAGCATAAGCAAGATCACTATCAGCCTACCAGCGCAAGACTGTACTAGAGCAAATCTTGGCGGGACATGTAATTTAATTCACCTCTCTGATTCTGGATAAGTCCCAGACCTTCAAAATAATTACAATGCTGTCAGAGACAATGTTCACTGTCAGTTACAGTATTTAGTTGTCTACTGTTTCTCTGAAGGGATGAAACACTTAAATGCCAGCTACCCTCCAGCTTCTCAAGCCACCAGCTTCAACTTTGTTTCACAACTCCTTTAGAATTTTTCTGAGTGTTTTTGGCCTATATACTAGTACTTGAACACAGCAAGTCCTCTCTGACCCACCATGTTTCATGAGATAGAATCTTCTTCCTAATGCATTTTCCAACAAGACTCTCAAGTTTATGTTCTAACGCCTACATTATTTTAAAAGCTCTACACCATACTGCATTATCTGTTGAGCTTCCCTTTGAAACACACTTGCAGAGTTAAGGAATTTTGGACTAAGAATTCACTCATGAAAGAAACTTGACAGAAAATTGAGAGGCACAGTGGAATACAGGGCTGATCAGAAACTAAAATAAATATGCAGCATGAATTCAAGTCAGCAAACTCATGTGAAATAATGAAGTGGTATTTCCCATACCTAAAATGTTTCAGGCTGTTAACCACCAATACTGACTGCTCATAGCTAGTTTTGGGACTTTGGCAGTTGAAACAGAAATAGCAGCCATTGAAGCGCTGATAGCTTTGATCATGAAAAACATTATTATGATTAGCATCTCATGCCTATTTGCTCCAATCCCCTGAGATGTAAAATAAAACCATAAACACTTTCAAAGTTACATGCCAAAAGTCCTCTCACTATTAATCACACCCTTTGTACTTGAGGTTGTACTCTCAATTTCACTAGTACATTAACTCCACTTGAAAACTGGTCTAAGCAAGGTAAAGTTGATGTTCTCACAACAGTATATTGTGAGTTGGCTCAAGCAATACTGAGAGGAGGCAGCAGCTGTTGTCCTCAAACCAGACAGCTAAGGAAAAAGAACAAGCCACAGATATATTCACAGGCAAAGCTACTGAAAGCAATGCAAGAATTTTAAGCCTACCACATCAGAAGGATATATAGTCAGTCTAATAACAAAACTTAAGGCACAGCTCCCTGAACCTCTTAGGAAACTCCCACAATTAATTTGTTTCTCCTGAGTTAGTGAGAAAACTCAGCTCATGGAAAAACTCTGGTCAGCAGGTCTGGAGTAAAGACAGGCCAAGGACTGCATAGCTCAGATCTGGGGAGGGGGAGCTATGTGTGTGCACAGGCCAGGGAAATGAAATGGAGAAGGCATCACTCTCAGCAGGTAGTAAATACTGTATCAGAGCCTCTAGAAATAACCTTAGCTAGAAATCAAACATTGGGGCACGAGAAAGTAAATTTGGTACGGTTTAGAAGGCATCTTGCTAATATAATACTCTGCATTTTTATAAAAGCTGTGAGTGGTTGCTGTAGTGAGATACTGTCCAATGAACTACTTAAAGCATTATCTTCCATGTATTCTTTAAAAAGATAGTGATTAGAGAACAAATACCTTCACAGATAGTTACAGCAAGACAATAGAAATAGTTTGTATTGTTCTACACTTGTACTTTTAGCAGCTAATCTCAATCAAAATCTTCCAGAGGTAAATAAAAGCTTTATTTGAAAGGAACCGTAGAAGTAGTTACTGAATCCTCTAGACGAAAAATCTGAAAAGTTCATTTGCAAGTAAAAAAGTTTGTTCTTGTAGAACAACTGTGTAGATGCAAACTCACCATGTCCAAGCACCTCGAGATTGTAACCGCACTTCCACTTGGATTTACGATACATAATCAAAAGGCTCACACGCAGAGGGAAAGGGACCTGTTGATGATGGTGGCTGTCAACAATGAGCTGAGATCAGTTAGCTGCTAGTGCAGACAGGACAACGATTTTCAACACTGCGAGAGAAAGCCAGAGCGAGACCATATGGTTAAGCCCCATCCACATCAGCACCAACAGGGAGCATCAGCAATTGAGAACTGTCAGCTGGCAGAGGCACAGGTAGGAGATCTACTTCTCACTCACAGCCACTGTAAAGAGTGGTTTTGTAGAGGTTAGCTCAGTGTCTACTGGAACAAACGTGTCTTTGACCATAGCATATACCATTCTCTCCAGTCAATACTTCTAGTGCAAAGCAACTCAAATGCTCAGTTCTTCCAAATTATTCAGGGAATTCAGTTGCCAGTTGGTGTGCTCAGGATTTACTGAAATTTAAGAATATGTTCTGGCATTATAGTGGATAAGCCATAGTTTTACATTTACAGAAGACTGCCAGTTGCAGGTAAGCATTAGACAAGCGCTGTCAGCAGACACCCTGGCTGTGTTATCCAAAACCCTGCAAAATAAGAGAGCTGAAAAGGCTGGCTTTAACTTTAAACTACTTAGAGTAAGGACACCTGGACCAGATGAACTCCAGAGTTCCCTTCCAAATTCTTCTCTTCATTGACAAACCTGGCCACTAGCAGAGAGGCATGAGCTTTGCATGCAAAGACAGAAGCCCTGCATCACAGAGCTATTATTTATCACCTATTTGTATCACTGCAGGATTGCCTGGATTTAGTTGTTAATGTATAGTAGGAACACATTCTGCAGTTAAACGATTTTAAGGTGGCATAAACCACTGCTGCCTGCAAAAGTAGCAGGCCTGCCTGTGGCACAGCAGTTACATGGCACAAGGTTCTCCACAACCATGATTTCCACAGATCCATGCTCCAAACTGTTTCTCAACTGGGATTTACTCAGTGCAGAGTGCACCTGAACAGATGACAGGAATAAAGAGTTGGGACCACCTTCCATATGACTTTGTGTTCATTTCCAGGAAAACAGTAAAACTATGTATTTTTAAATGCATGGACCAATTAATAGTGAGATAACAGGAAGTAAGAATTTATTTCTGAGCAGTACTTAAAAGCTGTGTTGAATCTTGAAAAACAAGGAAACTTAACTACTCTCATTTTCAACTAGAGCTAATTTTGTTTTCTGTATACTTGCTCTTCTATTCAACTTATTTTGTTTTTTTAGGTAACAGAAGCTATATTCATCAGTAAAAGACTGCTCAGTACAACAGTAATCTTATTAGCATGCATACTGAGTTAAAACTAAGCTTATATGAAGGATGTTTTAAAATTAAGCTTGAAAACAAGCACAGTAACAGCAATAAATGAAAAAATTAAAATCCTGTCTCAGTTACAAAAACACTCTTGGAACAACCCATAGTTCTGTCTTCATCAAGGCTTAGTCATTTCCTGTACATTTCTTCACAGGGCAGTATTTTGTCTGTTCACATTAATGCAAGTTACCATAATCAGTTGCTACAATAAAACCTGGGGTACACCAACATTAATACAGGTTATTGCCCAGTTGAAAAACTCTTCCACCAATAATTCTTCTGAATTGATGACTTGGTTGCATGCTGGGAAAGCATCTTCTGACCCTGCCTGGCAAAGATAACCTGCAGAAACTGAGCAGGCCCCAAAAGAGACTCCCAGTACATGGAGTGCAATAAGAAGACAGGTGTAGGTCACAAAATACAGTCTCTGAAGATCGTGAGGTAATATCTGAAGGTTGTCAAAGCTTAAGTAACATTTCCAAAGATTAATCAGGATCTTAGAGATGGAGTAAAGTCTGAAGTATAAACCATGGCTGAGAACTAGACACCCGACTTAAAACCATGCTTAGTACTTCAGCAAAAGAGGAGGCCTAAGAAAAACCACCAGCTGCCGGGGGTAAGCTTACAATACAGACTAATTAGGAATTCCCCCACACTTTAACTACAATGATTACTATTAACAGGGAATGTAGAAGTCATTGGGATTTTATGTCTCTATCAAGAGACAGACTATCTACTTAGGTCTTTGAAGCACTGAGCAACTTTACCCTCTACTAGAGTTGTTGAAGTTGCAAAGCAGAAACCAAAACAGACTGTCATTTAATAAAAGCAGCCTCAGCAGAAGGAGTGAAAGGGAAAACCCAGGCCCCACCGAATGCCATGCTGCTCCGCATCAACACAATGGAAGGGAATCCTGTTCCACTCTGAGTGTTATGAGCCACCTGGCCAGAAGCCATGCTTATGCACAGCTACTTGGCCTTGAGGGTTGAAAATAAAAGATGAACAGCCAAAATCTGAGGCCAGCAGACACAGCTGTCAGGCAGGGATCAGCAGACCTGAGGACTGCAGCATTACAAATGCTCCAGCCCACGCTGGTTGGCAGTTTTGCACTATATCCTATTCTTTCCCTCAGTTATTTCCTTCCTCTCTTTGTCTACCTACCATAACTCCTACTTGTGCTCTGCTTCTCTCCCCTACCTCTTCCCTTTTTTGTCTCTTTGGAATCCAAGGTCTTTCTGTCAGGCTTCTTTCTATTCATACAGTATGGAAGTGCTGAAAAATCAAAGTTCACAATTTTTGCTATGTTCAGCTTCCTGTCTCGGGATTTTATAAAAATCAAGTTTCTTGAAAGACGGTTGACAGACTCTGTTAACACTGCCCTCAGTCACAACATACCAGTCAGTATTAAAGCAAAGAGTTCACAAATAATGCAGTGTGCTGATTTAGCTTCTACAAATGGAGAGTTTGGCCACTGCAGAGATGTCTGATCTACAGCTCTCAGTCACATAAACAGTCCCCAGCCACAGAAATAAAGACTGTCATGATCCTTCCCCAAACTCCTGCAGGGAAAAAAAATTAACATGATAGCATATTGGATGGAACAGCTCTAAGAAAAATCAGTAATAGTAGCTGTAAAATCTAAAATTAAAGTAAGCCTGGTTTTGATGCTTTCAGTACACACGGTACATTAAATTTGGCATAAGCCCAATGGAACATGAAGTACTTGTGGACAATGTCTGCCAAGAGCTAGAAATATAGTACTTAGTCTTTAAAGAACAAACAGAGAGCCTCAGTTCATTTCTACTTTATGCATCTGAAAAAAAATTAAATCAAGGTGATCTTTCTGAGGGAACATTTGTACTAAATCTAATTGGTGTGCTTTGTGCAATGCTGAATGGAACACATGCCCATTGGCAGAGAATCACCATTTGTCATTCTATAATCCCTTCCACTTGTAACAAAAGGTTACAAACAGATGTTAGACCTCCCCACATTCCAAAACACTGCTTTCCTGCTCAGCATCAGGCTTGTGCCTCATGTAAGCGCTCTACCTAGTTCTCAGTCATGTTGACACTTCTAAACATCTGACACAGTGAAAGCAGAAGAAAAATGAGAAGCCTGAACTCAGGCAACTCACGCCGCACTATCATTTTTTTCACTCACCTTCACATTTGTTGGTACTTCATCAGTTTACATGCCTCAAAGCAGGGCAAGGTTAGATTAGTAACTGAATAGTTATTTGCATTTCCGTAGCAGCCTCCAAACATTAACAAATTAAGCATCAACAACCTGTGAGTTCCTTACCTTTTTTAAAATAAGGACACAAGCCTAACATCCATCTGGGACTTTGGAGACATCATCCACCATCCCAGCACAAAGGTTCCTCTCCCTGCCACCTCCTATATCCTGCACTCCTTTCTAGTTGAACAGGAGAGTGGAGCACAATTCCAGCTTTGTTAGTTTCAGTCGCAACCCCGCCTTGGGAAACTGGAGCAGCAAGAGAAGAGGAAATAGGCAATGCTACACTTGACACCAGCCCAAAGTGAGGCAAGAAACTTCTCATGCCATCTCACTCTACATGTCAGCCAAGCACTGTCTGAATCTTTAAAGCTGTTATTTCTTGGTGATTGAGGTATTGAAATATATAAAGCAGCCAGATAAATCTGACTGTTACTCCTCCTCACTAATAGCTGTAAAATAATAGCAGAATGTCTACACTACTTGCTATTGTGGACTCCAAGAGACTGAAAGACACCAGACACGTGATTATTAAGATGATAATGTTCACTTCTCCCTATGACTGGTCTCTCTTGGCTTTAAAGTAAGCGTTAACTCTTCCCTCACCTTTTGGATCAGGCTCCTCTCTCTGCTCCTGTTTAGAAACTGGCAACTTGAACAAGTCCCTCCCCAAAGTTGGAGAGTAAGGGAAAGGCAGCAAAAATTCTTGTAACACTTCCCCTCTTGAGGCAGAGGTTCCTCTTGCTGCCTATGTATATCTCAGAAGAGGGATATATGAAAGCTTATTTCAGTGAGGAAAAAATTAAATAGCCTATATATATCGGCATAGAAATTCAAAAGTAGTTGCTGTATCTAAGTCACAAATGGCTTACAAGCCCACACTTTCTACTAGAGCACGCTGACCTTTCTCAGCCAGCAGTGAGAGGTATAAGAACCTACCCTATGTTCACATCTGCTCTTCAGAAACCCTCTGACAAAGCTAAAATACTAGCCACAGTACTGACTGTATAAATATGCACACGTGCAAGAAAAAAAAAACGATAAAAATAAAAGCTATTTGTGCATTTACTTGCCTGCATGATCAAGTTGAGTTCCTCAATTTCAGCAGGTGGCTGATAGCCTCAGTACAGTAATACATCACTTCTTTTAAAAAAGACAAGAGAAAAAACCCCACCAAGCTGTTACCCTCATCATGGTGCACTCCAGCCCTTAGGAATAACCTTGAGCAGTTTACAGAAACCTCACCCCGCAGGCAACAGTTCACCTGCACCAAAAGGGAAAGCTCAACTGGAATGATAGTTCACATCCACCAAATGCAGTACCTAATAAATACTAAAACAACTGATGTGGGCTACCAGCAGCATAGTAATTACCTTATTATTTAAAAAAAACAAACAAACCAAAGATCCAGTATGATGGATCCACCTACCACAGGAATCAAGAGATGATGACTTGGCCATGAAAGCCATCTAAGCACAAAGGGGTGATCAACTGTCTTCAGACTAATATGCATTACAATGTAATTTGTCTAAAGCTTGGTCTGCTACTCCCAGAGTACAAAGTGCAGTTATAAATATATATGATATGTATATCTATCTATCTATATGTATGTATGTATGTATATTAAAACACAGTCTTGTAACTCTAAGAGGCACAAGCACAGCAGACTGGAGCAGGAAGCAGTCTTTATCTGAAATGTCAGCACTACCATCACAAATTTGCCTCAACATTATCACATGAGAAAAAAAGAACAAATGAAACATTAAGTGTCTGCTCTTGGGCCTTCTGGTTCTCTGCATTACCAAACTGAAAAACTGAAAAACTGTTAGACCTTTGTCCTGTTAAAAAGTAGTTTTTAACCGACTGTCTCTAAGTTTCAGGCCATTTGAGCTGGTTCTCTCCCAGCTCTTTATTCAAAGTACATTAAATAAATACCCCCACAATTAGCGGGTGTTGAAATTAGGTGTTACCACAACGACTTGTTTTATAGTTTGACTCTTATCTTCTGCACTGTAACTACTCAACTGCACAGACAATGTGCTCGTGCCACTTGTGGGCATGATACAGTTTTTTGTGGACTTCTGAAAGCAGCATCCTAAATCTGAAACCTAATTACCATGAAAGCTTGATCATGAAGATGAAAACAGCAGTATTGACTGAACAGTCCATAACTCTGGCTTCTCAAATATTAAGTCAAGCACTCTGGTTTCCTACACAGGAGGAACTCTCCCAGTTTCTATCAGAAGATTTGTTAGCACGTTCCATTTTCTTTCCTAAATTCAAAAGACTGCAGTTGCCCAGCAAAAAGGAGTCAGATCCAAATCCAAGAGGGAGCACATACCCTACCTCCAATATTAATAAGGGTTGCGGCCACTTTACTCTCTTGCACTGCAGCACAGAAGTTCGAAGTTATCTTCTGCTAACCTTAAAATACAGCAGCGATCTAAACACAGCAACTCTAATATCTGCCTGCATTTACTTTCTTCCACATTGAGCACTCCTCAGAGTATTTGAAGTGGGTCAGGAAAAAAGTAAACAAAGCTGAACAAAGAAAAATAATTAGTGGAAAATGACACAACTGACATTTTTAGAATATAGCAGTTTATCCCAGGAGGGGCATTAAAGAAGGAAAATGAGCAACAAGTTCTTTAGAAGTAAGTAAATTACTTACAGTAAAACTCCATGTATTTTGCATTTTTACCCCTAGCCTCATACCAAATAAAGAGTTCAGCTCCATGATCTGACATAAGGATCACTGCTTATTTTCCCTTTTGAAACTTGTGTTAAACCACAATTAAGGCGATAATTATTCTTGTAAAAATATTGTATGGAACTACAACTGCTTCACATAAGTGGAAAGGATATCAAGGTAGCACAAGACAAAAATCTCAGTATATATATTAACACTTAAAGAGAAGAGGAGCCTTGAGATTTCTTAGCGGAAATTCTTCAGGGACCACTTTTATCATTTAACGCGAATAATTTGTCTTAGGACAAAGAAAATACAGATGCAGTACTTGAGCTTGTATGATTTTAAAAATCTAGTCTTTACTGTTTAATACTGCTAGACTATTAAAAGCAGAAGGATCTGGGAGCAGAGAAAGTGGGCACTTTGGGGCAGACCTGTTGGAAAGGCATGATCTTGACTCAAGGAGAGGAACTACGAACATATGGAACCCTAAGCCTAACTTTGTGACTGGTTAAACCTTTCCTTACAGTGTAAGGAAGCCATATGTGCAGGCTACACAGGCACACGAGCTCCCTTTCCAAAAGTTCACAGTTCCACCTGGGTGCCTCGCAAGCTGTTCCAGACAGATCAGTTCCTGGGCAAAGATGACTGGCTGGTTGAAATGTTTTGAGCTAGATCTAACCCAGAGATGCCAGTTTGACTGCCCTGACCCAAAAAACAATGAAGCCATTAGTGTTTTCAGCCCAGATCAAGGGGTTATCGTCCGTGGGGATAAGCTGGCAGGGACAAGCTAACTCAACAGCTGTGACTTTCCTGTTGCTCACTGCACGGTTCAGACAATTAAGCAGAAACACTGAAGAGACAAGCAGGACAGTGTGAGATGTACAAACCACATCACCAAGTTTGTTCTCACTATGGCTTCACAAATTCTTGCAGGCCTTGAGCTCCATTGGTGTCAAATCTTAACAGTCTTTTCAACAAAAAACAAATCAGTGCCCTAAAATTCAATCTCTATTCCCTACCTTGCCCATGCAATAAGGAAAATAGGTACCCCAGCTCAGAAAAGAATATTTGTAAGCATTTGTAATGAAGCCCAAAGGGTTACATAGTTACAGAAACATTACAAACTTGAAATACAAGCAGCTAAGTACATCCAGACAGATGAATCAACTGGCAATAGAAGGAAAAAACCCATTGATGGTGGTCTACTTAAAACAAAATTCTGGCTAGGGAGGGATTTGTGTTTTATTATTTTTCTGTATTTTGGTTGCTTTGGGTTGGTTTTTTTTTGTTTTGTTTGTTTGCTGTTTTGTATCTTCAAGTCCTAGCTCCAACAGACTATCCCCCAGAGAATCCTACCTGACTAACTTACTCCAAACCCGTAACCTGCAAGTACCCACACAGTATTTTTCTTATAGATCCCATTCACTCAAAACCTCAATCAATCCACAAAACACCATTATCTAGAAGCTATCCATATTATCAACTACCCTTAACAATATCAAAAAATATTCTAAAGACCATTTCTGGTTTGGGTCTTTTTAACTATAGCCTTTCAATACCCTCCTTGCTGTTCACACATACATACACACCCTAATGTAGCCAGACTGGCACCTCCCTGCCCCAATTAACTCTGTACTATTAAAAAAACTTCTCACAAGGAACGCTTTTCTCCCTTCTAAAAACACATTTATGGAATTAACTTCTACAAACAGGGTTGGCACAGAAAAACATCTGGTTGGCATAGCTGTCTAGCCAACGTCAAGGCAGATCAAGAGTGTTTTGAGCCAACCTTGACACATGTCCCAAGTCTTCTATAACATATACAGGTGAACAAGGAAAGGGAGTGTGAATTGAACAAATCCTCTTCCTGACAAGAATACGATTACTGGACCAGAGTAAGAGGTTTTGACTGCTCCTAATCCAAAACCTGCAATATAGCTTTAATTAGAAGAGTAAAATTATAGGATACTCCCAATCCTGAAACCACAGCCAGAAATTCACTCCAAGGTTTAGTCCACTCTGCTTTTGAGTATGAGATTCAAGCCCAAAATTCAGCATTTACATAAGTACCATGAGTGGCATTCAAGTCACTGTGATTAAATTCAGCAGCATGGATTAAAACCAAGGTCAGCAGATTAACTTTTATTACCTGCTCATGCACTGAGCCGTGCTCCTGCATGGCAACCTCCAGAGGATACCATCAGTCCTTAACCAAACACTTTCACCCAGGCACTGCATTCAGTCTCAACCAAACAAGCTGCTGACTTGTTCACACTTGAGCCCACATCCCCAAATGCCACCTCACAGCACTTACACCTCACACGCCAGCCAGGAGACATTGCTGGAGCAGGATTGGTATTGATGAGCACCTACCTCCAGCACAGGGTGCCAGCAGAGGACAATAGCTTTTTCCTGCAAAGCCTGTAGCTTCCAGTCAACTATTTCACAATCACTCATCACACTACAGGGTTATTCCAGAAAGGTCACTTTGAGCAGCTAGGAACATTTGGTGCTCCAAATCACATCACGTGTCAGCAAAAGAAGTCCATGGCACAGAGCTCACCTAGGCAGCCCATAAGCTGTGCATTCACTCGTGCAAAGCACCCAGGAACCTCTGCCTACCTGAAGAAAAAGTTTCTTTTCAAACCAATATAAATACAGGATACTTGTAAAAGAATATACTCATAGTGCAAGGCTGTCATTTTTCTGCAAATCAAGTTATTGTCAAAGAGTTTTTACTACTTTTAGCAGAAGGCAGAAACAAGGTAGAGCTTGCTTTTTTTTTAAGTTTTAGGATGATTTCTAGCAGGACAAACAGCTTCCATCTTTTTTAACTTGAAAGGCAGGCTTTTGAATACATACATTCAAACATTTTATACAAGAAACACAATCACTTGTAACTATTAATAGCCACATCCATTACAAAACATTAAGGCCACAAAGAATGTGCCATGATGCTACCTTATTGCCCCAGCCCACCTGCAAGCACGCAGTGGAGAGCCCACAGCAGCACACGGACAGGGAAATCCAGCCCATGAGCTGCCCACCACCTCCTGAGAGGCACAGAGCCACTTAAGTTTTGCCCAGCTGACATGATTTTTCACAACTAAATTGCTGTTTTACCTTCTTCCCCATGAATCTTTTCATCCAAGTAGGCTAACTGGGCCTGACTGGAGATGCAATATTAATTTCAGTAGGACTGGGGAACTACAGTAGGAGTGTGACACTTCCTGGGGCATCCTGCTAACCAGTAGATTGAAAGGAAACAGAAACAAGATCAGATGGAAACATGCTTGCTTTTTTTTCCACTGAAACTCAGCAGCATTCATCGGCACTCGACCTACTTCCTATCCCATGGCTTTGCTGTCACTTCCTTTGACAGTTTGTCAGCACGCTTGTGAATCTGGAGATTAAGGAATGAATGTCTAGGAGGCAAAAGAGCCGGACTTTTTCATCCTGATGTTCAGTCAAAACTTTTACAATCTAACCAGCAAGGCGCACAGTGACCAGCCAGCAACAAGTACCTCCAATTACTGGCATCCAGCAGGAATTGCTAATCAACTGTGTAATTTCGCTTACAAGTATGCACTTAAAGGTGACTGATTTCTCATGAAACACCCTCATTCTTCCTTTCTTAGCTCAGGGCATGGATTAGCATCTACAAAAAGCTTTGGGTTTTCTGCTTTCCTGTATTCCAGAGTTCCTGTCTGAAAAGACATTTTATATCAAAAAATAGTTCTAATTAGCTCCTTACAAATGAATAAGAGTTTTAAATACCACTGGCTACAAGCACATGATCCTCTACTTTGTACCTACAAACACAGTCACTAGCTAAAAATGCTGAAGTGAAAGGATCCTGTTTGCCATGCCTGGTTTCTTAATAGAAACGAATACTGCTACCAAAATACAAAATGGTTGTAGCAGAGGTAGTATGTTAAGTTCTACTTTAACTGAAATACTAGTAGTTACTCAGAATGTAAATTTCCAAGATGAACACTAGCACGGTGAGCTGCTGTGTTGAGAAACAAATTCCAGTGTTTGGTAAGAACGGAAACATTCATGAGGCACACGTTACACGATTTTACCCAGCGTAACAGTAGGTGCTCCTACATGTTTAATTCATTTGAAACAGGAGATGTTGAAGCTTAAGGTACCCGGTAGCAACCTATATACAACCAAAATGCATTCCTAAAGCTTCCTGCCAGGCCATTCACACGACTTCAAAGAGTTAGGACACTGATCTTGCAAAGCACTAAGAGAGTCTAATTTTCCAACTACCAATGCTCAATTTTCAACAAACCATGCTTTTTCTTGAGGGGAAGGACAGCGGTGGAGAGGAAAAGGGGAGGTGTCCCGTGCAGAGGTCTGAACTTTGGCTCTACATTACTCATTCCAAAATTGTCGGCTTAAAACATTCCAAAGCCACACAGACCACACAACACATGCAAACGAAGATCTGGGCAGCCTGTTCATCTCCACTAACCTACAGGCGCCTTGTGGAACAAAAAGCAACCGAAGACGTATCATCAACAGGTCATCCGGCTGCTTCTTTGTGGGGAAAAAAAATTTGAAACGCTGCTGAACAGAAACCGGAAACGGCCTTTTTTTTTTCCCCGGGTCTCCCCCCGCCCCCAAACGCGTTCAAAATGAAAAAGAAATAAACCTATCGCCCTTCAGATGCAGAAGCGCCAGCTTCTAGCTAGCTGAAAGGCTTCGTAATTTTCCTTGCCAAGTAGTGTTTTTTCAAGGCAGAGGAGTCCCAGAGGAAAAAAAAAAAGAAAAAAGAAAAAAGAAAAAAAAAAAAAAGAAAAAAAAAAAAAAAAAAAAAAAGGGTGGCCTTTAAGGCCAGAAACACCAGCGTTACAGCCAGACTGCTCTTTCCTCACATGTATTCCAGAAGCTGCATTTTGCAGAGGTGAAGTAGCTGCAGTTTTTGAGGGGGCAGTTAAAACAAAAACAAGGGGGGGGGGGGGGGAGAGAAAAATCCTTCTGGTAATAAAAACATAACTGCTTTAAAATATACCCTTTATGAACGAAAATTATTCGGCTGAAAACACAACTGCTCCTCTCCCCTGCCTTTTGAATATCTTCTCTACAGCTGTTGCAGGCAGAAATGTCCCCTTCGTACTAGATCCTCCTGAAAACGCATTATTTAACTAGGTGAAAACAAGAGTGAAAAGAAAAGCCGGACACAAGTTGCGCTGGACGGCGGGCTGCTCACAAAAGAGCCATAGCTGAGGAGATGGGAGAGAAACCCTGCAATTCCCCCAAGAAGCTTAAAATTAAAGACACAACTTACCCACCGCCCATCTGGATTTTTCCAGAGTAAAACAACATCAAATTTGGAAGAGCTAGGGTTTTAAAAAAAATTTTAAAAGTCCAAAGAAAAAGAAGCAAGCTTTCCCACCAAGATCTTTCAGGTTAACAACAGCCAGACAAAATCTCCCTTTGTTTTGTTGTCACCCGCCTGCGTGCTGCTCCCATTCCGCGCTCCGGCACGGGAGGCTGCGATCAATGGACTTCGCGGGGGAGGCGGGGGGAGAGCTCGTTCTTACCCCCGAAAAATACATATACCGCCACCGCCGCCAAAAAAAAATCCACCCCCGAATTCAACAGAACCCTGGTGTTCAAGTATTGAGCGACTTTTTTTTTCCATTTTTTTTTTTTTAAGTGATGTTTTTCCCGAGGGCAGACGGCTCACTCAGCAGCCGCTCCATGACAAAGAGCTTCCCCAGCACATCCAGCTCCAGAGCGGGGCCAACTCCGGGCGGGTGGGAAGAAGAAAAAGATTAAAAAAGATTAAAAAAGAAAAAAAAAAAAGAAAGACAAAAAACTTCTCAAACCCCCGGGGGAAAAAAAAATAAGAATGGAGAATTATTTTAGAACCAACCACAACAACGAGCCCTGCGAGGCGCAGTACAAAGCGCGCAGGGCGGCGGGGAGGGGAGGAAGGAGCCCGAGGAAGGAAGGAAGGGGGCAGGCCCCGGGCAGGCCCCCCACCCCTTCAGTAGCAGCGCGCGGATGGGGCTCTGTCGCGACAAGCGCGATACTCACCCCAGGGAGGAAGGAAACGGGCAGAAGAGGCACCCCACGCCGGCAGGCCGGGAGCGGGGGGAAGGGGCAGCCTCAGCCTCCTCACGGCCGCACGGAGGGCGATAGATCCGACTGGACGACAAGGGAAGAAGCCTCAGAGCGCTCACCTCCGGCCGGCAGGGCTCCGACGGGCCGGTGCTGCGAGCCACAGGCCGGGGAGCAGCGGCGGCAGCTGCCGGGAAGCGGCGAGGAGAAGAAGCCGATGGACGCCGCCGGCTCCGCCACCCTCACACCGACTGCCGCGCGCCGCCCCCCGCCCCGCCTCACCGCGCGCCACACCAGCGGGGCGGGGCCCAGCGGGGCCACGCCCCCTCCCCGCCCCGGGGCATGGCGGGAGTTGTAGTCCCGTCCCCCCCCGCCCCGCGCTGAGTACAGCCCGTGTGCCCCCACATGTGCGCACCGGGGCGCGGGTGTGTACCTGTGCGCAGGTGTGTGTGTGCATCCACCCACCTGCGCTTCCTGTGCTGCCCAGCGCTGGAAGCCCCCTGAGCCCCGGGCTGCCTCAGAAGGAGCGTGGCCAGCAGGTTCTCCCCCTCTATTCTGCTCTTGTGAGACCCCACCTGGAATACTGCGCACGGTTGTGGTGTCCCCAACATAAGAAGGGCGTGGGACCAGAGAAGTCCAGAGAGGGGCCATGAAGCTGATAAGAGGACTGGAGCACCTCCCGCACAAAGACAGGCTGAGAAAGTTGAGGCTGTTCAGCCCAGAGAAGACTGAGTGGAGAACTCACAGCCACCTTCCACTGTCTGAAGGGGAGCCTCCACAGGAGACAGAGAAGCTGTAGCAATAGGACAAAGAATAATGGGTACAAACTGAAAGAGAGGAAATTTAGGTAAGGTATTAAGAAGAATTTTTTTAGTGTGAGAGTGGTGAGACACTGGAACAGGTTGCATGGGGAGGTTGTGGATGCCCCAACCCTGGCAGTGTTCAAAGCCAGGTTGGACAAGGCCTTGAGCCACCCAGTCTAATGGAAGGTGCCCCCTGCCCAGGGCAGGGTGTTGGAACAAGAGGATCTTTAAGATCCTTTCCAACCCCTTGACATTCTATAATTCTACAATTCCATGTGTGCACGTGTGTGTGTATGTGTACATACATACAGGTGTATAGAAAAATGTCTGTATGTGTATATACCCATATCTGTATGTGTGTATATATATATTTTTTTCAACTGAAACACCCTTCTAGCCACGTAAAGAAAGACTATATTAATTGATTTTGTTCTATGTTTTCCACAGCTTACAGAAATCACAGCCTTGATGTGGTCTTCAAATATTTTTTTCCTATACATGGTGAGAAACAGATTTTTTAAGGGAAATGGGAGTTTTTATCATCACATCATTCAGAAAACAACGTGGTCCTTCCCCAGCACAACACATGAAGTCAATGGAGATGCTTTCATAGTCATCACACCATGAGCTGCTGAAGCATTATCCAGGGTCAGAAATATTAGTGGTGCCAGGCTGTGTAAACTCTACCTGTCATTAACCTGAGCTTCACTGGCCCTGGGGTTTTTAAGGAGAGATTAAGAGATATAACTCACAGCTCCCAGATTATAAGAACAAAACGGGTCTAGGTGATCATCCCTCATGATCTCTGGCATAACCCTGCACATCCCAAAAATAGCTTTTTCCTCAAATGCAGTATTCTTTTGAAACACCTGAGATAAATATAGTCCTGATGGTAAATTCATCACACCCTGGCTTTTGGTGGCTGCTGAGAACAAAGCCCGGTGTTAAAACTGAGCTCTCCTTGGAGCGTTTATTGGTTTGCCTTTGGATTTGCCATAACTTTTGTCTCTGTGCTCGGCAGCTTGTTATTCCCTGCCATATTTCCAACCCAGGTGTTTCCAGCCCTCTGATGGGGGCATGCTTTAGTCTCCTCTTTGCCGAGCTCCCAATACCGGCATCCCCTCACCCTTCGCTACGGCGCAAGTCAGACCCTCACCCCTGCACAGGAGCATACCCCGCATCTCCCCATAGCTGCTGGACATTCCCACGGGACTCAGGCATGAGGGAGTAAGGAACACATGTGCAGGCACGTGGCAGATGGGTGGCAGGTGACAGCACTGCAGAGGCATGGTGGAGAAGCTCCTGCCTCCAACTCCGACATGGAAAACCTGCTGAGTTCTGCCTGTGAGGAAGTCATGTCTCAACCCAGTGACCAGGAGCTTCCTTTCCAGACATGGTGGGCAAAAGTTGAAGGAAAAGGGATGGGAAGAAGGCAAAGGATAGGTGGGAAAGCACCGCAGTCATGGACAGGCATCATGCTGGAATGAGCGGCTGCTGCCTGACCCCTGCGTGCTGCCTGACGCACTCAGAGCTTTGCGTGTAGTGAATCACTTGCCACACATGTGATGTAACATGACAGTGGTAATAGATCTCATTATTATCCAATTTACTAGGGGAAACTGAGGTGTGGAGAGGTGAATATTATGCCTGGGGCATACTGAGACCAGATTACAGAAGGCCTCACGCTGCCATCCCATGCTCACTTTACTAAGCCATATAGGAATTAGGTGCAGCTGGCAGAAGCAGACACAGAGCATGCTGAAGAAAGCCTGGGGGAAGAGGATGAGCTTGGCATTCACAGTACAGAGCCTTGCCCCTAGCCTTTTTGTCCTGCCACAACAAATAATCCCTCTTGCTGTGTTGAATGGGGTCCCCTTCAGCTCCCAAGAGCTGCTCCAGGTTGCTGTCACACGCTGTGCTCTTCTGTAGTATCTGATGGGATTATTACTTTGACCCTTGGGAGGCTCTTCCCTGATTTTGCCTGGCCATAGCACCCTCCTGCATAAGGTGAAATGATGGTGAGAGATTTCCAGTATCCCAGCATCCCTGCTGCAGCCTTGTCCCAGCTGCCTTGAGGATGGGCCCCAGGTGCCAGCCATGCCAGTGCTGAGCCTGGCCCTGTCTTGGGAGAGCACCTGCAGCCAGACCAGGGCTTGTGTCCCATTGCTGACCATCTTTTATTTAACTCTAGATTAGCACCTTCATGATGGACTTCTGTTTCACGAATTGGCCCAATCCCTTCTTATATCCATGCAAGCATTTATCCTTTACACAACCCCCTGGCTCAGCACTGCTCCTGGTTCCCTTTTCATCTTGATCCTGCCTCAGGGTTCATTTCTTTCTCAAAGACGTTTCAGAGGAAGCTTAAGAGACAAATCAGCATTACAAAGCATTCCTCTTGTAGGAGAAACAATTTTTAGAAAGCTTTTCTCTCCCTACTTTAAAAAAAAAAAAGGAAACAGCTGAGTTTGGTGACTGTTTTTGGTATTTCCTTATATTTAACACATGTCCCTTGCTATGGAAAAAGGGCAATCACCACTGAAGGCTTACAGCCCTCTGTGACATGCCCAGAGGTCTGGAGAAGCTGGTGCTAAAAACTGGGCCTCAGAACTCAGCTCCTTGCTAGCAGGAAGCCTGGGGGCTGCTTTTCCCTCTGATCCTGCCATGTACCCTTGTACCATAAGCTTGTACCACTACATGGAGAGACAGCAGGGAGCTGGAACATAAACCACCCAATGTTTTGGGGGAGTCAAGCTGGCCTGAGGTGACCCAGCACCATGGATAATTCCCTGGAGAAGGGTGGGTAGGTAGGTAGAGCATCACCTTTGCTGATCCGTCTCATTTCACACCGGTTTTTCCCTCCCAACACTGAAACTTGGAGCTTCAACTCAGCGAATTGAAGCCCTGAAATCATCTTTGATATTTAAACAACTATTTTCTGTTTTCTGACAGCCACATGCTGTTCCAGTGTTCGTGTCGAACAGGCTCTCTGAGTCAGATGCAAAATAAAGTGACACATGGTCCCCTCTAATGTTCCCATCAGAGCACGTATCGTCCTATGATCTCACTGCGGCAACAAGGAAACAGCGAAGGCTCTTGGCCAGGTTTCTGTGCTGCTCTTCACTGCACATGGCCCCAACAGCAACAGTTCATTCACACCTCACTGCCCCTGTCTATATTATTAAAATGATCCCCAGCCAGAGTGACTTGGCTGGGCTCAGGGCCACGCTACTGAACACCGCGTCCCCTAAAGCACCATGGCTGGGCCAAAACTCTTCAGTGCATCTCCTGGCCATGCCCAGATCATTTTCCAGACCCAGGCTGCCAAGTTCAGCCTGCCACAATACTTCACCAAGTCCTCCCCAAAACCTTGGAGAGGCCCCTCATTCCTGGGGGAGAACCTGTGTCTCCAAGGGGGTTCCTCACGCCTCTCTAAACCGGCTGCCTCCCTGGGTTACAAAACTGAAGTTCGCATCACCTTTCTCATCCAGCCCGTAGGATTCCAAGGGATTCTAACCTACACCCAAGCAAATTTCATTGGGGACTGATGCTGCTGGGACTGAGCATGATGACAGGGTGCTGGGCAGCTGCTGGTGCCACGACATGCTGCAATTCCTGCCTGCGTGGGTAATCAGCGTGGCTCAGTGCCACGAGCTGTGATTAAGTCATTAGTCAGTCGCGTGAAAATATTTGAGATTACAAGCCAATGCTGAATTCCTTCTTGTAAGGGTTGAGGAAATTAATATTTAGCTCTGGCGGACACGAGGTAAGAGCTTGTCAAACACAAGACATGATGCTGTAACCCTGAGCACAGACATTGCCTGATCATCAGATGTCGGGCTTTTCCAAAGGAGCGTGCTAATTCCTTCAACTTGTTACAAACTCAGCCTTGGGTTCGTCAGGGGCTAAACATCAAATCATGGTAGAAAAACTGAAGCACCCTGAGCCTGGCAGGTGGTTCTTTCTTTTCCATGCCCAGTGGTGCACACTTGCACCTGCACTGCACTCAGGCAGAGTAAAGGGGTGGCTGTGCAATCATCCGCAATCAATCAGGCCGATCGCATACACCGATTAAATTATGTTCTTCCACCAGTTCTTAGAAATGTAATTTGCTTTAAGTTAATAAGCAAACATCTACCCTCTCAAAGTGTATTTGCAGAGCTGTAAAATCAAGGGGCACTTCAGAAAAGCAGCAAGGAGGGAGGGAAGCAGGGATGGAGCTGTGGTACCAGCACAGTGTTTAGTCAGGATGCTGCTGGAGGTGTCACAGGAATTGGCCACCTGGATGGACATGTGTCAATCCCCCTGACATACATTAATTAATTAATGATGTGGGACAAAATATGAAGTTCTTTCAGATGACCTCCCTTTGAATACAACTGCAAAAGAGGAGGTTTAAGCAGAACATAAAGCCTCCTGCTGTCGCTTCGCTGAGGATGGGATTGCACCCCATGGGCTCTGGGATGTTTTTCACTGCTTGTCCTTGAATGTGGATCTGGAGGGAAAATTTGTTCTGCATTTGCAGCGATTTCTACACCAACTCTGCCCTAATTGGTGCAGTAAGCAAGACCTCCACCAGCACCTCCCAGGTGCATCTCTTGGGTTGCTCAGGCAGGAGAAGGTGCTTGGCTGCTGCTCAGCATCACAGCTGTCCTCCCAAGGACCATGCAAACACCCATCCCAGCTTTTCCATACATGCACTCCCAAAATTAAAGTCTTTTCCCCTCGCTCTTCTCTTTCTTTTGTTCTTCCCTAAAACACGATCTCTGAAGCTGTCGTGTGGAAGGACATCAGCCTTTTCCCAGGGAGGGGGACATGGCAGCATTTCCCCCTCACCCAACCCACAGCACAGCCCAAAAAATGGGGGAGGCAGGTGTTACCTGAGCAAGGCATATTTAAATGCCTTTAATGAGGCGAAATGAAAACACCATGCGTCGCTCGCTACAGCTGCTGGAGGGTGAAGTAGTAAGAAAATCAGTACATAAACTTCAGCATGTGAGTGCTCCCAGCACCCATAGGATGGGTCCAGTTTATAGCTGAGCTCTCCAGCCCCTTTTACACATCAGGAAACTGAGGCAGAGAAAAATGAAGGGGCTTGGCCCAGAACATCAGCAGCATTAGGGCCAGCACTGGAGAGTGAGGCAGGGACACGCTGAGGTGGTACCTTACCCATATTTTAAAAGGACTGGCAAGCAGTGGGGACACCCACAGCACCCATATCCATCCGGATGTTTCAGCCTTCCATCTCATACCCTCCTTCGAGAGGAACAGCCACTGTCTCCTTATCAATTTAACACTTAGAGACCAGTCTGTGCTGTGCCTGAGTCCAAGATGTCTACCCATGGGTTGGCTGAAGAAACAAATCAAATTCTGAGTCCTTGAAAACACACAAAACCACAGATGTATATATATTTTTGCCTGCATTTAGTATAGCAGCCAATGCGATCTTTTTTTTTTTTTGGTCTGGTTTTTTTGTTTGGGTCTTTTTTTGTCTGGTTTTTTTTGTGGTTTTTTTCTCCCCCTCTGCATGTCATGGAAGATATCCTCTCTTTTCTGCCTGAGAACTCATCTGCCAGAAGGCCTGCTTGTTGTAGCTATGATTTAAGCCACATGAGCTGGCTGCATGGTAACAGAGTAATACTCTTTCTTTGGCTTTCTAACTCCAACAATATGATTAATACAGTGTTTTATTGGATGGTTTAAGTCTCTCAGTCCAAGGAAGAAGTTAAAGGGAAGGAGGCCACCATGGGCTCTGTCAAAACAAGGTTTGTTTAATCATTGCTCCAGGGAGATTTGCAGCCAGGACCTGATTAAAAGTCCCCCTGAGGCCAGGCTGGCCTAGCCACCTTCAACCCTTCATTCTGAGGGTTGTGAGATGCCTACAGAGAGTCCCACAGTGTCCTGACTCTGGCTGGACTCACCAGGTCTTTTCTGGGCAGCTCCAGAAGCACCCAAAGGGAGGCTCAGACACCACTGGTGACATGGGTAACACCTTTGGGAGAGGAACTGAAAAGCTCCTACCAGCTGCAGATGCTTTTGTCAATGAGCTTCCAGGGTTGTATGCTGAGTATTTCGAATCTCAGTTTCTCCATTCAACTGAGGAGTCCTGTGGGACATGGCAGCTCTTGATCTTTCTTCTCTGGACCTGCTAGTGCCCATTGTGTTTGCCCCTTCTCTGGGGTCTGCACCTGGGTTTTGTGGTCAATACTCAGCCATTCATAGCTGTGTTTCATTCCTGGACTGATATGACTGATACCAAATCCCCTTGCTCTCACCTAAGGGATCAAAACATTTCCTGGCAATGCACTTTAATTTGCATTTACAGTCACTGAACTTCATTTGGCATGATCTTGTCTTTCAGCTGGGAAAACTTCTCTCCTTCAGCCCCTCGGTTTCACTTGGGCTCTCCTGAAGGAAACCACTGGGGTATTGTAGAGGAAAAAGCCCTGTTCTGAAGGTGTCTGCAGGCTTGGGGTATGGCAGCCTGCTGAGCAGAATGAATCAGAGCTGTGAAAGTACAGGCTCGCTAACAGGAGCCAGCATCCCACCTTCCCAGCAAGTGCTCAGCTCTGCCTGCCCACCAGCCACGACTCTGGGGGCTCCACTGGGTCCAGCATCATCCTGAGGAAGACGCAACACCATTCAACCCACTGCTGGTGGTCTTTGCCAGAACCCCACCACCACCAAATGGCCTCTAATGGCTTGGTGATGAATGGCCCCTAATACATATTGTCTGTGTCTGTGACAATGAAATATCCCATTCCAGAGTCTCAGCACCACTTTGGAGCAGGCTGGCGAACTCAAGCACTGACCAGGCATGGTTAGGAGGTGGTGTGAGTGGGAGACCACTCAGAGGCAGCTCTTTGGATGGGGACACCTCATCTGGGGCTGCAGCAGGTTTTGACAGCAGTAGGACATTGTTAGCTGGATTCAGGACCAGGAAGCCACCCATGACACACTTGATTTATTGATATTTGTGTTGTCTTTGGCGCTTGATGACAGCCCAAAAGCCACTGGTATAACCCAAGCTCATCCTCTTCCTCAGTGCCAACAACACTCATGCTCCTCGGGGGGAGTGACCAATGTGATGCCCACCAAGCCAAGGTTCACAGCTATCAGAAACAAGGCTTTGCCAGCAGGAAAACTAGAAAGTGGAGGGGCAAATATGTTGTTTTCTAAAACCTCATCCCCCAGTTGTGCAAAAGGGGAAGAGAAATGAAACGATTGTGGAACGCCTTGTGAGTCACTCAGACACTAAGGTGTGGTATCACAGAGCTTGGCAGATCCGCCCTTGCTTCGCTGCCTCCGTGGCTGGAGCCAAGCAGCTTCTCAGGACTGGGTGCTGACACTGTTCCTGGGCACAGCTGATCACCCAGGAAGATGTGCTTGCTCCAGGGCCACCCGGCATCCACATCCCAGCAAATCCCGCTGGGAGCGAGCCTTGCTCTGATGCAGCCCAGCCATGCCAGGACCAGCTGCTGCCCACCCCTGGCCTTGGCAGATGGCATCCCTTGTGTTGCTCTGGGATGGGACACACAGATGGAACCGATGGTGTTGTCTTGTACTGCCCGACAAACCGAAGGGAATAACAAAAACTGCAGAAGCAACATGAGCAAAGTATCAGAGAGGCCAAAAGGAGGATTTTTTTGGATGCAGACTCATAGCAAAGCTGGGCTTTGACCCCTGTGAGGCCAGGAAATGTAGGTGTGGTGTCCACACCTGAGTCTGGTGGCAGCAGTTTTCCCTACGTAGCAACAGTTGTTATGTAGCAATAATACTTGGCAAATTTCAGGGCACTTGAGAAATATTAATTAATCTGCCCATCAGCCTTGTCAGGTAGGCAGCTAACTATTTTCATCTGTGCTTTACAGCTTGGGCAGTGGGACCACAACAAAAAAAAAGCAGCAGTTTGTCCGTGGTCACAGCATGAGCAGCTGCCAACATAAGGGTAGTGCTCAGCAACTGCCTCAGAACAGGAGAGCTGATGCAAAGGAAAACCAAAGGAAAACCAGATAGTGCATCAGGAGAGTCAAAGGAAGCACCTAGCTTTCAGTCCAGTGAAGCAAACCTCAGAGGGACTTCCCTGCTGCTGGAACTGGCATTTCATAGCTCAGTTTAATTATACTAATCACTTTGATGATGACTCCTGACATTCACCTTCATTAGCCACTGGCGGCCACGCTCAGCTGCTGCGACTTCAGAGCTATCAATGTCTGCTTTAAATAACCCATGAGTAAAATCAGCTGGGAGACAGTGTGTCTGGGCTCTCCTCTGGCATAGCCTGCATGGAGGTGGCTGGGAATGCAACACTGAAGCCAAAACTGCAGTTTAACCCTGGCTGAGTGTAGGTATGGTCTTTCTCTGGGTGTCTTGGGGTGGGGAGAGCTTTACTCTTTGGCATTGAGAGCAATGGCAGAGTGGAACTGGAGAGTGGGGGTGACGTGCAGGGAAGGACCAGGTGAAGAAGTCCAGTCCATGGCACCATCTTCCCACTCGCCTTGGGAATGATGTCGTTGCTACACCTTCTGTTGCATAAACAAGTAGTTCATGCCATAACTAGGCTTCAGCCTGGGGGTGTTTTTGCCCCAGTGCCCACTGTCCCCGTACAAACAGCAATTCAGGTCATACTGAGGGTAGTCATACCCTAAAGGCAGGGGATAGGACAGCTGGAAGGGCAAAGCAAAAGGCAGGAGGACAAGTGGTGCCACAGCCATCCTTCAAAGCACAGGGCTGCACAGCCAGAGAGCAGCTGGACCCTGTCCCACAGCTCTGAGGCCCTTGTTGTGGCCACGCTGCCCTTGCTGGCAGTGTGCTCTGCTTGCCTTAAACCAGGATGAAACGTAGAAAAATCACAAAATCCCAGACAGATCACAAAGGCAATTAGGTGTTGTGATGCAGCTGCTTTGGTTTCCTTCCTGATGGTTTGTTGTGCTGCTTCCAGCTTGATTCTCATTTTACTAGGAATGCTGCTCAGGGAACACGGACAAAACTTTCAGTGATGCCATTTGTGAAAACAGAGGAATTTGCGCTCTCCCAAACAAAAACAGAGAGAGAGGTGAGTTGCTATTACTCTGTAGTTAGAGATGCTGCAGCAATGCTAAATGCCATTTCTCACTCTTATGCGAGAGATCACAATTATCATCCCCAGAAAGCTGAACAGGGTGATGATTTCAACCTGCTAGCAAGCCATTTCCCCAATACTGACCACAGTCTCAAAGCCTTTCCCTACAACATTTCTTCATGAAGGTATTATTTTGCAAACTAATGCCCACAATAAATCCACTTGTGCAGATTTTATTAGCAGGGACCAGTCACTCATTAACTGCTGTGGCATGCAACATGTGTTCAGAACATAGGAAGGCACGTGTTCAGAATTAAGAAAAAACAAAAAGCATACAACATTAATGTTGTAAAAGCAGCATCACTTTAGCATGAGTAGAGCTGTTCAAGATAGGAGATGTGAGTTATGCTCTCTGTGCCTGCATCCCTCCTGAAATGATCACTGGAATGCTGCATTTATGAACAATGCACTGGGTATGGCGCCACAGCTGTGGGGTAGTTGGACACTTAATTGCCATTACATCTTTGGTGCTTTGCCATGAGAGGATTGATTAAAAAAAAAAAGAAAAAAAAGAAAATAAGGGACATGTGAGACAGTTTCACTTCGAGGAATTTTCAGTGTTCCTTCATTCAGCATTTATAACTGGCATTTTCCTGAGTGTGAAAGTGCATGGAAATAAAGGGTAATATTAAGACCCTGTTCTTCAGGAAGGAGATTGCCCATGGCATGTCCTGAGTGCTTCTCTCTACCCTGAAAATTCTTGCTTAGCATCAAGCTAGATTTCTCAGTGCTGGCTCTGACGTGCTGTATCTGCTGTATATTTTGGCTGGTTTCTCTGCTGCACATCTTGGCTTTTGCTGTGACATGCATCACACGGTCTCTTAGGAACACAATGGACTTTTGCACTCTCACTCTGAAGGATGTTGTCACTGCAAATCCTTCCCATGCAGCCGCAGGAGTGTTTCTGAATGCTCCTCTTGAGGAGCACACACCCGCCTTTCCAGAAAGGCCTTTTTCCCGCTGCCAAACCACAAGAGCAAAGCTCCCTCTGCTTCAAAGGCAGTCTTGGGTTGCCAGAGCAGATGCTGCCAGTGACAGGGCTGGTGGGCAAAAGCCACCCCAGGAATGGACACGGGTGCCTGGACCAGGCTGGCGGAGGAAGGAGGCACTTCTGCCCCAGCAGGGTCCTGCTTTGCAGAGCATCCACTTTGAGAGGCAGGAGTAAACTTCCCCAAGTCCTAAATCCGTACTAGCCCACACCCACTGCCCTTCCCGCCCTGCTGCAGGGATGGGCCGGATTGCACCCTCTCTGCACCCTGCCCCAGCGCAGGAAGGGAGGGGGGACACGGTGTTTGCTGTGTCCCTGAACCTCTCCGTGCTGCCAGGGGAAACCAGCGGCTCTGCTGGCTCCCAGGCAGCGGCAGAGCGGCAGGAACGTGCAGGCATTGCTTGCAACCAGGCAACCACGAGGACAGAGCGGGGGGGAATGAAGGAGGTATCTCTTCAAGCCCCGGCTGATAGGTCTGTTTGTGTCAGGGTGGGGAGAGGACACGGCATCCTACCGGCTTGGCACTGGCTGGGAAGGACTAGGGACAGGATTGCCAGCACCGGGAACACCCCTCCCCACATTCTGCTGCTTAACTCAACACCTTCCTGCCAGTCCCTTCAGAAAGGGAGGAGGAAATAAGGGAAAAAATTGGAAAAAACGATGGAGGCTCACAAACTCCTAGTTTCTGTATGTCTTCCCGAATATGTATACAGATTTTGATCCAGCAGACACACTATTTTTAGTTTCCTTTGGGGTATGTTTGGGAGCAAGCTCTTAACTGTTGCTGTGCTGCTATAGAAACCGTATCCATGTACACTGACATGTTTACAATTGTTTTAAACGCCATAAACTTTCAAGGGCAAAATCAAGCAGCTTATTTCCATTAAAGTAACTGCTCTGGTGTGGGTTTCTTCTACTTTTACATTTATTAATTTAGGACCCTTCTCAGCTTCACCCAGCCCCACGGAGCTTTTGTTTTGAGAAAGGTTTGCCAGCAGTTGCTGCCATGGTGCTTGGCAAACCTGGAGCAGAGCAGTTGCAAAACTGGATTGAGGAAGAGTAAATTTTTTGCTAGCTCTGCTCGACCTCAGCCATAGGAGGGGTGTTTGGCAGATTCCAGGGTGTCCACCCGAAGCAGAGTCTCCTGCCCACTGCCTGCCTGTGCTCCATCCTGGTGCTGAGGAGTTGCTGTGAGAGGTTGTTCAGCCCTTGTGGCCAGCTCACGTCTGTCTGGGACAGAGCAGCTGCCTAACTTTAAAAAACACCCCCGAAAACTACGCACTCACACCACCTCCCCCCCAAAAAAAAACCAAAAAAAAAAAAAAAAAAAAACCAGCAAAGCATTTTAGTTTAGGCTTTGGGAAGAGAAAACCTTTTTATTTTTGTTTTTTAAATTTATTTTTAAATATCCTCTGAGGTTAGGCTTCCCCGTCCCTTTTTCCTTTGAAGCCATAATCTTTCTCCTACCACAAAGATTAGAAAGGGGCAGAGAAAAAGGATGGGGGTTTTTTTCCAGTATCCCAGGTGGGCAGCAGATGTGTGAGAGAAGAATTCTTCCCCAAATGTGAGATGGATGCATCATTTGAGCTGGATGAGGAGCACAGAGCCCATCCCATCCTCCCAGTGTTAACCTCCATCTGCAAGGTGGGCACAAGTGCACCTTCCCTTGAAGTACCTGTCCCAAAACATCCGTGCCAGAGCAAGGCAGCTCCATCCATGGCCAGGCAGGGATGGATGGCAGGGGACACCTCAGGGTGGCCATTACCTGTTGGAGCACCCAAGCACACCCCCCCTGCCTCCTGCTCCCTGTGTGAACCCCACCACTTTGCTGTGTTGAGCTGGGCACTCTGGCAGAGACACTCACAGACTCAACCACACCAAACTGGTTTTCCCTGTCCAGGAGCACCCAGGAGCAAAGTCCGAAGAAGGATTTGGCCCTCCAGGGTCCATGTCTGCAATGAGCACTCCCTGGTTCTGGAGGTGTGAGCTTTGAAATTAGTCCTGTAAAGCGCTGTGTGTGCCTTGCTAAGGTTAAGCTGGGTTTCCCCGAGTTAGCTGAGATCTGTAGGAATCAGGTCTACATGGAAGTAAAGGAAATAAATGGGGATTTCTGCTGAGTTTGTTCCTAAACCGATTTAATGCCTCCAACCTCGGCACCACCTACTTTGTCTCTTTCTTGTGCAAATACGCCTGTGCTTACCTGATTATTATTTGTCGTTCAACCCTGCACCGGTCAATTATTTGTGTTTGCTGGGTCATGCAATGCACAACAAAAAGGCAACCGAATAAGTAGCATCTGCAGGAACACCCAAATAGCTGAATAGAGGCAATGGTTGACTGTGGGTGGCCATTTGCCTGAGCCAGCAGTTTCACCCTCTGTGTGCCTGCAGAGAATGAGAAAGTGGCTGTCTGACCCAACCCCTACCTTGGTGGAGGATCCCGTGCTGTGTTGTGCTGTGCAGAAAGCCCCAGGTGAACAACCTGACCCCCATAAGATGCCTGTGGGGCAGAGGCAATCACAGTCAGGATGCTCTGGCCCCTGTGAGGTAGAAACCACAGTATCTAAAACTCAGATCTTAGCCCAGTGGCCAGTTTCTGAGCAGCTGGGTGAGATGGGTTACCCCTTATTGATGTGCTCACTGCAAAGCAATTAAAAGTCAGCAGTCAAAAAACCCAGAGCTTGTTGTCTAAAGAGCACATTTGCCTGCAGCTAGGGTTCCCACTCCCCCAAAAGTCCAGGTTGAAGAGGCTGGCAAAGCCTTTCGGACCACTGGGCCACCAAACTCATCCTGGGAGCTGATTAGAGGGGTAAAAAGAGCAAGTAGAAGGGGGTGCTCCCAAAGGTCCTGTCCCTAGCTGTGGTGCTGCAGGGGTACCTTTACGCAGCAAGTCAGGCAATGATCTCAGCATCACCATCAGGACAAAACCTGCCCCTGTCTCCCTCTTTCCAGCTCCTTTCCATGACCCAGAGACAGGTCCTACGTGACCTTGCTGGTCTGTGATCAGGACTCAGTAGCACTGCAGGCAAAACAATCTCAACCTGGGGAGTTCTGACTTTATTTCTGTTACTACCAGTTAACACAACCTTCTCACCACCCTGTTCTGAGCTGTTTGGGTGTTCATGAACCGGTTGGGTGACGATGCATAAATGAACTTGGCGCTGCTCCACGGATTAATTGGGTGCCCATGCGTGAGCAAGGCAGGCGCTGATGCGTGACTCATTTGGTGCTCATGCACGGACAGAAAGGGTTCTCATGCATGAATTGGTCAGTCAGCCGTGGGGGCATGGATGGGCTGCCCAGGCACAGATGATCTGGGCAGGCACTGACTGGGGACTCATGCATGAATTCGTAGGGTGCTCATGCAGGCACTCATCAGCTGCTCATGCAGGAACCTATTGGGTGCTCCTGTGGGAGCTAACTAGAACCCATGGGTGAGTGCAGTAATCCCTGCAGTTCATGCCCAGATCACCCCTCTCCTTGAAGGTCATCCTTAAAAGCCGTTTGAACACAAATCCATTATCAGCTTTCCTTTCAACATCATCACGATCCTGATACATTACGATTTTAAGCTCCCCTCTTGCTTTCAGCACACCAGACAGAACGTGTGCATATGCACAAAATTTTCACTCCTTGCCCCTGGGGACCAAGGCTGGGAGTTATCAACATTACAGCCCCAATTTTTGTCTGTTATGAGCTCCACCCCTTACACCATGGACTAGAATATCAGGGTCAACCTTATCAAAGTCCAAATATATGTACTTGCCATGATTTCACCCATTGTCCCCGAGGACCAGGGTGGAGGAATTAATGTTGTAAAAAGCTGGATGCAATACTTATTGCAACCACTCATACCTGCAAAACACTTAGCCAGGAAGGCCACAGCAGTCTGAACAAACAACCATTGCAAACCCCTGTCCTTGCACCTATTAGGAATGTCAGGCCTTGTGCCTGCAAGAAAAAAACACTAGGGCAATTGAAATGCAACACTTTTTCCATCTGTGTCCCCAGAGCTCTGTTCTTCCAAGTCACCAGCTTCATTTTTCCTGCTCCAACTCAGTGCTAGGAGGAGATGGTTGCCCACCAAAGTCCTCCCTTCTGCACAGAACACTTGTTAAAGACTCTTTATGCTCACGTGTAAGTTGTTCAGCTGCTCATGTGTAAGTGAATTGAGCACTCAGGTGCAAATTGCTTTGGATGTGAAAGCACATGCTGCCTGGATGCTCATGCATAAGTGAAGAGGATGCTCTTGCAAGGAGGCAGGAGGCCTCTCCCTATGCACACAGCTGAGCAGGGGCTGCACAGCACAGCCTGGCACAGCCACCACATCAGCAGAGAGTGAGCTCTCACTTTGCGCTGTTTGGCTTCTCCTTCCCGCTCCCCGCAGTGCTGCATCTGCAAGCACAGCCCCAGCATCCCACAGCCTGGGCTTTAGGTCATAGGGTTTCATCAGCTGCTTTTGAGTCCCAAAGCTCCTGAAGTCCTCACGGGCCGGTGAGGGAGGGACAAGAAGGGATTGAGCTATCCAATTGTGGGTGATATTTTCCAAGGGCACATGACACTGGTGAAAAGCACTACATGTTTCTAGTCAAAGGCAGAGATTTGGCAATCCTGGGGCCAGCTGTGAATTCCTTTAGTCATGTTAGTTAGCACCTTGCTTGGCAGCTGTCATTGCAGATGCTTGCAGAGTCACGACATGGATATCCAGGGGTGCTAAAGCAGCTCCAAGAAGCTGGAAGGGGACAGGAGCTGGAACCATCCAAGTCACACCACTCACAGCTTCTTTCTGGAGCCTATCCTCCAGCCTGGACTGTGGCCAGCACACCCTCTAAGTAGCTTCTGAGCTTCTGTCAGTGTGATGTGGGGACACGGATCTTTGGTGGCTCCCCCACTGTCAGCTCTCCAAGAGCAGAAGTGTTGGGGTTGAGACACCTGGTGCTCACTGGGCTTCAAAGGTGAGGAACTGTCTTGCTTACCCAGAGATATCTCTGGTGCAGATCTGCCTGGCTGAGGGGGTTTGAGGGTCCTGGAGACTTGGTCTGTTAGCAAAAGGCTGGTGTCCTCACAGCAGGACAAGTGAGCCCATTTATAGCAGGTAGCTGCTGCTGCCAAGCAAAGTTGGTCTGCATCTCCTCATGAGTTGTGCAAGGTGCTCAACACAGTGTTCTCAGTGAACAGTGCAGCACAACACTGATACCCTTCATCCCACTGTGCTGAGTGTGAGCTAAGACCTTATTCAAGGGGCAGCATTCAGCTGGCATCGCAGCTGGGCACATGACACAGCTTCCAAATTCGTACCTCAGGTGACAGCACCATCAGGAGACTCTCAACCCACCCCATCACTGATAGAAACACAGCGAGCCTCTGTCTGAAAACTGGAATAATTTCAAAGCCAGGATCACTGAGCACAGCAGGAATATGAAATTATCACCATAGAGAAGTAGACTTCAGCTTGGAGCATCCCAAAATGATTTCTTCTATGGCTCTGAAAATGGTTTATGGAAGCCATAAATACAGCACCTACGTAACAACACCTCATGGCAGGGTTGCTCCATGTGAATGCCCAGGGACCAATTCCTCCACACGTGAATTGCTCAACAGGCTGCCTGTCTTCATCTCTACAGGTACAGAACCTGCAGTCAGAGCATCCAGGTGTGCTCCTGCCTGATGCCACCAGCACCTTGTCCCCAAACCCACTTATTTCTCGGGACAGTTTCTGGAAGCCCCATGACACCACTGAAGGAGGTCATTGAGCAGCCTCAGACAAGCCTTGAGGACCACCTGGTGCACCATGGCAGGACACAGCACACCCCTTGCTCCCGGCCACCATGCTCTGCATGGAGGAGGCTCTGGCTACCTGGGAATGGGCACTTGGGGAAAACTGGCCATGGGGGATGGGTGAGCCAAAAGGCCTTTTCTCACTGTACTTAAAGAAACAGTTTTGATGGGGAGAGAAGGAGTTATGGTAACAGAGGGAAGTCTGAGGGCAGGCAGAGATCTGCTTCCTATTGCAAAATGCAGCGGGAGGGGGTTGCTTTGCCTGAAGACAGGATTAGCTGGCATTTCAAGAGGAGGTGGCTGAGGAAAGTATTCAGTAGGAAAAAATCACATGCTTCAAGTGTGCACTGAAGTTTCGGGAGCCATTTTCATATGCTTCTGAAATATTTCCTGCTTGACAAAGCCGCAGAGAATCCCAACAACGACCAGAAGAAGAGTCTGGTGCTGCCTCGTGTGGCATCTCTTCAAACAGCTCCGTAGGAAGGACTCAGAGGTTGCCAGAACAGGTATTTCTTGCTGCACTTTCTTCTCTGAGTAAGGAGACATCTTCATATACATTCATACACACAAATATCTGAGACCAAGCAGGCCCAGTAATACTGCATGCACAAGAAGCCCTGATATGTGTAAAGAGCATGAAAGGACTTGCAAAGCAGTGGTGGTGGCTTCTTACTCAGAGGCCACCAAACACTAGAAGGTAATAGGGCTGTGAATGCCAAAATAATTCACCAGGTGGGAGGAGGAAAGCTTGAATACTCTGAGGCAAACTTGTCCTCTGAGGGAGGATTGAAGAGCCTTGTAATAACAGATGAGACTTAAATAACTGTCTGTGGCCCCAGGAAGATGGTCCCTGTGCGGGTTGGTGGGTCCTGAGAGGGCCTCGCTGCTGGTCCAGAACTGTATTTGAAGCTCAAACCATTGGGCTGATCCCAGCTGCAACAGAAGGAGAGAGGCTTCGAGTGACTTTCACAAGAAAAGTTATCACAGACACTATCTGTCATTTTACCGCGGATGGGGAGCGATTGATTTTCATCCTTCCCTTCAGGGAGGGACGGGATCAAGATGAACTGTGTTCTTGCTCTTAGATCTGAACAGACCTTAAATAGATCTGTCCTACCATGAAATGTCCATGTGTGCAACTCTCCCATTCCTCCCGCCTTTGCTTAAGACCGGAACCATTCCAAAAGAGCATTTCCAGAGGAAAGGCTGCCATTCCTTATGGATTTAAGAGGGCTCATAAGCACGTGTTCCCCCTTGCCACAACTGCTGAACCACTCAGCTGGGGATATGCTTAGCAGGACGGGCTTCCAAACAGTTTCACAAGAGCTCTGGCAATAAAAGATGCATGTCAGGACAGCAGATAAAACACTTAAAAGGTGATTGGAGTTGAGTTGAGTTTGCAGCCCCTGGAGTTCATTGCGCTGGAAGGCAGCCACCTGTGGCTGGGTGAAAACTCCCGGGCTGCACAAAAACTCTCAGGGTGCTCAGAGCCTCTTCTTCCTCCTCTTCCTGCAGGAAAACCACCCACAGTCCCCATCCCAGGCTTGGTTTGGTTTTTAGGATGCAATCCCTTCCCCCTCTATTTTTTTGTTTCAGCTCAGGCAGTTGGGTACTTGATAACTCGAAGCAAAGTTATTTCACTCTGTTTCCAAGTCATTTAACTCCTGAAAATCAACGTCTTCCTCATTTTCAATTAGGACTGAAGTAATTTTTAAAAGAAAAGATAATTTCAAAAGCAAAGTTACTTAGAAATATTTTTTAATGTTTCAACTGTTTAAAAATGTTCTTATTTTGATAATTTGGGGTTTTTTCCCAAAATTGTTTTATTATGGAAATTATCAGTATAAGATGTGTAGCATTCAAAAGAAGGCTGTTGTGCCTGTGTGGCACAAGTGACAGGAGGAGGAATAAGGAGGTTTGGGGGAGTCTGTGCAAGAAGGGCCTGCTCAGTATTGGGTTTTTCCTGCTCCTCCAGCCCACAGATCCCAGATGGATTTTTCCTCTCCCACAGGGGGTATGTGCCCATGTGCACATGGTACATTGCTTCACTGCTTTCTCAGGGTGCGAAAGATTTATTTGTAAAAAGTGTTTCTGAAATTTAGGACTGAATCCTATGTCCTGACCCCGGTGTCCTTTTGGCTGGGAGCAGAGGGGTCTCAGCATTCAGTGGGGTCCAGCACCTATGTAAAGATGCCTGATAAAGGAGTCCCACCTATATGAAAATACACCTTTGCCATAGGGTCAGCTTTGCATCTCCTCATACACAGCCCAGAATTTGTGTTGCTCTGATGCATCCCCTTTCCCCCAGACCACAGAGGGAACATTGGGAAATAAGGCAAGGTTTTGACACATGCAATGCAGTTTTGGCTATGAAAGCATCTCCAGTGCAGGTTTCCTTGTGCTTTCTTTGTCCTGACAGACCAACCCAGCCCAACTAATACTGAAGGGAATTCAAACGGGCCATGTGCCCAGTGCCCCAGGAAATCTCCATGGTTGCCTGGCTGCTCCCACCAGACCATGGCAATCCCATAAAGGCTGGGTAATACAATAACACCATTCCCTCAGGCCCCAGATCAGAAACACAGTCAGGCACTTGTAAAACCTTAGGCCTGTACTTAAATCCCTGAGGTTTTGTTCCCTTAAGCCACGTACGCTTCCTCCACGTGCTGAGCCGGGATGCTCGTGCACAAAGTGGGAAAATGTTGCTCCAACCTGCTGGTAGCTCTGATACAGGATCAATACCTGAACAGAGCACCTCTCCCAGAGGACACTGGAATAGATCTCCTACGTGGAAGAGAGCAGAGCAGGTTTGGCTCAGCCCTTCCACTGACACGATCCATCAGATAAGATCAGACCACAAACGACTGCCTGGACAGATGTTACATTATTTATTAGAGCAGGCTACTGGTGTGAGGCTTGAGGCCAAGAAGGAGGGGGAGAAGACAGGAAAGAAGATAAAAATACAATACTTGTTAACCTCCAGAATAAAGGGGCTTGAGAAAGAGGGAGCACAAAGCATCTGTGCAATTTATGCCTACATCAGACATATGTTTTTTATGAGTGTTTTCCTACTCCTTAGTGAAGGAAGGAGACCCCGTGGTTCATGGGATTACGCAGATTTCCCCACTCGGAGGTGCTGGGACTCCTCAAGAGACGAGCAGTTCCCGGGACACTGCTTGACCAGTGCCCAAATTGGCAAGCACTGAGTCACAAGCACTGCTGGGCAACTACAGCTTTTTTAGCTGTGTTTCCAGACCCAGTGGCAGGATGGGAGGCGAAAGGCATCCAGAGACAAATCCAAAGCCAGTGGTGAAGCTTTCTTCTGGATGCCTTGCTGATGCTGCAGTCACTGGAGCATCTTAAACCCCAGCCCAAAAATACACAGGTTGCCCATGGGGGCCCTGGAGGCAGCAGCTTGTCCTCCACAGCAGCAAGTCATGCCCAGCAAGCCCTGCTCATGGCACTGCCAGCTCTTAGCTTAGACACCCCAAAACCAGCTCCCAGGATCCATCAGCTGTGGCAGAGGTGGTCTGTAGGGGAGGGG